>NW_022104341.1:15810114-15842181 GCF_000313985.2 Echinops telfairi
AACTATCTCAAGTTAGCATTAGATATTTGCTATTTGTATCTTAAATATTTGATAGATTACATCATTAAAATCACCTGGGTATATGAAGTCATGTACTTTGGGTGCAGCACAAAAGCAAAACCAGTGGTCTCCACATCCCTGGCCTGTACCAGCTTCAGTTTGAAGTGTGTCCCTCGTGAGATGCTGTGTTCTGTGGGATTCGATGCCTACATATCAGGGATTCTGTAAGCTCCGGCATAAGGCACTACTTGAAGCTATGTATCCCCCCAAACAGGTATCTATCACTGTAAAAATAAACTTTTGGCCCTTCCAAGATGGAAGGAGCTTAATGTCATTGATGGCCCATCAAGTTACTGGGTGTTTTACTCAAGGTGTTGGGTCATATTGCCACATCAGGGATTCAGCTTTGATCTTTGGCAGCAAAGCAGTGACAGCTATATTGAAATTGCTCTATGCAGGCCTGTGCTGCTGAAGCTATATGTAGCCTCTACATCTGCCACTGTAACACTTGTACCCGTTAGGAGGCCAATAACTAACATCAACTGGCTAAATAAATAAGTGATTTTTCAGTCCCGCTTTCCCGGTAGATGCTCTCTGCCATGAGTACTAATAAGTTACACAAAAATCCTGACACTCTGTGCCCATTCACTCATTTCCTTTCAGAACATTTCTCGTCTCCAGAACACCTGACATCAGCCTTCCAGCCCTTTCCCTCTCAGCCCCCGGCAGCAGATGGGCCATGAGCCACTGTCCAAGGATGGTCATGAATTTCTCAGCTCGGGCCACTTCTCCCCACACACAAAGTAGATGGCACAGTATACCTCTTGGGCTTATTAGGAAAGAAATTTCCTCTCCACTGTCTGTCGTTGCCAATCTTGATTGCAGTTATCATGTAACTGCTGTTTGTTTTAGCTTGTTCACAGATATCAAGACAAACCACAGACAAACCAAGCTCACACATTTCCTTTTCCTCAGCTGGCCTTAGGAGACACCTCATATAGTCATGGCGGTGGACTCTAGGTGTGAGGAGTACTTGGGGAACTGTGCAGAGTGACATGCAGGGGTACACAAGCCCTCTGATCAAACTTGAGCTGGATCCCAGATGAACAATGTGGCAGACTGCTTCTACACCTGCCAAAGTTTATGATTTGGCAGCTTCCACCCTTGACACCTCCCAAACAACTAGGTGTTGGCCATTTGGCCCAAATGGCAGGGCTACTTGCACCATTGCTTTGGTCTCCATGGAACCCTTTCCTGCTCGGAGCCCCACTCGCCACGGGGGCTGTTCACAAATGGAAAATGTGTTGCTCTCGGAACTCAAGATGCCTTCTAAGCACTGGGTAAGTTCTCTATGGTTGAAACTTTGAAGGAGCTATCTTAGCACTCCGTGATCCATAAGAAAATTTTGTCAAAGGGACAGGATCCTGAATCTTGATAGTGTCTATTTTGCATGTGTCTTAACAAGGCTTTCAGTGTATTATTTAATCAACCATTGAATCAATATGCTTTGCAGTGGGACTTGTCTTCAGCCTATTTTATAAGAACTGGAAAAGATTCAAGATAGCCCTCAGCAAAGCAGCAATTTGAGTATTATGTGTGTCAAATTAACTCCAATTGTTTCTGATCCTCTTTTTAATTGGAATGCAAAAGAATTCATCTGCCAAATCAATGGCCACATTCCACATACCTGAAGCCTTTTTAACTTGTTTTATTTACTTAGCATTAAAACTGAGCCCATTACAATAGCCAAAATCAGGGCTACTGCTTGATTGAGCTTGTGGTTTCTCTGCAGTCATTCTCCAGGACCATCCAGTTTCTGTTGGGGTCAGGTTGCTAAATTGAGTAAAGTTTAGTGACCACCATTCTTGCTTCCTTTGTTGTTGTTTTGGGGTACCATCGAGTCAGTTCAACCTGTAGCGACCCTATGCAAATTAAAAGGAAACCGTGCCCAGCCTTGCATCACCCTCACAATTGTCCCTATGCTTGTTGCAGCCACTTTGTCAATCCATCTCATTGCTTCCATTAGAGGCAATACATGTTTACCCCAGGATACATCATTGGGCCGAGGGTGATGTTGAACTCTGAGGCAGTCTACCAGAGCCTTGGCTAATCTTATGGGGAGTTCTGGACTCGATAGGGTCCTTCACAGTTGTTCTGAGCTGAACCAAGGAGGGCAGGCCTTTGAATCCTTATTTCAACCAGTATTGGGTGAGCTGCTCTAGGGCTGAGGACAGCGCCTAGGAAAAGAATCAGCTGAGAGCTACTGGCACTCAACTCTCCAAACAATTGGAATAAGGAATGTCTTAATCCCTAAGGAGATATCTGCATGGTTCACTACACCAGTGTCCTTGGGAATCATCAACATAGAGATGGCATTTCAGTTACTGGTTAGGAAGACTAGGGAGCAAATGCAGAAAGACAAAAAGAAAAGTGCGTAGGACCTAATCCTGAATCAAACCATTAGCAGCCAGTCAGTTAGAAGGAACCTGGAAAACAAGAGAGAGAAGAATGTGTATGATAGAATAAAGTTCAGAAAAGCAAATGGAATCAGGGGGGTGGGGTGGGGGAGAGATAGCATGGCCCACCATGTGGAATGCTGCTGGGAGACTGAAAACTGTGCTTTTTATTTTCTCAATGAAATATAATTGCCTTGGGTACCTAAGTGTCTGCTGGTATACTGCAGAGCTATTTCTACCCTAAAATATCAAGCTCTGGTTCTCACCATTGCACAGGAAGAGAGAAATAAGGTGTGGCTCTGCAAAGCTAACTGCAGCTTGGCACACTGCTTTGCTTCTTTGTCTTCTTTCACTTACAGTCATGTGTGCCAATTCTCAGACTGGTAAACAGAGGGTGGGACTAAAGGTCAAAAGGTGGTAAGATCTCAATCTGAACTCACTGGCGTGATCAGCTGTGCTTCCTCATTATAATCAGGAAATCCTGTAGTGCCCAAGCCAGCAGGAGCACATCTGGAAAGATAGAGGGGGAGAAGAACAGGGAAGGGTCATGCAACAAGGAAGGGAGGGGCTCGTCTCTTTTTTCCTGGGCTCAAAGCGGATCTTCATTTCTGTAGTCTGCATCTTTGCATACATTAAAAAAAAATGTGTGTCCATGTACCTCTGTTTCATCTTTCCCCCTTTCAAAGCTCTGTTGTTTATATAATCTCTTTCCTGACCAGAAGGGAATTCATTGCATTTAGAGATAAGGTCTGTTGATTTACAGGTAGAGTCAAGAAGATCAACATTCCATCTTTTTGGCTGCTGTTGTTATAAAGCTCACAGATGTTAGTAAAACAAAGCAAAGCAAAGGAAACAACAAAATGTCTTTATTATCATGGAAAAATATTTCCAATGTATTGCGGAGCAATGAAAACTGATTTTAATGTGTGGATGCATAGGTGGATAGGTATGAAAACATATACACATGTTACGTGATTATTATGTACTAGCTCCAAAGTGAGTTCTGAGTATTGAAAATAAAGTTGAGTTTTTTAACTTTATCTATTATGAGTAATTATGAATTTTTCTATATGCATTACTTCAGTGTATAAAATGAAAAGTTAATTTCAGAGCCAGTATCAAGTCCTGGGTATGGCTTGCCAATTACATGCAACCTATGAGTGTTTGGACATGAGGGTCCGGAGTTCTTCCCTTTCTCCTGCTCTAGCCTAACTTGAATCCTTTCTCTGCTGTGAGTAATGTGTGCCATTGCTCCATATCTCAGCTTGGGAAGGTCACGTATAAGGGAATTATTTCCTGGCCATTATAACTTGCTAAGAACACATCATGTGTGAAGCTACATTGACTTAATCTAACTCCTGCTTTCTTCTCAAAGAAGCCCTCTGAATTTTGAGAAGCCTCTCATGCTTCCCATTACTTCAGTGCTTGTGACTTTGACCTCAAATGTCCTTTAACTACTTGAGTGCCAAAAGCAGCCTTATGCTACTGGCAATGTCACTGAGAGGCAGTTTTAAGTACCTCACCAACACTCTAAAGGGTCTCATTTTTTTTTCACTTTTTCTCCATTTCACATCGTTTAGTACAATGAGCAAAAAATCTCTGTTCTTTCTCTCTTAAAAGGTTTGGAAAGTAAAATAAGATAGAGGAAGAACTGGAGGCAAAAGACATTTATAGAAGTATAAATATCAACATGTACATATGTAAATATATATATAACGATAGGGATATAGGTCTCTGTACATATGTCAAGTATTAAGGGAGCAGATGGACTTTGGGCCTCTGCTCAAATCCTCCATAAATGCAAAAACATTTTGTTCTAGCAACCTGGCATTCTGTGATGCTCACCATCATGGCACAATCGTTGAAGACAAATGGATGCATAAGCAGATGTGGTGAAGAAAGCTGATGGTTCCAGGCTATCAAAAGATATAGCATCTGGGGTCTTAAAGGCTTGAGGTTAAAGAAGCAGCCATACAACAGGGAAGAAACACACCAGCCTGTGTGATCATGAGGTGTCAACAGAATCAGGTATCAGGCATCAGAAGACCCCAAATAAATAATCATATTGATG
This sequence comes from Echinops telfairi, assembly GCF_000313985.2. NCBI lineage: Eukaryota > Metazoa > Chordata > Mammalia > Afrosoricida > Tenrecidae > Echinops > Echinops telfairi. The sequence goes on from NW_022104341.1 coordinate 15,814,642, forward strand.
CAAACGAGGCGGGCTGGAGTGGAGATCCTTAGCCTATCTGTAGACTATTGGATATCCCCTCACAGATGGGTCATAAGGAAGGGACCATCCAGTCAGGGTACAGTATAGCACCTCTAGTTCTTTAATGCTTCCCCCACCCCCACTATCATGATCCCACTTCTACCTTACAAATCCAGCTAGACCAGAGCATGTACACTGATACAAATAAGAGCTCTCAGATACATGGAATGCAGGACAGAGGACCCCCTTAGGAATGGTAATTGGAGCAGTAGGGGGAAGGTGGAGAGAAAAGGGGAGAAAGGGGGAACTGTTCACACAGGACGAACAATAGAAACATGGGTGAAGGAAGACAGAGAGCAGATGGTGTAAGATATAAAAATGATAATAATTTATCAAGGGCACACGACGGTGGGAGGGTGGAGGAGGAAGAGAAAAAAAGAGGAGCTGATGGAAGGGCTCAAGCAGACAGAAAATGTTTTGAAAATGATAGTGGCAACAAATGTACAAATGTGCTTGCTACAATTGATATTTGGATTGTTATAAGAACTGTAAGAGCCCCCAATAAAATGATTTATTAAAAAAAAAAGTTTGGGCACAAAAAGATTAAGCTCCTGCTCAGAGGAACAGAGCGTGTTTTCGCATCATGTGTCTGATGTCTTAATTCCAATCAGGAAACATTACCCTGACGGCCAGGTAACTGCTTACTTTGTAACCCTACTATCTGTCTTCTATCAATTTAGCTATTCTTCAGGAGTTAACCTGCCTCCTAAATTCTGAAAGTGCATCCCCCATTACCCTGCTGATGATCACAGGCACACTGTTTGCTGGAACTCTGTGTTCTGTTTCCCTCTAGGAGTTTATCTGAATGCTGTTATCCCACATTTCCTATTAAATCTCCCTTTGGTTGTTTTCTTTACAGATCACAATGGAAAGGGCTGGCAATACCGGTCCCCGAAGGTAATACTTGACAGACAATGGGAGGATACGTAACTTCTGCAGGAGCAGAAAATCCAGAGAACCTCAAGTCCTAGAATCACATATCTTGTTTTATGGAGGAGGATTTCTGGCCCCAATATAGGCTGATCTTGGTGTGCTACTATTTCCCCAGAGTTTCTAGGGAACCTTCTCCCAAATCAATTGAGCTTATTTTGCTTAGGAGCTAAAGAATGCTCTTTATTATACTTCTAACTTTTACTTTAGAAAATTATCCCTTTCTTAAACCCTTGGCATAGAGAAACTTGAATTTAAATGAAAATAAAAAGTGAGTACACTCGCAAGCACCAAAAAAAAAATTTTTTAATTCAAGCTCAAATGCTAAACTGTTGTCATTTATTTCCTAATGAGTACTTGCTCTGCGCCCTATTTGTTCCTGATTGCTGATTTCCACTGTGGTTGTTTAGCCCTGATTCGCACTACAACTCAATTAATGTTCCTCCACTTCAATCTAAAATAAATGCTGATTATGGGCTAAGAGCAGGGCTGGCGTTAAGGGAAAGGAGGCTGAAAGGTTAAAGCCAGACCTTGGTCACAACCAGAAAAATGACTGGGAATGCATGACCTATTCCAAGTGGGTTGTGACAGCTCCTTTGTGTGCAAAGGTCAGCCTATTCCCTGCCTGCTTCTTCCAGTCCAAGTCTCATTCACGCTCTCTCTCTTTCCCCAACAAAGTGGCAGAGGAAAGGGCCACTGCTCCCAAAGAGAGAAGCAGAGTGCTCCTGGAAGGTCACAGCAGCTGATGAACCTGAACATCCCAGTTCCATGCCCAGTACTTGCAGGGATCCCCTCAGGCCGATGGAGGGGCCCCTCTGCCGCGTGTTGCAGGCTCACCTCCACAGCGGTGGCTGCTGCGGTTGGGTGCGGTGCCCCCCCCCAACCCCCCCATGCAGGAAGACCTCACATGGGGCCCGGTCCTGTGCCGTCTGCATGGTCATCTGGGGCAGATCTGCGTTCACTGCCGCGGCTTTTCTTTTACCCAGAACTTTCTTTGTGGCTGCTGACCCGCTAGTTTGCAAATACGCTTTCTTCTAGTATTTGATCTCTCCGGATCACGTGTCCGAAGTAAGTTAGGCAAAGTTCAGCCCTCCTCACTTTGAAGGAGCATCTGCTTGTACTTATTCGACCTACTCCTGGAACACCACAGCGTCGCTGTCTTTACCAATGCGACAATTCCATGCATCAAATCATCTGTCTTCATTTTTCATTGTCCGTTTTAGCATGCTTCTGAGGTGGTTGGAAAGGCCCTGACCTGGTCAGGTGCACCTTAGCCATCAATGTGATATTCTTCCCTTGCAAAAGATTAAAGAGGTCTTTAGAGCAGATGTCCCCAGAGCTTGCACATTAGTAAAATCCGCAGATATGTGCGATTTCAGGTAACTTTTAGGCTTACGTGAATCATTTTAAACGTAGCAAAATTCCACAATGAAATGACTTCTTACGAATGCCTATGCGCATCAATAACTAGAGCATTGCACACAGATAAAAACGGATGAGCAGTCTCGCTTTGTGTTCCCCTCATGTGCTTCTGATGTCACTAGTAGTGACATTTCCTGAAAGGCCACAGCAGCTTGAGGACAAAAATCTTGTACCTCAAAATAACCGAGAAACTTGAGGACCGAGCCTTGGCCCCCTCCAAGCAAGAGAGAACTTGCTCCCCTTCTTCTGAAAGAGGAACCTGAAAAGATCTTTCTTTGCTATGAAACAGAGCGCCCCATAAAAAGCCTCCTTTTTTTCTTTGAGTGCAAACCAATGAAGGGGAAGGTTCATCAAGGACGACTGAGAAGGAGCATTCAGAGAGAGGCAGCGCTGAGAGTGCTGCTCTCACGGAAGTCAGCTAGCAAAACTGTTCAGACTTGGAGCCTTCTGAATCTATTTCGGTGGATTCTGATGACTGCAGATAGCACTGTGAACTGTGTTGGCATCATGTGTGTTTACATTATCGAGTTGATATGAGAAGAACATTGGGTCAGGAGCCCAGCAGAGTGAACTAGGACTAAGAAAGCAGAAAGAATAAATGTAATCCATTTGTTTGGAGAAGTTTTACTCTAAAATAGAGTAAGGACACCGAGTAATAGATTGAGGAGGATTTGTTTTCTTTTGTTTTTATTATTGTTGAGTCTTTTTGTCTTCTAGTGAGAAATGGAAGAATGTGCCGACCAGTGATCACCATTCAGTCAAAGAGCAGTGTGGTGATACAAAGAAGAAGAGAGAGCAGAACAGAGACGGAAGGAAGGAAGAAAAGGAAGCCAGAGGAAAGAAGCCGCCATGGGAGAGGGAAAGAGTAAATGTGCTTTCTTTTTGCTTATGCAAAGGGCCACTGCGAGTCAGAATACACTCAATGCATGTGTGTGTGCACGTACATATATTTATATACACAATAAAGTATAAAAGGGACCCCGTTATGGATTCTAATCATGGGATTGTTTTTCTGGGTGTGAAGGTTTAGAACCATCATCTTGTGGGACAAGCAGATCAATTGCCATAAAATTTGTTCCATATCCCCATTTGGTATTTTGTGTGTGTGTGTGCAGGGGGGGTTCTTGATCTTCCATCAAAAATACAATTTTTGCTCCCTACTCATCTAGAGCAGGAGAAAAAGAAGGAAACCTGAGACTCAAGATGAAACTAGTCTATAGGACTCTCTACACAGACTGCCATTTCCACAGTGGTACTTCTGTACATTCTTATCAAAGCCTCAGTAAAGTCACTCACAGCGACCGAGTCAGTTCTGGCTCACAGTGACCCTACGGGGTGGAGGAGAAACACTGAGTATAACTGTGTCCAAGGCTGTTTATAGGAGCAGAAAGCCTCATATTTCTCCCTTGAAGAAGCTGGCAGGTTCAAACTGAAGACTGTGTGGTTAACAGCCCAACACATAACACACTATCCCACCAGAGCACCTTAAAGCCACAGTATCAGCATCCTAATAGAATGGGGGTGGCCTTGATGGCACTGATGGGTAAGCATTGGACTACTCACCCCAAGGTCAGGGATTCAAACTGCTTAGCTGCTCTATGGGAACGACGAGGCCATCTGCTCCCATAAAGATTTACCGCTTCACCTAGATGGCAGTGGTTTTTTAGTTTGGTTTGGTTGTTTGATAGGATGAGACAAATTTATGGAACAGAAATAAAATTCTTAAAAAAAACAAGCAAACCAGACTTTCTGGTCCAATTAAAGCCAGAGGACTCCCGAGACTGTTTCCCAGAGATACTCGGCAAATTTAAGCTGAAACGATTCCCTGAGGTCACTTTTGAGCTGAATTAGGGTTTGGCTCACAAACTAAAGAATGTTGTCTGTGAATACAACACTACATTAAGAAATCGTTATATGCAACCAAATGGGCAACAATAACTTTAAAACAAAGAGAAGAAGATAAGGGGACAAACAGAATGGAAATAATGAGAAGTCCGGCACAAGGTGAAGAAAATAATCACTGGACAATGTGTGTAGAAATTAATCACTGGGCACCTAATTCATTGATTTGCTACCTTAAATTTCATTGAAAAGAGTTGTTACTTTTATAAAATTGGTAATAACCTAAACAACAACAAGACAGGGGGTGGGGGGTGGATATTGGCCTTCAAGGACAAAACAGAAGACTGGAAGAGGAAGTGGTTAGATTAGCTTGAAAAAAAATGGAACCAAAAATAATATGGAGACCTCCGCTGTTAGCAATTTTGAGCGGTAAAATCTGTGCACGTCTTTCCATTTCCTGGCTTGTACTGCTGTCTTTACCAACACCAAGAACAAAATAAGCAGTCATCAGACCATTAGTCAGCACTTCTAATAGAATTGCATCAAAGATTAATCATCTCTGCAAAGGAGTTCCCCCTATTTCCTTAGAAGTAATGGCTTTTAGATAAGCCATTATGAAATAATTTTTGAGTTCCATGTTCAAGTTTATTATGAAATAATAATAACTCTATTTTCATTATATCTTCTATCTAAATATTTTTTTCAGAACAGCATGCCTCAATAGAATGGGCTTTGAAGTCAATGAAGCCTATGTTCAAATTCTAGTTATGCCACATAACCAGTTCTGTAGCTTTGACTGAGTGGTTTTCCCTTCTCTCACTCTCAGTTTCTTCCAACATAAAGTGAGAATTCTAATGATTAAATGAGAGAACCAATATAAACAGCCCTTCTAATATCTATTTTGTAATAGGTGCTTGATAAAATATTAAAAATCAAAGAAAATGCATTGCCATTGAATTGAGTCCCATTCATACAGTCCTTTAGGACAGAGCAGCATTGCTCAATAGTGTTTCTGAGGCTGTCAACCCTTCCCAGAGTGGACACCTCCTTTGTCCCTCAGACAACAGCTGGTGAGTTTGAACCACCGTTCTTTCAGTTCGTGGTCTAATCACTGCATATCTTGCAGTGCCATAGAAATGATCATTGTTATATTAAGAAGTCAATGCCCGAAGAAGGACAAAAGAAACACTCCCAGACAAAGAACCAGTGAAACAGGGGACTTCAGTGCACATATGGACCTATATAAGAGCCTTGGTGGAGTAGTAGGTACATGCTGGGCCACTAACTGCCAGGTCAGCAGCTGGAACACACAGCCCTGGAAGGAGAAAGATAAGACTTTCGACCCCATAAAGACGGATGCCTCAGAAACCCACAAGGGCAGTTCTACTATGTCCCACAGGGTTTTTATGCGTCAGAACCCATTCAACAGCAGTGAGTCTGGGTTGGAACAAGGAGAAAACGATCCATCCACTAGATCAGAGAAAAGTATAACGAAAGTCAGGAGGGAGATCTCTTCAGTCCTAAGAAAGATGAAGAGCACATTCCATAAAGGGCTTAATGCATGGAACCTGCCACTGGTTTCCAAACCACTGAGTAGTGAGCGAAGATCCCAGGGCCGCTAGCACTTGTACAGTCTAGTCACCTGGCCAGTGAGAATATCATAACACTAATAACCAATTCGGTGTTTCAAGTTCTGTAACAGGAGCAAAATTCTAAATCTTTCCCCTGCTTTTCTCTCTTTGCCAGCTTAACTAGAAAGCTTCACTGGTCTGCCTTAGGCAACCAGTTGCCCAGAGGGGAGATTGCAATTTAGCAAAGAAGTCAGATTGAGGAAGAATAATGTGCTGCAGTCTGGCATTCAGAAACATAGGGTCATGCAAGGGCTTTTTCAAATAGATTTCCTAAACTTCTTTGTGAAGTCTTGACATTTTTAACAAGCTGGCATGTGGGCTTCTGGTGATAGGGTTTTGTCACGGGACTAGAGAAAAACTAAACTTCTTCTTGCTAAGGTTTAGCTGGGGGCTAGGCATCAGGACAAAAGTTTGATGGAAAAACAGACCTGCCCTTTTCTAGTGTGGAGACTCATGACAAGTGAAAAGACAGACTGACAGAGGAAGGAAGTGAAATGATAGACAGGTGGTCCTGGTCGGCCCTGCCATGCCCAGGTAGGAGAGGATGTCGTGGGAAAGCAAGATTACTGAAGAAGGTAGAGCAATGCGGGTCACTCTGGAAGAGATTCCACATGAGCTCTTCGGTGAGCTGGTCTCACGTGTGTTCTCCACACTAACGAGGGCCAAACCACCCCCTGGGCAGTGTGTCACAGAGAGGCAGAGAGGTGTGAAAGGACCCAGGAAGAGCAGGGCTCTGAGCTTGCCCTACACACAGAGGGCCCAGACTGGAGGCGAGGCCAACCAGACTTCAAAGGACCCACACCAGAGGAAACTGAAATGAGGGCAGGTCAGCCTGAACCTGCTCTAGGACTTTGACCAGGCCCAGAGGGACCAACCACAGGTCACACCCAGAGAGATTCCAACCACAAACGCCCACAGGGTAAGCAGCACCCAGTAGAAGAGGGACAATGGGCTGGGGATACTAACTCCTCCCTATAACCATGCGATTGCATAAACCTCACCCCTCCTCCATAGCCCACACAAGAAGGAAGAGAAGAGCCAGAGCCCGTTTAGCCACCAGAGGCAAAGCGCTATCCAAGCAGATCGGATGACATTGTAAACCAAGTCCTTAGACACCATCATTTCTACCTCTAACCAGGCGTGGGGGGCTTGAAGGGAAAACAAGCAGAAGACACACTGAGGAAAGTTCCCTTTTCTGCAATCCCACCCAACAGTCTCTTTGGTTTCATGCAAAAAAAGAAAAAGAAAACCTTAGCATAAAATATCATTGTTGACTGGCTCCACGGCCACAGAACTGGATTCTCTAGAGAGCAGGAATAGTCGTATGCTGTGGTCTAGCTTGCGTGGCGTGGGTTGGATCAGGTGACGAGGATGGAGGAAAAGGGAGGGAGCTTTGTCCCCTGCTGTGTCACCCTGGAGCATAGTGGGTGCTCGTCGATATATGGGCATTAAATGGATAAATGAATGAATCTTATGGAATTTTATCTGGCACCAAGCATTGTATAATATGATTTTATTCTCATAGCATCTTATGCCATATTATTTTCTGTCATTGGTGAGAAACCTGGTTTAATTCTCTCAGCATCCAGATTTCTGGGGTCCATGTATCTGGGCTAACCTACCCAGGCTATTTTCCCTTTGTTGTTCTTTTGAAAAAAGTGGTTGCCCAAGCCCACCTTCAGAGGATCCCTGGTGGTTACAAGTTGGGCTGTTTAACTGCAAGGTCAGCAGTTCAATACCACCAGCTGCTCTGCTGGAAAGACCATGCTTCTTACTTCTGTACAGAGTTACAGTCTGGGTAAGTAGCAATAGTGTGAGGGTAGGAGGAAGGTGGGGGGAGAAGAGGGAGAAAGGGGAAACCAATTGCAGTGATTGATGTATAGGCCACCCCCTCCCCCGATCTCCCCCCCAGGGGGCTGAGCCACAGAAACATGGGTGAAGGGAGACAGCGGGTGGTATAAGATATGAAAATAATAATTTATAAATTATCAAGGGTTCATGAGTGAGGGTGGAAGGATAAGGGGGGGGCGGGATAAGAGGAGCTGATACCAAGAGCTCAAGTAGAAAGACAATTTTTTGAAAATGATGATGGCAACATATGTACAAATGTTCTTGATGCAATTGATGTATGGAGTGTTATAAGAGCTGTAAGAGCCTCCAATAAAATGATTTATTAACAACAACAACAACAAAGAGTTACAGTCTTGGAAATTCACAGGGGTGATTAATTCTAACTTGTCCTATAGGGTTGCTATGAGTTGGCCTTGACTTGATGATAGTGAGACTTTTTGTTTTATTTTTTTGGAAGGCCACCTTCAAGTCCAACAATAACCTAGCAAGCAGCTTAATGGGAACTGTTTTGCCTTGGACCTTGGGCTCTTTTAGAAAATTATCTATGTGCAGCCAGTTTAAAGGTGCAAGAACTCCAGTTACGATTGGGAACTGTTTTAATATAAATTGTTATTATATAAAGGGATTTCAAAAAGTTCATGGAAAGATGAAATTAGTGGAATTTTTCCCATGAACATTTTGAAGCCTACTGGATTGCTAACTTCAAGGTCAGCAGTTCAAAGCCACCAAATACTTCTCAGGAGAAAGATGAGGCTTTCTGTAGAGTTACAGTCTCAAAAATTCACAGAGGCAGTTCTACCCTGTCCTATACAGTCTCTATCAGTCCACATTGGCTGACCGGCAGTAAGTTCTTTTGTTTGTTGCTTTGATTTTTTTGTAAAAGCAGTGTTCTGCCTCTCCCCAGTATCCTTGGCAGTGTCGGTAAGATGTGGTATCAGAATTTTAGAAGTTTGTATACTCTAATCAAAATGTTATGCCAATTTACAAATTATCTATTAAGTCAAAGTCAATCAATTTCTATTGTTGAAAATAATTTATCTGTTATTGACTTACTAAAATGTGTGTCTCATCATCTCTGTTTGTTGTTGTTGTTTTGATTTTTCAATGAATAAGGAAATGCTTCACAATAAGTAAGAGAGCTTCTCCAGGGTCTCATGCCTAGTAAACAGAGATGGGAACAGGAGGCAAACCCAGGTCACACTGACTGCTGCGTCTTCAGGATGTGTTTCCTGACTAATTTCTTCATGTTTAAGACATCTCAGTGGTATTTCGGCCCTCCATTTTATACTCCAACTCTTATCCTGAGATGGTCTCCATAGTGACCCGACTTCTCTCACAAAAAGCTGTTCTTCCACTGGCCGCCGTGACCACACAGTGAAGGTAGAATGAAATCGAGGCAATTGCTAGGGTTCAGTGAAAAGGCCCCCAGTTTCTGGGGAGGAAGGCATCACAGGCTCGTAGAAAGAACTGTGTGGGAAACCAAAAATGGAAGCCCAGGACAAGGAAGAGGGGGGAGAAAAAGAAAAGCTATAACCGTAATTAGGACTTTAACTGAAATAAGCATGTTCAAAAGTCAAAAGAACCCTTGAGCTTTGTGCAATCAAAATAAACAACAAAATGGGCCAAGTTGCAGGAAATAGGTCCTTTCTTGGGTTTCCAATGACGTTAGAAACCACAAAAGGCTCTACCATCTTTTCAAATTACAGCATGGTCTTTTACCCTCTGGTGGTTGGTTTAGTCAAACACCATCATCAACATTAACATTCGCTGTGCCTTTCTGCTTTGATCTGTAGCTCCCTCTAAATTCGATAGACATTCACACAGCTGCAGAAGGAAAACCATTGTAATTTCAAGGGCTTGCATTCCATTTATTCCCCTTGTAAAACTTAGCAGAAGCCAATAGCCTATGGGTCTAAAGAAAATCTAGCTAAAAGGGAAAAAAAAGCAAACTAGAGGCATAAAAATGGAAAGATGGTCAGCAACATACACATCTCACTCTCTATAATTGCTCTTGCTAACCTTGTTGTGATTCCTAAGGAGTATGGGGAAAGGGAAAAATGATTCGGAGTCAGAAGACAGAGCTTTCTGGTTTGTCTGTTGAGTAAGTCTCTCTGGAAGCCATTTGCACATGATAAGTTCCCTTCCAGCTCTGAGACTCTGTGACTACGCCTGGGAAGAACGAGGGCATTTTCTTGAATTTACTTTGTGATGGAGAAGCAAAAGCTGACTTCGCTGGTCACTCCATGGGTGGTCACTCTTTCTGGGACATGGGGGTTACTGTCTAACCTGAGCAGCCTGGGTGTCTTCATCTGCAGGGCCAGGCAGTGACATACATTCCATAAGATTGTTACGTGTAGGGAGCCGGTTGCCAATACATGTTTTAAAGCTTTTCACTTTAAAATAGATTTTAGAAAGGAAGATCTGTGAGAGAACTAACACAGAGTGATGTGTATGTACAGTGTACATGGCTAATGTCTCCATTACAGGCCTACATTGTACCACACAGCGCCTTGCAGAGAGTGGCATGCCGCTACTGGTGGACCCATCAGGATGTAGAGGAAATACAAGAGCTCAACCGGAGAAGTTGCTTTTGGGTGTATGGTACATTCTAATCAGATGTGCCAATCAAGCAAGCAGCCTTCACACCCAGAACCTGAGCTGGCTTGGTCCCTATTCTACCCCCTCCTATCACATCCTGTCTCCTACTCCAGTTTCCGATTGACATCCCAGTGCTGGAACTCCAGCTGAGGACAGGCTCAGCTTTCTGAAAGTTCAGTTGTTCCAATTAAAACCAGGGCATAAAATAGAAGCCCTGGGCTGTACCTTGCCACTACCATCTCATTTAATCTGTGGAATGTTTTGTGTTGGTGGTTTTGTTCTTTTAAAAAAAAAAAAAACAACAAAAAACAGAATCAGTTAAACAACCAGTTGTCATTGAGTTAGTTGGCTGTGATTCGTGGTGGCTCATGAATATCAAAGTAGAACTTTGCTCTATAGGGTTTTCAATGGCTGCTTTTCCAGACGTAGATTGTCAGGTTTTACTCTGAGGTGTCTCTGGGTTGAATAAAAATCAAGAGGTTACACAACAAAGCCCAGATTTCCCTCTCTGAGCACACGGGGTTCACAAAGAAGGGACGATGGTATAGGAGAGAGGCTTTCCCTAGAGACAGACCTTTGCTCTCAAGTTCAGCATGGTCCTCACGTGACTGCCCTCAGTCTAGTCATTTCGCAGCGTTTGAGCGCAAACACTGACTCAGAACATTGAAGTAGACCAGGAAAACTTCAGACAGTCTCATAACTGCCAGAAGGCATCTCAGGATCTAAAGTGATGATTTCGGCATTTCACCGCAAAGCTGATATTAAAAAGTGACCCATCTTAATTAGGGTCCCCTGGAATCCAAGCATCAGAGGGACACAAGCCAGCGCAGTGCTGTAGTGACCATGCTAGAGGCCCTCACGACCCTCTGTAAGGAAGTAGGCTCATTTCAGAAGCACTGTTTCATATAGTGATTGCTTTCAACTGCTCTGCCGTACATGCGATATAAAATGTCATTTTTAAGTGACATGTTAATTAGTTAACAAATACATGGAGGAATTTTTAAAAAGACTATTTCTGCCTTCTTAGAGCTGAGTTCAAGTAGTGCTGCCTTAAAGTAATGCTCTCAAGGTCTAGAATTCTCTTCAATAAAAATATACCCCGTTCCATAGAGAACTCTAGAAATCGCAGAAATTCTGGTAGAGCCTGATTGCCCCAGCGCTTGTAACTTGACTCCTATCAGTGGAATTCCTTTTGTTTCTCCATGGAGCTGTTTCCCGAGTGCCAGTGCCTGCATCAAGTCTTCCTCGTGGGAAAAGCCTCCTTGCACTTAGACTTTGATGCTAGTTCGTCCCATTAAAGAGCCTACACTTCGTTATCCTTTTCTGAACCTTGGCAGGGCCTCTTTCTTCTCTTAGAAGTTAAGTGAAAAGCAAAACTCTATTCTACACTAGGCTGCTAATGATTCCTAGTGAGAGCCATGAATGCTGTCAGTCCTAAGAGATTGTCTAAGTATGCAGCTGTAAATCCCAGGGATACCCTGCCCGTTCAAAAGATATGGACAACCAGGAGGCTGCCTCAATTCCTGCTCCTCCTGAAATTTACCCAACAAGAAATGTGGAGCTGGGAATTGAGGCTGCAGACATTATGTGCTTTAGGCAGGAAGTTGCAGCCTGTGAAAGAAGAGGTAAAGGCTGTGAATCTCCTCCCACCTCCAGGAAAGTTCATGGAGAGACATATAAAGAACCGGGCGAGTTTGTAACATGGAGAAACTATACTAACCGCTGCTGTCCAAGGCTCCTTTTGTATGGTCTACAAATTGCCCTTCACACAGATTTCTATGAAAATAGAGAATAAGTGAGAGTACTTTCAACACTAAGAAAGTGTACCAGATTCCTTTGCTTCAAATGGAAATTGCCCATCAGTTGCAAGTGAATTCTTATTTGATAATGAAACTGCAAGTCTAGAGTTAAAGGATTGCGGGAACCCAGACCCACAATTCCAGATGTGTCAAAAATCTATATCATCAATAGTGCCAAATTCAACCCTGACATGACAAAAGGCAGTCCGAGTACCCTGAAAACTGCCCTAACCAGAGGAGGAATCATCAAATTTGATGTGGTTTTTCAATGAATCTCATCTCTGTCTAGTTCTTGTCGTCAGTGTTTACTTAATGTCTCCAATGCTCCACCAGCTTAATTCTATCCATTAGTGCAATATTACACATTGTATGAAGAAGAGAGTCTTAGAAGCTGAACCTTAGAGAATTAGAAAAACCACACATTGCCTCTCAAAAAGCTACTATCTAAAGACCAAGAGAGCATGTTTTTTAAAAAGAAAGAAATAAAAATTATTGTCCATTCTTAAGTAAAAAGTAGTGCTATTTTTCAAACAATCTTAGTCACCGCACTGAATTAATACCTTCATTCTAAATACTCATATTCGGGAGAAACTGCTTAATTCATTTCTTTTACGCTAAGGCAAACACAAAGAGGTTCCTTTTCCTCTTGCGACCACTTGTTGTTGCTTTTGAGCGTCTGGCATACTCCCAGGCTTCTAGTCCTTAGCTATGCGTCTTTGGCTTTCTCACAGAGCAACTCCACTGCTGCATCCCCCAGGAGATTGCCTCACAACTTAGACTTTCAGAGACGCGCTCTACCCTGCCATTTTTACAAAGAAAATCCAGGTGAGTGTAGACAGACACCAAATAAACCTTAGAAATCGAAATCCTCACCTATAAGTCATCCAAGCCTCAGCTCAGCTCCTGACACTACCAAACACACTACCAGAGGCAATGCTAACTCATAGCAGCTCTGGAGTCTAGAGCAGAAGGCCCCCTCAGGGTTCCCAAGGCTGTCCGCCATTATGGAAGCAGACTGCCATTTTCCCCTCTCCCAAAGCGTACCCGGTGGGTTTGAACCGTGGGCTTTTCAGTTAGCAGCCAAGTGTTTTAACCACTGAACCACTGGGGTTCTTGACTGGTCCTACAGTAGCCCTTAAAGGAGGTGTGAGCTACATTGTATTGAATCGATTCTGACTCATAGTGACAGAGTAGCACAGCCCCAGAGGGTTTTCTGGGTTGTAAATTCTTTCCAGAGCAGAAAGCCTCATCTTCCTGCCTCGGGGTGGTTGGTGGATTCAGACGGCTGACCTTGTGGTTAGCACCAGCCCTTTAAGATACAGTAATTCAGTACAGACATCTTCTTTGACCTCTAGCGTGGTAACAAATCAGTAATTAATTTGATTTTTATTGAATTTCCTAGAAAAAAATGAATAGAGAACGGAAATTCACTGGACACAAATCATTGGCGAACATTTAAACTTTTTTCTCTAATTAAAAATCACTAATTATGAAAAGAAACACCATAAATATTGGATGAACATCATTTTAAAAATAATAAAACGAGATGAGATAAGTAAAATTGTTTTCAAAATGTATAGTATGCAGTTCTTGTTAACATTTTAAAATTAGAAGCTTCTTGTGGGGATACCTTCTTAATCCTCTATCATTGTGCCTCCCTTTGCTATCATAATCCAGCCAAGGCAAATGTTGACCTGACATATCAGATAATTGAGGCAAAGGACTGCGCACATGAGATCATCTAGGTAACTCTTTGATGCCCGAAATCACTCTGCACGTGTGAACGGGAATATGAAAATCTGTGTTTTTCTAAGCACTGCATGTAGACGAGGAAGAGAAACCAAGAACTACTTCTGCAGGTGGCCACATGAAGCCAGCTGAAGCAGAACAGCATGTGAGCGCTAACCACTATTTCTAGAAGCGCAAACGATCTGCAGAGGCTTAGCAAGTGGAGAATCTGATAATTAATGACATTACAAGTGATTGAGCACAAGTCTCCTATTTTAAAACAGTTTTACTGTTGACCTAAATTTGTTTTTCTCTAAAGTGTCTAGACGGGCACAAATGAAGCGCTAAGATAGAAATAAATATGGTTTTCTTTGTGGCAAAAAAAAAAAAAAGCTCCCACCTGTAAACTTTATGCTTTGAGGGGTAATTCAGCTAATGGTGAGGGCATTGTGAACTATTGTCTCTCTCTCTTTCTCTCTCATTCAAAACCATTTTATTGGGAGCTAATACAGATATTATCATTCCACAGTTCAATCACATCAAGCAGAATTGTACAATTGCTACCACAATCAGTTTCAAAACATTATTTTCCTTCCTTGACTCCTTGACTTCAGCTCCCTTTTACTCCCTCTGCCCCCACCACTGTACCACCCAGAAACCCTTACTCTACTTGCTGTCCCTGTAAGTTCATCAATCCTGGGATTTATATATTAAAAAGCAGAAAAAATTATAACAACAATTCATCTTTGAGGCCATCCTCCTTAAAATGGAAGTCAGATGTCAGGTGTGAGAGAGTCATTTGGGGGCAGGAGGTTTGGCGTGTGAGACACAGTGCAGAGTTCTTGGGCAGCACCAGGAAAGCACTCCAGCGCCCGAACATCAAGACATAACCGAGAAAGCAGCATCCAAAACCCCACCTCGGCTCCTCTCCCTCATCTGGATTGTTTGAGATTGCTCAGTATTAAATTTAAAGTCTCAGGAGCCCACAGGGGCAGTTCTACTCTGTCCTACAGGGTCACCGTGAGTCAGCATGGATTCCAGGAGAGTGAGCTGGGATTGGTTGGTTACCCTCCCTCCCAGTGAGACAGACACCATATCCCATCTATCAACACGTAGGCTTCATTTGCACATTTCAGGCCAAGTGACTCAACCCAGCACAAGGCATAGTAGGGCTCTAACAAGAAAACACAAACAAAGGTCAAACGGGAGCTAATAATGTTGAACGTTGTGATTTCATATAGTTGCTTCTTTACCACAAAAAGTGTAGAACAACCTGAACAACTGAATACTGATTGTTACAGTAACAGCTAAATGATAGTTCCCTACTTTCTGATTTTTCCGTTATTTCAGGATATGAGTAAAAAGTGAAAGATTGCACGCTGCTAACAGAGTTTCACACTGGGAACTCAAAACATGAGAGCTTACAAAGCGAAGGTCGTGAATAAAAGTAACTTTTGCTGTTGTTGTTATGCCAGGTCTCTGGGATCTCAAAGGGCTAAGTGCTGGGGAAAAGAGAAATGAATCTTATGAGGGCAAGACCAAGGCCAAACCCACAGCCACAGCCACAGCCACAGCCACAGCCACAGCCACAGCGTTGGTATCAACTCATAGTGACTCAATAGGACAGGGGAGCTAGAACTGCCTCTGTGGTTTTGAGGGACTGTTACTCTTGAGTAGAAAGCAGTCTTTCTGCCATGGAGAGGCCAGGAGTTTCAAACCAGTGACCTTGCAGTTAGCAGCCCAATGCATTACCACTATACCACCAGGCCTCCTGCTATGAGAGCAAGCACCTTGTTCACCTTTCACCAGGCATCCATATCCCACAGCATGGGCAAGCATTCCTGTTGACCAGACCGATGAACGAATGAGTAGATCTATCCACACACAGGGTTAGAAACAGGAAGGATCAGAGATAAATAGTACTTCTCCCATGGTTGCTTTTTTTTCTGGTCTGATATCAATAAATCAGCAGAGCTGGCATAGGATTAGACTCTAGGGAAGGAGTCCTGGTGGCAAAGTGGTTACTCGGTGGGCTGTTAACCTTGAGTTCAGCCGTTCGTAAGCCACCAAGCCACTCCCTGGAGAAAATCGGGACTTGCTTTCTAGGACAATGCTACCCTGCTCCACAGGCTGGTCCTGAGTTAGAATTGGCTCTATGGTAGTGAATTTGGTTCCATTTGCCTAGTCAGCACTAAGAACATTGCCCCATTGTTTCCTCAGTCCCCATCCTCTTTTGTGTCTAAAAAGCTATCCCAGAAGAACTGTGCCCGGAGGCATGTTACTTCTGCCCAGGTGCTCCCAGAGCGAGGTGTAGGAAGGAATCCTTAAAGTTGAGTGCAGGCAAACAGTGCAGGCAAGTTTATAAAACCTTAAGGGCATGAGCCTGTCTTCCATTTCTGTTATGGCTCTGCCCATTACTTCTAACAAGGCAGTGCTTACACCATGAGATAGAGACATTATCCAACGGAATGCCTTTGATAGGTTTGACCAAGTGGCCATGGTAAGAAATGGTGTAGCCAAGAACACTTTGTTCTAATAATCTGGCATTCTGTGATGCTCAGCTTCCCGACATGATTGCTGAAGACAAAATGGGTGCATAAGTAAATGTGGTGAAGAAAGCTGATGGTGCCCGCTATCAAAAGATATAGTGTCTGGGGTCTTAAAGGCTTGAAGATAAACAAATGGCCATCTACCTAAGAAGCAACAAAGCCCACATGGCAGATGCACACCAGCCTGTGTGATCATGAGGTGTCGATGAGATCAGGCATCAGGCATCTAAGACCCAGAACAAAATCATACCCAATGTGAGTGGGTGGGAGGGTGGGGCATGGAGTGGAGACCCAAATCCTATCTGTAGACAATTGGACATTCCCTCACAGAAGAGTCACAAGGAAGAGAGGAGCCAGTCAGGGTGCACTATAGCACCGATGAAACACAAAACTTTCCTCTCATTCTTTAATACTTCCTTCCCCCCACTATCATGACCTCAGTTCTACCTTAAAAATTGGATTAGACCAGAACATGCACACTGCTATAGATAAGAGTCCACAACACAGGGAATCCAGGATAGATTAACCCCTCAGGATCGACAATGAGAATAGAGATACCAGGAGGATTAGGGAAGGGTTGGGAGAGAAAGGGAGAATTGATCACAAGGATCAATCTATAACCCCCTCCCAGGGGTACAAACAGCAGAAAAGTGGGTGAAGGGCAAGAGAAGATGATCTAAGATATGAAAATAATAATCTATAACTTATCAAGGGCTCATGAGGAAAGGGGGCAGGGGAGGGAGGGGGGAAATGAGCTGATATCTGGGGCTCAAGTAGAAAGAAAATGCTTTGTAAATGATGGCAGCACACGTGCAAATGTGCTTGGCACAATGGATGAATGTATGGATTGCGATAAGAGATGTAAGAGCCCCCAATAAACGTATTTAATATAAAAAAATGAAAGAATAATGTTGCACACTCCAGTTTATCCAGTTTGCATGCTTCCAAGAAGAATGTTTCCGTGTCCTTGTCAATGCCTAAATCCTTCAGAAGGCCATTACGACTCACCATCTAGTCCTAACCAGTGGGGGGGAATACAGGCATTTCGCACTAGTTTGGCAGTACCGATGCTTAATTTTTCGGTTGAATTTGGCAAACCGGATGTTAAAATGGCTGTTGTAATCAGGGTTCTCTCTAAGGTGGGTGGCTGGCTCGGCAACCACCGCACGTGGAGATCACAAATTTCCATTCCTTACTTTTTTTAACATTCATGTGTGCAATAATGGATTCTCGGTGCCCGTAGCAATGTTCATTCTGTACACAGGCATACAAAGTAAACGGAATTGCACTCATCGTGTGCATTTGTTCACTGCACGATACTCATTGTGCTTGGAATGGAATGCTACATTTTTATCCTCTTGCGCTGCTTACTTCTGTAAACAAATATATAAGACAAAGGAAACAACCAGAGGGTGACACAATGTCATTTGTTTTGTGTTTTGTCCCCAATTCCCAACGAGATATTATGAGTGAATTATGCAATTCCTGAAAGTGTTCAAAGAGCTAAAAATCTTGTCAGAGAAATTGCTATAAATTCAGAAGCAGAGGGGGCTTTTCAAATTTGAACATGATATGTTCAGCGAAGTCACCTGTTTCTAATGTACCAAATACAATGACTATTGTCTAATTGGCCATCCTTTAAAGGAATAGGATCCTATTCCCAATCCTGAAAAGATAGTTATAGATAAATCACACAGCCCAGGACACTCACTCAGATAAAAGTGAAGAATATTGCAAGTGAGGATGCCAATCAATATGGAAATATCTTAAATATGCAGTAAAAATAATTTTACAAGGTATTACTTAATATTTTCCATTAATATTTTAAGGCTCTTTTAACATGATCTAGTTTTGTGTACCTATTTAATTGTTCATGTTTAAGTATTAAGTGTATGAAATAATAAACTACCTTTCAGTATATCTTTTCTTCTACGTAAAAGGATCATTAGGGCAGCAAACAGGTTGTTAAATTATTTGAAACCCAACACTGGTCCTAACTTTGAAATCTGAACATCAATAAAAGGTTTACTTCTGACAGCTTCATTACATTTTTAGGCTTTTCTGAGTCATAGACATTCAACGGGGCTTATAAACACTAAGCAAACTATTCCTCCCGTAGAAGCCAAGAGTGTATCACCGGGTTACAATTCTCTACACTGTAATGTTTTGTTTTAGGACATGGGAACCAAAATACTACAATACCAGATCTTCCTTCCGGAGAACACTGGGACTTTTATCCTCCATACTCCAATGTGCAAGCCTACTATAATCTTTACTGTTATTATGATTATTATTAGCTTCACAAGTCTTCAGAATAGGATTAAGGAGCCTTGGTGGCAGAGTAGGTTACTGATTGGGCTGCTAACCATGAGGTCAGGAGTTTGAAACCACCAGTCGCTCTGCAGAAGGATAAGGCTTTCTATTCTCATAAAGATTTACAACTTCCCAAACCAAACAAGGTAGTTTTACTCTGTACTATGGCTCAGAGATTACAGGAAGCAGTTCAAACCTCCCAGCCAGCTCTTTTAAGAGAAAAAGAAGAATTGCTACTTCTGTAGAGTTAGAGTCTTGGAAACTCACAGGGGCAGCTCCACACTGGCCTATAGGGTCAGAATTGACTCGATGGCAGAGCGTTTCGTTGCGTTTTGTGTTCTGTTTGTGTTTTGTTTTTACAGCGTCACTATGAGTCGAAGTGGACTAGCTGGCAGTGAGATAAGAGTATAATTGAACAAGAATAATTGAACACGTTTTAACACATGTCTACACCTGAGCAACACTAATCACAATCTAGAACTTTGCCAATAACCTAGAACATTCCCTCACGTACCTTTCTAGTTTATTCCCCATCTTCCCTACCTGCCAGGCAACCACTATCTAGCCTAGTACATTACTTTGGTCTGCTGTTGAATTGCATATATATATTGAGCCATACAGTATTTCTTTTGTTATTGGCTTCTTTGGCTCAACATAATGGTTTGAAGTTCATGCTAGTTGTCACATGACTCAATAGTAGTTTCTTTATACTGCTGAGTCCTTGAATTTCACAGTAGGAATTTCCCACAATGTGTTTATCCATTATTATCAGATAAACTGGTTGAGTACGTGAAGCTGCTTCAGCAAAGCTCAGCACAGCCATTTCTGCTCAGTCACATCTGCATCTCCCACGGGGCTTTTGCAAAGAGTTACCAGAAAAGCAAAATTTGATTTTTCAATTCTTCTGTCCTCAATGGGAGGAAAACGGATCATATGGAAGAAGCAGGAATTAATTGAGTCTGAATCTGAGAAGAAAGTGCAAGAAGCAAGAGATATTGGGGGAAATATCCTCAATGTGGTTAAATGTTTCCTTCCTTCTTGTTCTTGTCTCAGGTTGTCAAATGATTGAGGTCTGAGGAGCCCTCGAGGTGCAGTGATTAAGGGCTCAGCTGCGAAGTGAAAGGTCACTTTGGGAATCCTTCACCAACTCCTCGGGAGCATGGTGTGGCGGTGTGCTTCAGTGAAGGTCTGTGGCCTGGGGAACCCTACGGGGTCTACTCTGGCCTATAGGGCTGCTAGGAGTCAGAACAGCCTCCCTAGGCAATAGATTCCATTTCCTTGAAATGTAGGTCTAACCTGCCCTCACTATTCTCTTCAACTGAACTCTTCCTATCTCTATTGACTAGTGAGTGAAACTCATTTTGTAGTGAAGTTAAAGTTTTTTGTTGTTGTTGTTCCGTGCCTTCGGGTTGGTTCCCAGTCATAGCAACCCCATGTAGAGCAGACCGAAACTCTGCCCAGTCCTGCACCAGCCACCAGCTATCCCTATGTGTAGTCCCAGTGCTGGCACTACTGGGCCAATCGATCTCCTTGCTTTTCTGCTAACCCTCCACTTTATAAAGCTGAAGGTTGCTTTCCAGGGACTGGTCCTTCCTGACAACATGCCAAAAGCATGGAAGAAAAAGCTACACCACTCTGATCGCTAAGAAGCACCCTAGCTACATCTCCTCCAAGAAAGACTTGTCTGTTCCATTCCACACTCTTTGCCAAGACTGCAGTTCAAAACCACCAAGTACTCTCTAGTCCTTCTCGGTCACCATCCAGCTTCTATATGGACATGAGGTAATTGAAAATATAATGACTTGGAATCAGGGGTACTCTTTCCCTGTAAGATTTTAAAGAGGTCGTTTGCAGCAGATTTACCCAATGCAATGCTTTTTGATTTCTTGATTGCTTCCATGGCTGTAGCTTGTGGGCAAAGCTTGGGTTTTTCACTTTGAAATTAAGTCCTTAACCACTGCACCATTAGAGCTCCTTAGAACCTGCCATTAGTTCCATCATTCGACAATACTTGACAACAACAGGTTTTTAGCGATTCCATCAAACCCTGTTTCCTTGGGTTTTCTGAAAGATGACTTTGGTTCCAATTAGTTTAACAGCCAGAACAATTGTGTATATACATAAAAAGTACTCTGGGTCCCTTTCTTTGGATCATGTAAACTACACATCAAAAGAGCAGGAAAGAAGTTTGGAGGAAATGATGCAATCTATTATGATTTCACATCAAGAACGTGCGGTGTCCACAGAGAAAGAATATTTTAGAAGGTTCTATGAATGTTTCTTTTGATTATTTCTGATTTCTGCATCAAAATGTTTATTAAAAAGATTCTGAAAACAACACAGGAAAGTCTAGCTGAATCACATTAATAAGGAAACAAACTAGATTGAATTGAGTTTGATCTAATTAGGTATTCTTAGGAAACAAAAATTACTGTCCCAGCTGAAGCGTGTCTAATTAATATGAGTGAAAATGACTATACATTTTTAATCTCTAATAATATCACTGGATCAATTTTAATTGAAGAACTAAATTACTCTACTTATAAGACTAGCAATCAAGCATTTGTTTTACACAAGATATTTATTTTAATGTTCTATAAAAATGCAATCACTATTCTTTTGTTGTGAATAAAGCATTATTTGATGTAATTTTACAACTTTCCTGAGTATTATTTAAGAGCCAATTTGTACTTTTTACTAGAATATGTCATATTTTACCTGCAGTATCTGTTTTATCCCTCTTGAGAAACACTATATGAGTTCTTAACCAAAACCTTCAATGTCTATAAAAATCCAAACATATAGATAACAAGATATTTTTCACTGTCAACTCCCAGAAGATGCTAAATTAAAACCAGATATTCATGTTGGGACATAGCCAAATATTCCTTCATCTTAGCCTGTACTTCTTGGCAAGAACTCAGGCTCTGCCACACATCTGCTCAGAAAACCACAGTCCAAGAATGTCCACCTTTTTTGGAATAAAATATATTGCCTGGAGTTTTCCCAAAGAAAGCACATCCAATCACATTCGATTGAGGGGCAATTGAGGCTCTCTTCCCTGTCACCAATGAGCTCCTGCATCCCCACCTGGGCCGGTCCCCTCTCTTATCTTTGCCATCTGCCATGAGTCACCACTGTACTTAAGGATATGAAGTCTTCCATAGGCACGGAAAATGGACATTCTTCCCAGTATGCTTGACTCTGTAACGAGAGCTCTAGGAAGTGAGTGTAACATGAAATCATTCCTTCCGCCTCACCAGACAGATGGATAGAGACATTCCAGTTTGTTTCCAGGCTTTTGTCTTCTGAGCATTTTTGGCATTTCCTTCAGGAAACTGGAGGCTGTGACCTAAAGTTTCCTTAGTGAACACACTCCTGTTTCCCACAGTTAACCTTACCCAGAAATGACATCGACTCGAGTAGGTGAAGTTTATCTTCATGCTCCAACTGTGTCCTGTACAGTGACATTTGAAAGCACAATTCTGAAAGTAACAATAGGTCTGGAAAGCTACACACACACACACACACACACACACACTCCAATGTGATGCCCGATGAAGACAGTAATAAAATAAGATTGAAATAACTCTTGTGATGCCTTCAAAATCTCACTCTGGAGAAAGTACGGATTCACGAGTATTGCATTGAACATTCATAGTTCCCTATTAAGGACTCTCACTTTGGAGAAATTAAGGGCTAACGATATTAAATCTTTCAGACAATAACTATCAAGGGCTTTCAGATTTTCAGATAAAACAGGCTAAGCTACTCATCCTGCATTCTTCCACCTTCTGCCTCAGTGATTTTGTGCAAGCACTATTTGTTCAAAGTGTAGACCAGAGGAACCAATGAAAATATCCTGAAAAAAATAATTTTTAAGTGATTTGCCTTACCTTCCATGTCCAAACGCCCACTTCCTTAGCATGCTGCTACTAGGCTCAGAAGGTAAGCTTTTGTTTAATGCATCTTCACGGACCACTGAGTCTCATAGTCTAAGTTAGATACATTGCCATACTGTTATATAGCAGCTCTTTTTAAACGCCATGTTTCAGAGCAGAATTATTGTACCCGATTTAGTTTGACTTGAGAGCAATCAGTTACAAACTGCAACAGTGATATTACTTGGCAAAGTGGGGTTTTAAAAGGTTGATGGTTCCTATCTCATTCTTTATCACTCTTCAAGGTTAGCTTACTTGAAGTTTCTCTTTCCGTAGCAAGTTGAATGGGTTTTAAATGAGCCATGTTTTCTGTTCATGCTCTGGTTTGTCAAAGTAAAAATCCTCTAGAGAATAACAGAATTTTTCTCCTTGATTTTTGATTCCAAAGCCACATAGTGTTTCAATAATTATTTTTAAGAATGCTCCTCACAAACGGATCTTTTTAAAAAATCAGTTTATTAATGTTTAAAAGTTGATAAAGCTATGTGCAAAATAATCCACAAAAGTCAGGAACCTATTAAATACTATTTTTTTTTAAAGGGACATTTCTCGGTTTAATTGCACTGAGAACCATACCTAAAGAGACAGCAATATATCTTTATTCTTTGTAACATTTATAAGACCTCTTCAATGACCTATCAATAGTACACTGTACTGAAACAAACAAACAAACAAAAAAACAGAATACTCCTGGTGTTCCCTATCAGTTAAAGTAATGCTTTAGGGGCACACAAAGGTGGTATTTTCTTAAACGATGTGCATTCAATGGTGTTAACATGGGTTAGAAAAATCCAATAAAATGACCTTTGCTGAAACAAATACATTCAAAACTCATTAAAAGTATGTTTAACACAACAAAAGACAACCATCCTGTTGGTTGGAATGAATCACATGACCTCTGAAATAAACATCAAGCAAAGTGCCAAAGTCAGAATGTTACATTTGAGAGACAAGTGTCTAGTCATCAAAGAATCTCTCTGGGTTTCCTGTTACAGTCGATTTTCGCCATCCTTTGCTCGGGTGCTTCTTTTAGGACACTAAGGATCCTGGCCGCTATCATGCAGATATCATGTAGGGAAGTGGACTTCCCTAGACAGATGCAGGCACAAGGAGTATGACCGATTACACATTGATTGTGTTGCAAAGAAGTAATGTTTAAAATAAAGCAAAACAGAGACCAAGTGACTTCAACTAAATTCCAAAACACTGATCCATCTGACGTGGAAACTTTGGCCTCAGCAAATGAAGTTGTTTTATGACCTCCAAACCACCCCCATCTCCACCAGGCCTACCTGCTCCACCCAGCCTATCGGCCACAGATGGCCAAGAAATGGCCCTCACCACCAGCCTGGCTGTGATGAATGCCAGAGAGTTAACATATAAAGTTCAGTGATTCTGAGGAGGAGGTGAAGGGGGCTGGGGAGCATTCCTATAGAAGCAGAAGTGCACACACTCATTTGGGTTTAAACTAAAGTGAAAGACAGTATCCTCTCAAAGTTCCAGACGAGAAGACACGTTCACTTGAGGACATCAGTCTTGGTGGAGCCGGATGAACTCTTCAGGAGCCTGACCATGCTAGACCTTTGGCTCAGTGCAAAAATCAAAGCTCCCGGGGGGGAGGAAATCCATTTCAGGCCAGGACCTGATCTCCACCCTTCCCAGTGTATTGTTCCCAGGAACTGACTCTACCCCCATACCAGACACCACACCATGCTGCCGACCCTCTCCCTCCCTTCCTCTGGCTTGCAGCAGCTCCTCCCTGGTAGCAGTTGAGGCCCAGGGAATTTTTTCCAAACACTGGGATGGTGGCCACCTAGGAGCACTCCCCGTGGACTGGTGGCTTTCAGTTTTACGAAGAAGAGTTGACATTTCCAGAGGACATAATGGTCTCTGGGTTGTCCCCATCGTCCTTCTGTGGGTGGGAGGAGTTATCGGACTTACTGCGGCTGAACTCCACGCCAGCAATGATGGGTCGCTTGAATTTGCCGGTAGCGTCTCCGCTGGGGCACTTGCAGCAGGACATGATTTTGATGAAGGCCCTGCGCATCTCCTTGTTGGTCAGCGTGTAAATGATGGGATTGGTCCCCGAGTTGAGCACCGCCAACACCAGGAAGTACTCGGCGCTGAAGAGGATGTTGCAGCTCTTCACCTTGCAGCCCACATCAAGCAGCAGCAGGATGAAGAGGGGCGCCCAACAGGCGATAAAGACGCTCAGGACGATTATCACAGTCTTGAGCAGCGCCAGAGACTTTTCCGAGCTGCGAGTGGCCTTGGAAATATTCTTGCGAAAGGTCAGACGTCGGCTCCGAGTCCTAACCAAGGAGTAGATCCTGCAGTAGAGGATGACGATGGAAAGCAGGAGCAGAGTGAAGACCGTGGTGCAGAAGAGGATATAGTGCTTGTGGTAGAGGGGCAACACGGTGGAGCAACTGGGCAGCAATCCGATGCAGTTCCAGCCCATGATGGGCAGGCCCCCCAGGATGAGCGAGATGACCCAACAGGCACTGATGAGCAGGAAGGAGCGGAAGCTGTTGCTGCCGTTGTGGAGTTTCATCTTCAGCATGGTGATGTAGCGCTCGATGGCGATGGCTAGCAAGCTGAACACGGAGGCCGACAGGGCCACAAACATGCTCCCTTCCCGCAGAAACCACTGGGCGGGGGTGAGCTTGTAGGTGGTGGCCCCAGACAAGAGCAGGTTGGCTACATAGGCCACCCCTGCCAACAGGTCGGAAAGGGCCAGGTTACCAATAAAATAGTACATAGGCCGGTGGAACTTCTTGGTTTTCCAAATCGTCAGCAAGACGAAGATATTCTCCAAGATGATAAAGCAACAGATGAGGATAAACACCACCGACGTCAGTTTAATGCCGTTCTCCTTGTCGGCGCTGATATTCAGCTTCCCCGTGTAATTGTAATGCCGTTTGATGATCTCATAGTTGACATAGTCTGAGACTGAGACGGAACTGCTGCGGAGGGCCTGCAACAGCGGGGTGCTCGCGGACCCCATGGCGTCCCACTGGGTCCACTAGGATCCCGTGACCCTTATCCAGACGGACGCTAGAGGGCGACGTCGAGGGAGCCGTCACTGGCAGGCCCGGTGGTTCAGGGAGAGAGATCCAGGTTTTTCGTGTTGCTTTTCCTTGGCGTGAGGGAGCTTCGGACACCGCAGCCTTAAACAAGTCACAAAGAGGAGAAAGTCAGGGGGAAAAGCCACGCCACGCCGGTACAATCCTCTCTCTGCTAAGCTAAGGCAAAGCTCCAGTTGTGCTGCTGTTGGTTTGTGCTTAAGAAACTTGGAGAGCTCAGAGAGAGGAATAGAAATAATCCCATATCCACTTCTTGCCAAGAGAGGAAAATGGGGAGAGACGCAGAGAGAAAACAAAACTGTACCCCCGTGGGACAACTCCAAGTGGACAAGACAGGAAACTCTCCCTGTGGTCGCTCAGGTTCGCTTCACTCCCAAAAGAAATGGAAAAGTTTGCCCCATTCTAACGCTACCCCCATTCCCACTCCCTGCCGCCCCCTCTCCAGTTCGCAGCCTGCAGATTCTCGGAAACGTCCACCTCTCAGCCAGGCACTCACCGCCAGCTCATGGTCTCTGCTGGCAAGAGACTCAGCTGCCAGGCTGAGGGCGGAGACGCACACCTTGGCCTCTTCCCGCAGCTAAAGTAGACCAGCACCACCTCCTAATTGCCAAGCGAGACACTAGATCTGCATGAGCTCACTTGACAGCGTCAGTCATTCTCCGGGCTCTATTAATAACGCTCTAGGAGCAGGTGTGCAGGGTCTGCTCCCCACCCCGGTCCGAGGGCGCAGCGAGGTGTGGGCAGTCTGACCCGCCCTGGCCTTGAGTAAACAGGAAAGAAAGCTTAGCGCCTCATACAGCAACCGCCTCTCGCCCCTTCCCCCGCCCCCACAATCGTGTGCAAGAGAATTTAAAGGACCCCCCTGAAAAGCATGCATGAGAAAGCGATGGTGATAAATCCCAGAAGTTCCGAATATTCATGGATGGCACGGGACGTATTGGTAGTCACGGTGGGGTCGGTGCCATTCACCCCCGCGCGCGCACACACACGAAAGAGGGACTTCTAGGGAGAGGAGCAGCGTTGCCTGCGCCCCACTCCCCACAGGCGTGCAAAACTACCCTCAATCAAGAAACGCCGGGCCGCCGGGGCGCGGCTGAGCGCGGGCAGTTCGTTCGGGGCTTGCCCTCGCTCCCCCGGCCCGTCGCCGCTCCCACGGAACTGCCAAATCGCAGCCTGGGGATGGCGCCCGGGAAAAGCCGGGCGTCTGAGCGGCCCAGGGCTCCCCCCAACGCGTTCCCCACGGCGCCGAGCAAAGTCGCTCGGCGTTTCAAGGTAACCCAGCCCCAGCGCTAAGGGCGGTGGGGTCCCGTCTAGAACCGTTCTGAACAGTAACATTCCCTGGGACAGCTGAGGCCGATCCCGCCCCGAAGTTCCGCATTTCCTCGGGACGCAGACTCGGGCGTCCTGCTTTCGGGCAGTGCAAGTTTAAGGCCATTTTCCCCACCCCCATATTCTTTTGTCTATAGGATTTCCAAAAATAACGGCCTTCCTCCCGCTCCTGCGACCAACCGCAGCTCCCACCCCGCCATCCCAGTAGCTCCACAGCAGGAATGTCACCGTTCTTCCCACTCCCTAAGTCACAAACCCCCCAGAACCGTCCAAGCGGCTTGGATTCCTCGGTAGCTGTGGGATGCCTGGGGGGCGAGGGGAGCTCTTTTTGGTTTGGGGTTCTTCTTTCTGTGTGTTGTTTTCCAGTGCCGGGGGATGCACTGTTTTCAAAGTTTCGTTTGGCTTTGTTCGGTCTTAAAAATGCACCTCTGATCCCCCCCCACCCACCCTCCCCACCCGCC
>NW_022104341.1:15842508-15854676 GCF_000313985.2 Echinops telfairi
CCGCCGGGGCCTCGGGAGCTGCGCGGCGGCAGAAGCTCGCTGTCCAGGAAAGATCTGGGGCAAAGGAGGGGGGAAAAAAGAGAAGAGGCGGGGCCTGGTGGCCCCTGGCGTCCAATATATAAATCACTGCCCTCGCCCCGTCCCAGTCCGCGCCCGGGAGAGGGAGAGCACTCTCTCCAGCGTGGGACCAGAGAAGAGTTGCTGAAGAACCTTTGGAAACCCACCCACCCACCCACCGCCCCCCCAAAGGCTTAGGGTGCCCTGGGCTACCTAGCTTCTCGCAGCGCACTTCTTTGGTCTCTCACGCCCGCGATCCGCAAGGGATCGGAGATCCAGGACTGGAACCGGGTGCCTGGGAGGCACCTCTTCGCGGGAAGGGGAAACCCACTGGCCCACGCTTGGGGCAGAGGGCTGGGAAGTCGAATCGCTTCTGAGGGGTGATTGGGATACGTCCCTGCAACCCCAGCCCCCGAGGTCCTGAAACTTGCGGTCAGAGGGGGCAGAAAGTGGCTTTCCAGGGGCGCACAGTGAAATTGGCCAGGGCTGAAGGAGGCTCCGCTCTTTCAACTGGGCTCAAAGTCAGACCTTGGTCCGGAATTTGGACCAGGGGTGAGGTCTTCCTTTAAAAAGGTGGGCTTCTGCTGGGGCCTGGGGAATGATAAAGAGCCAGTGGCTTTCCTGGCTTAGGAATTTCCAAAGGGTCTGCCTGGGCCCCGCACCTGCCCAGTTGGATGCCCAGTTCCTTCTCCCCCTTTCTATTCAGGGGACAACTTGAGAGGCAGCCAAGCCTTAATGCTTGCATGTGTTCCTGCGGGGCGCTCTTGGTCAGATTCGCCTGCTTGTCAAAGGCAAGACATCTCTGCCACTGCCCTACTGATGCATCAACGGCTCCACCCAGTCCCAGGTAGCCCATCCCTGCAGATGTGAACACAAAATTTACTCAAACTTACTCCGCTGTGAAGTTTCCATTGATGGACACACCCAGTACCAGAATGACTCAAAAGGAGGCTTCTTAGATCTTGTGAGTTTGCGAAAAACACTAAACGACGGTTAATATACAGCTGCCTTAGGACTTTCATCAGCTCCTCCACCGCAACACCCTCGTATCCGCCCCCAATTCAACAACTGTGTGCGCCCATGTGCTACTTGAAAGCTATGATAATAGTCCTCTAGCCTTCAGAACAAATGCGTGTCTCTGAGTTGGAGGGCTTCATTCATTTAAAGAGGCAGATTGGTTGTGTCTACACAAAGTAGGGTAAAGTGAGGACTAGATAAACCCCATTCACCCACCCTACACACTAATTCATGGATTGTTGAAAGGGAAAGGAATTGAAGTGACCCTCACACTCGCATTGTATCAGACACTGATAGATTATCTAATTTAACACTAACCCTGTTGGCAGAGTGGGTTCAAAAACACTTCAAACTTACTCCCATCCAGTCGATGGAGGCTATAGGAGAGGGTAGAACTGCCCCGGGGAGTTTTAGAGACTGTAATTCTTTATGGGAGTGGAAAGCCGTGTATTTCTCCCCCAGAGCTGGTGGTTTTGAACTGCTGACCTTGCAGCTAGCAACTCAACTCATAACTGCTATGCCTCCAGGGCTAAGTACAAGGTCAGCAGCTCAAACCCACCAGCCTTTTCTCAGGAGAAAAGAGACTACCTTTTCCAGTAAAGGCTTACAGTCTCAGAAATCTAAGGGGGGCAGTCCTAACTTGTCCTACAGGGTTGCTGCACGTTGGAATCCATTAAATAGGCAGAGATTTGGTTTGGGTTTGAAACCCTTGAAGCAAGATGGTGCTGTGGGTTGGGCATTGAACTACTAATCCAAGGACACTGGTTCAAACCCATCAGGCACTCTGAGGATGAAAGATGAGTCTATATGCTCCCATGACATGCTATAAGCCTTGAGAACATTATATAGGATCACTATGAGTCAGAAAAGGAAAAGGCCACCATGCTTGGTAGCGAGGCAACAACAAAAAGAGGAAGACCCTCAACAAGATGAATTGACACAATGACGGTAACAGTGGGCTTCAGCCCAACCCCAATTGTGAGCATGGCGCAGGCTTGGCTGGTGTTTTGTGTTCTGTTGTGCACTGGTCACCATGAGTCTCGAAAGATTCAATAGCACCTGATCAAAACAGCATGAGTCAATTGCCTTGATGGCTCTGGGTTTGGTTTAGTTGTTTGGGGGCCATTTGAAGCTAACATTATTTTGTTGGTGAAGGAAATGTCAGAAGGACAGCTAAAATGACTGATAATCCCCCAGCTAATTAAAGGCAGAGCTGGGTTCCAGGAGTTTAATACTGTGTCTCGCACCTCAAACATCCTTAGTCAGTAAGCAGTTAATACACTGACATATTTCCTCACGAAAAGGCAGCAGGCTCAGCTTTAATTTGTTTCCAAAATGTATGCAAAGCAAAGCTTGACAAACTTATTTCCTGACTACATAAGGTATGCAAAATGCAGGCAAAAATTACTAATGAATGTTTTGAAAAATCACTCATTTCCTGCCTGTAAAATCTAATGCTCTGATGTATCTTTAGTATTTGTGTGAGATTGAGTCACAGATATTAACTCATATAAGCCTTACACCAACTCGATAGGTTAGATATTAGTATTATCCCAATTGTACAAAGGAGGAAACTGAGTCACCAACATATGGCACATATGGCTTCACGTGGGAATTTGAGCAAGAAGAGATGCAGATTCTTAACCACAACCCCAAATCACTACGACAAACCTCAATTGTGTCAAAGAATGACACAAGGGGAATGCAATTCTCTCATAAATGTCATGGATGAGGTCAGCACCGAATTATCAAACCAATGCTTTACATAATGAGCCCGCATGCTTTGCAAGTGAGCATTTAGTAATCATCATCCTTGACAACACCCGTGAGATATAAAATGTAGATACCCACTACTTAGCAATAATATGAAGTAGGCAAAACTGTCACCAGTGCTTCCCTGCCAATTGCAAGTCCAGAACCCC
Organism: Echinops telfairi; assembly: GCF_000313985.2. NCBI lineage: Eukaryota > Metazoa > Chordata > Mammalia > Afrosoricida > Tenrecidae > Echinops > Echinops telfairi. Next base: position 15,845,505 of record NW_022104341.1, read on the forward strand.
AACAGACCTTTCGCATGGCTCTGAGAGTCACTTTAGAAAACGCACCCTCAGGCTGGTTCCTGGCTTCCAGACAAACAATAACTCCCTGGGAGATAAGCCCAATGGTACACTTGCCTTCTCATCACTGGGAGGTAAACATCTGATGTTCAATCTGCATTAAGGTTGACAATGGGCTCCATTCCTCTTTTTTTTCAAAGTAGCTTTACTATCTTTGATGCATGTTTTTTTTGTATCTTTTTGTAAAAGAGTTGCCAGATAAAGTCGTATGCCATATTTGGGATAGCACTTATACCAAAAAATCCTTCTTCACAGTTATTCTAGAATCCAAATCAAATGGGTCAAGCTATATATAGATAGATAGATAGATATTGCTAAATCTGGAAATTCTACTCTCTTTCCTAGTTGCTCCAGTTATTGTTCCAGCTCCTCTTTCTCTCAACCCTGTTAAGATCCAACCCTTGCTTTCCTCACTTCAGTACTGCAGAGTTATAACGCTACACCACAGAGAAAGCAGGCTGGGAACTCACTTCCCTTCCTTTCCAACTGCTGCTCATGACCCTTTCCCATCTCTTCCCCGCCTTTCCACCAGCTTCAGAAGGAAAAGCAGCTTTATTCTCTTACAAACTCTTGCCCCACATCATCCTGCTGCTTTCCACTAACTGTGCTAGTAGAGAAGCAAACCCAGAGGTTCTTGTGTGTGCTGTACATCGAAAGAGATTTATATCAAGAAATGGTCCACAGAGTTATAGAAATAGGTACAACCTTGTAATTGATTACAAGGATCTACATATAACCTCCTCCCTGGGGGATGGACAACAGAAAAGTGGCTGGAGGAAGACGGCAGACAGTGTAAGACATGACAAAATAATAATTTATAAATTATCAAGGGTTCATGGGAGAGGGGGTAGCGAGGAGGGAGGGGAAAAATGAGGAGCTGATACCAGGGGCTTAAGTGGAGAGCAAATGTTTTGAGAATGATCATGGCGACAAATGTACAAATGTGCTTGACACAATGGATGGATGGATGGATGGATTGTGAAAAGAGTTGTACAAGCCCCCAATAAAATGATTTTTTTAAAAAGAAATAGATAAACCCAGTCAGATTCAACTCAGTCTTCTCCTGCCTCGTGGATGCTGACAAGCACACGGCAGCATGATGACGCAGAGACAGCGGGGACACAGGCTGTTGAATGCAGAGGTAATGCGAATCAAAGTGAGCTGCATGATTCCACCATCAGTAATCTGCTGATGGCTCCCAGAATCTGCGGGCAACACAGCAGGAGACTGGGGAGCCAGATGTAAGATTCAGCTCGAGGGAGCAAAGAGAATTCAGCTGGGCACAGTCTCCCTCTTATACTAAAGGCCACACCCAAGCACTTGTCATCAAGCTGTTGTTACCTGAATGACAGGTTGAGCTCTGCCCCTACTCTCACCAAGACGGTCTAGTCCACGTAATCCCTAAACATCACACAAAAGTCCAACGCATGATTCCTTCTCTCTTGTTCTTCAGTGCCTTGCCACTGATGGTTGCGTCTCCCACTTACATGCCTGTTGGCATATCTTTTAATAATAACTTCTTGTTTTCCCCAACAAAACTTCCTCTCTTATATCTTTCTTCTCTTGTTTACTAACATTCAAAACTATGTAGTAGAACATGGTCCTGCTTTGGAACCAGATGTGCTTAGGTTCAGCCTTAACACTATTAGTTCCCAGCTGTGTGTGTGCCTTTGAGAAAGTTCCTTTAACTTCCTTGACTCTCAGTTTCCTTATATCTCCAAAGGTATAATGCTACATTTTAACCTACTGACATCAGCTATAATTGACTTGATATTGCTTCCTGACTGACAGCAAGGCTACTCTCATCCCTGTACAACAATCAGAGGGGATTCGGTGGAGGCTTAATCCAGGTGGGGCCCCTGTAGATGGATTTTGGCCTTCCTCTGTCATAAATAGCTTTCTGCAAACTGGATGTTCCAAACTTAAGCTCTGATACCATTCCCTCCTTCAGATTTGGATTTTATTATTAATAATCCTAGAATCACACAGGCTTTTAACATGGAATTACTTTATATTACATTTCAATTAGATGGCTGGTTATTTTAAAAGAAGCCTTTAAGACCCCATACACTATTCTTTCTGATAGCCAGGCATCATCTGATTTCTTCACCATACTTTGCTATAGTACCCATATCTTCATGATGAGGAGTATGGAGTAAGGCTATGTTATAAGAACTAATTGTACTTAGATAAGGGAAAGAATTAAGTATGAGCCCCCAATCCATTCATAGATCTATGGTTTATCTAGTTCCCTGGTTCACTTTAGAGACATCATCATAATTTTATGATAAAGAACATTACAAATCACCTCCATGGCCATAGGGTAATTCTTTTGTTGTTGCATCCTCATGATTTTTCTTAAGTTTGAGCCCATTGATGTTGTCACTGTGTCAATCCATCTTGTCAAAGATGTTTCTCTTTTTCACAGCACTGATGAGACTTTACCAAGCATGATGTCCTTTTTCAGGGACTGGTCTCTCCTGGCAACTTGTACAAAACATGTGGGATGAAGTCTCACTCAACATCCTTGCCTCTAAAGAGCATCCTAACTGCACTTCTTCCAAGACAGATTTGTTTGCTCTTTTGGTCCATGGTATAGACTTTAAATATTCTTCACCATCACTATAATTCTAATGTATCAATTCTTCTTAGGTCTTCCTTTACAATGTCCAATTTTCACATGTGTATTAGACAATGGAGAATACCATGGCTTGGGTCAGGTAGAAATTAGTCCTCAAAGTAATATCCTGGCTTTTCAACACTTTAGAGAGGATTTATGCAGCAGGTTTACCCAATGCAATGTGTCATTTGATCTTTTGACTGCTGCTTCCTGGAGCATTGATTGTGAATTCAACCAAGACACAATCCTTGACAATTTCTATCTTTTCTCCATTTATCACAATGTTACCTATTGGTCCAGTTGTGTGTATTTTGGCTTTCTCTACATGGAGTCATTATACATACTGCAGGCTGCAATGCTTGATATTTATCAGCAAGTGCTTTAAGTCCTCCTAACTTACAGCAAGCAGGTTGCATCTTCAGCACATCACAGGTTGTCAATTAGCCTTCCTCCAACCCTGGTGCCACAGTCTTCTTTGCATAGTACAGCTTCTCTGATTATTTGCTCAGCATACAGATTTAATAAGCATGGTGAGAGAATGCAATCCCAGTGCACAGCTTTCCTGATTTTAAACCACGCAGTATTCCCTTATTCTTTTCACACAACTGCCTCTTGATTCGTGGACAGGTTCCACATGAGCACAATGTAGAGCTCTGAGATTCCCGTTCTTCTCAGGGATAGCTATAATTTGTTATGGTCCATACAGTCAAATCCCTTTGCATAGTCAATAAAACACAAGTAAACCTCTTTCTAGTATTCTCTGCTTTCAGCCAACATGTATCTGACATCAGCAATGATATCCTTTGTTCCCCGTCCTCTTTTGAATCCCGCCTGAATCTCTGGCAGCTCCCCATCAATGTACTGCTGCAACTGTTGTTGGATGAACTTCAGCAACATTTTACTTGCATGTGATATTAATGATATTATTCTATAATTTATATATAATTCTATAACTTAAGCATTCTGCTGGTTCACCTTTCTTTGAAATGAGAACAAATATCTCTTCCAGTCAGTTGACCAAGTGGCTGTCTTCCAAATGTCCTGGCATACATGAGTAAGTGCTTCCAGTGTTTCATCAGCTTGCTGAAATATTTCAGTTGGTATTCCCTCCATTCCTGGAGCCCTGTTAACACTTTCTGTGCAACTTGAACTTCTTCCTGCAGTACTATTGGTTCTTGCTTATATGCTATCTCTTAAAATGGTGGAAGATTGGCTGATTGTGTGTGTGTGAGTGTGTGTGTGTGTGTGTGTGCTGTGACTCTGTGTATTCTTTTGATGCTTCCTGCATTGTTCAATATTTTGCCCATAGAATCTTTCAATATAACAACCTGGTGCTTGACTTTTTCTCGAGTTCTTTAGTTTAAGGTTTGCTGCGTGAGTTCTCCCTTTTCTGGTGGACTAACTCTAGGTCCTTTCACGTTTCATTACAATATTTCACTTTGTCTTCTGGAGCTGCCTTCTGACATTTTCTTTTCAGTTTCATTGATAGTATCATTAATTTAGCCAATGGTACTGAATTCACAACACTATTAAGAAACGTATGTATTTATAGACCAGCTTTTCAGATCGAAACACATGAATTGTCGACTTTTACAAATTAAAATGTAACAGCTGATCATGTGCTTCTCCCTTTAGACCCGTTGATTTAGTCCATTCAGAGAATAAAACGCCAGTCTTCCTACAAAATGGGGATGTTGACACTTACCTTATATATGTTAGAGGTAGAGATTTGCTAGCGATTTGGCTGCTTCTTCTCATTTGCTTTTTTTTAAATTCATGTAAAAATCAAAAAGGAAAATAAAGAGAAAGTGAGATGATGAAAGTATTGACTACAGTAGGGGGAGTATGGAGCATTTTCTTGGTCTCGTAGTCGATGCTTTAAAATCAGCCCTTTCATTTTCAGGTCAGCATTCGCTATCACTTTCAGAAATGTATAGACCCAAGCCTCCAATTCCTGATCCTGCTTGAGGTTCAGAAGCCATGGTATAGGCTACACATCAGCTGTTGGAGCCCACCCATTTCTCTGATGGGGAAAGATGAGGCTGTGTACTCCCTGGGATTAAAAGTCTTGGAAACCCACAAGGCCAGTTCTACTCTGTCCTAAAGGGTTCCTATAAGTCGGAATCTACTTGATATCAGTGAGCTTTGAGGGTTTCGGTTTTTGGGGGAGTGGTTTGAGCTTCTATAGTGGGAATTGAGCTTGCTTCTAGAATGCCTTTTCTGTTAGCTCAGGTTTTCAGCTTTGTCTGTTCTGACAAGCCAGTGACATGTCTTAATTTGTTTTCCAGGTCCTCAAATGTTGATTGCTCCCATCAGTGGCAAGTTAGCCTTGAAAGCTCATGAGCATAGTGTGAGCTTCAGAGTTCCTCACTTCCAAAAGCCTGTCAGGGGCCCTAGCAAAACTTCCAAATGATTATATGTTTTTGCAAAATTCCAGAGGAAAACTATTTTAGTTGCAATTGGTTATGATTGCTGTCTCTTTTTATTAGGATTTACCCTCTATTATATAGTCCCTTGTGTCTAGGGTGGTTTTGGACTTGCTGTGGGCATTTTCTGGATCTGGCAAAGGGAAAGTTGAGTTTAGGCAACATTTAGTTTGAGTGTAGAAGGACATATAAATGTGATTGATAGCTACTTTCATGTTATTGTTAGCCAACCTGATGTATAAATGGTTTTTAAGAGTACGTCTACGGACATATGCTCTTCCACGTTCATTGTAGCCCAGTAACAGGAAGCTGGAAAAAGCCCAGCTGCTCATCAGTAGAGAAGGATAAAGAAATGATGGTGCACACACAATGGGATACAATGCATCCCTAAAAAACAGTCACGAAACTCCTCCTGACATGGGTGGACCTGGAAATCATTATGCTGAGTGAAGTTAGTCAATCACAAGTGGACAAATATTATATGAGTGCACTACTATATGGTATAAAACTACTACTCTAAAGATAAACACCCAGAAGAAGCCTGGTGTCTGCTCTAAGGTCATGGAATTTTTTCACCTGTTTCCTCAGCAATGACATAGAGAAATGGCCTATTGCCCATCAGCCATGTCCCACCCCCTTTGTATGGGCATCTTTAAAAACATTTCAACAGAGGAGACCTCACCCAAGCTGGAGTCAGTTTCTCAAGACTGAGGACGAAAGAGAAGATCATTCAGTTGCTGCCATGCAACATTGTGCAAATGTCACCCCAAATCAACAGACACTCCAACCAGAGTGATAAGCAAACCTTATGGGAAATTCATATCAAGACTGTGGAGTGGGGTATGTATGTCCCCAAGAAGGTGATTACACATCTATTGGTGGGTAAATCAGGTGGAGAAATCTCCCAACAATACTTGTATAGAACCAATGTTCTTAATTGGACACCTTTGACCTAGTTTCAAGGCAGCCCTTGGTGGTCCAGGCTATGTGCTATAGACCACTGGGACTTTAGACTCTGTCCTTTCAAGACACACAACATTCTTCATAGGTCACACGAGAAAGATTCAATGTGGAAACTTCACTAAGAGAACTGGACTTTACCTCAAACTCACCTGTAGCAGATTTAAAGAACAGGCAGACTCCTTTGATCTACCCTAGTGTGAAAAGAAGCAGATGACTACTATCCCAGGGATATGGAATTGGTGGTCATTGGACTTTGACTAGGATCTCTTACTTTGAAGGTACCCAATGAGTCATGGCCTGGAACTACCATGTATTTCCTATTGTATTGCTCTCCTTGCTTTCTTACAACATATATTAATGTATTCGTATGGAAGACATGGTTATGCCTTTGTGAATAAATGTTATTGAAAATTTTGCCCTATCATCATCCCCCATTGTTCATGTAAATAGTGTCCAGTCATTTAAGAGTTTAACTTGTACAAGTCAACAATTTATATATTGCAGTCTGAAAAACTGGTATGCATCATGTATAGTTCCCTTTTCTTATCAGTGTTTTGGATTCTATATCATTGGATAAATTAATGACACTATCAATAGAATTACTTTATCTCCAAGGGGAATGATTAATAATATTCTCTATCATAAAATGATAATAATGTCTCTAAAGTGAACTAGGGAAACATATAAACCACAGATATATTAATTGATTTCGCACTCACACTTAATTCTAGCCCTAATCTAAAAATAATTAGTTCTTGTGATGTAGCCCTCCTTAATACTCACCCCATGAAGAGATTACTGAACATATGGGTGCTACACGGTGAAGAAACCAGATGGTGCCTGGCTATCAAATGGAATAACATCTGGGGTCATAAAGGTTTGTCTTCAAACAAGCAGCCTCCTCAGTGAGGCATTAACTAAGACCACATGGAAGCACACCAGTCTGTGTGATTCAAGGATTGTAAATAATAAAATCCTAATTTCTGGAGGAAGGAATGGATCAGACCTTAAATTCTAAACACCCAGTTTGCAGAAGACTATGGATGACAATGGATGGTAGATAGTGACAATCCATTTGCAGAGTCCCCACACGGATTATGCCTCTGATGAATCCCCTCTGGCCATAGTCCAGGGATGTGAATAGCCTCGTTATCCGACAGAGCCTTGTAAAGTCAGTGATAGTAGATGTAGTTAGGTGAAAATGTAACATTGGATCTCCTTTTTGACCCATTTTAAATTTGTTCCAGTTTAAAATATTTTCTGCTCTCCGTTTTCTTTCTGTCTTATTTTGTCGTTGTTGTTGTTTGCTTCCTATTTGTGCTTTGTATGATTTTTCTGTATATGAAAGCCAGGGCAGGTAACTGGTAATTGCCTTGGTGCATGGTGAGGGAGTTTCAGGGAGACAAGGAGCTAACAACGTGTAAAAGAAAGAAGAAAATGCTGTGAAATTTATTGTGGTGCTGATTGAACAACTCCTTTTAAGATTACTGAACTATTAAATTGTCTGGTACATGAGTTGTATGCAAATAAAACTATTTTTAAAATAGAGTAATCCTATTGCTTTACATGACTACTCATGCCATAAATTTACAAATCACAAACCCAGGGTATTATTACTCTGATCCAGAAGCTACTCTTGGGAAAGTTTTCCCAAAGTAGATGATTTGATTTCCATTGTCATTTTGTCAGTGTAAAAGCTCCCTTCTTTCCAGAACATATTTGATAATCCAGATTATGTAACTATAAACATGTCAGATAGTGCTTCCATTTTTGTTGGAAATAATGCACAAAAAAGATGGCTCAGAAATCCTGGCTATATGAGGAGATACATTTTGGATAACTTTAAGAAAATATGTCAAAAAAAACAAGGCATCTACTTAGAAGATACATCAATAGTATTTTATAGTGTCATATATCTATTTATTAAAAGACTGAGGAAATTACTTTAAAAGTTAATGAAATGTGACCAGAAACAATAAATATGAGCATTAAATCAATAGAAATTATTCTGATGTTGAGAAACAAATTACAACAAAATAATTCCTAGGATCAAATCAAGAACAATATTTCATTATTAAAAGGAAGATTCAAGTCTTGCATAGAAGTAATTAATATGTTTCTGAATTATTGATAATCCATATAATGAAAATAGTTCAAGAGAATTAGAAAAAGTTACAATTTTTGTGCTGGTCTGATACACAAAAAAAGTGAACATGGACAAAGGCACTAATAAGTCCAAAATATGTCACTGAATATTAGTCTGGGTGGACAAAAGAAACAAATCTAGAGAGACACTCATATGTGTATATGAAAGAGCTTCATATAAAGAGTAATTGTCTATTAAGAAAACAACCCAGCCCAGTCCAGATCACGTCCATAAGTCTGATATTAGCCCATATGTCTGGTACCAATCTATAAATTCCTCTTCAGACTCACACAATACATGCAATGATACTGAATTCAGGAAGATCACAGGCTAGTGGGTAGAAAGTCTTGTGGATCCAGGGGCGATGGAAGCATCTCAGCACTGGCAGGGGTCTCCACGTGGTTCCTCCAGCTCCAGGGCTCTGGCTCCATCAGCATAGCGCCATGTGGCTTGTCAACAGGAATATGTAGCAAAGAGTATGGGTCTGGCCTCCAGTGAGCTATTTATCTCCACAGCACCTTCAAATGAGGTCATCAAGATGTGACCTGATTGACAGGCTAAACACCACACCTTCACTCTTAATAGTCTCAAATTGACACCAGATTATGTAACTATCACACACTGTATATAAACCAAACCAGAAAACATAGTAGTTCAAGACCTAAATGTGAGTGGATAAATATAAGTCAAAAAGTATTGCTACTAATCTTCCAGTTGATACATGCATGGTTTATTCCAAACAAAATGTGCTTAAACATGTCGCTGCTATCATTATATAGCTGAAGAAAAGTTATCTCAGTAGCTCACTTGTTTTACTCTTGTTAGAATTTAGATGAAGGGGTTCATCAATCCTGGGTTTCATATACTGAAATACAGAAAAACATATAACAAAAATAGAAAGCTGATGGTGCCCGGCTATCAAAAAGTATAGCGTCTGGGGTCTTAAAGGCTTGAAGGTAA
>NW_022104341.1:15857485-15859423 GCF_000313985.2 Echinops telfairi
GTGCGACTTGAAGATCCAGGATCCAATGATGCCCCAGTGCTCCCGGTTCCCGGCCTGGGTGCCCAGAATTCGCTCAGGGACACTCTCCACCCCACCCCCCTTTCTAGGACCTCCCAAAGCATTTGAAGCCATTCTTCCACCCAACTGGAAGTCCATTCTCCTCCTTTTCTACCAACAGTCATGCATTTGTGCTTCCCCAGACATGTGTGCTTCTTTTCCCCTCTCCTGACTTGATTTTCCCTTCAAGATCCCTCACCCCTCTGATAGGGCTGTCTACATGTCAGCAGGGCGGGGGGAGCCTTCTTATAGCTTTGCATGGCAGCCACTAAATGGACAACATCCCCCTCCTCCGCCTTAACAATTTGATCCCCGCTGATGTGAGGCACTCTCCGGCACAGGACCGTCAAGATATGTCCCTAGAAAGGATGGCTTGCGTGTGTGCCCCTTGCCTCCCTGCTGCAGGCTGTTTTCTGCTTTCTTTGTTGTTGTCCGCTGTCAACGTGTTGATTTTCAACTCAAAAGAGCTTACTGTGGCAGGCAGAACTTGCCCATAGTTTTCTAGACTGCACTCTATATGGGAGTAGTTCGCTTAACTTCCTCTTCCAGAGCTGGTGGAGTGTTTGACCCACCGACCATTCAGTTAGCAGCAGAAACATTGAAGCTGGCATTCAGTTAGCAGTAGCTCAACCACTGAAACACCAGGGTGTCTTTTCTTAAAGTGTACTTGGTAAAATGGCAGACATTCAGTAGAGCTTCAGTTTTCACTCATCTGCTTTTCAATATTCAAAATTGTGCCCTTTTTTTATGTCCTGTGTTTTTCTTTTATAGAAGGGTCGATTCTGTGTACTTGCTAAAGGAGGTCAGCAGCAAGGAGGAAGACTCAAGGAGATGGATTGCCGCAGCGATGACTGTAGGCTCGAACAGCAACAAGCATCAGTCTTTTCTGTGATTTTGAGCTGTTTCCCCTTTTCTACCACTCTTTCCAGGATCTTCCAGTTAGATCTTTTTCCAGGCAATGAGTTTATGTTAACGAGGGTGGAATGATTGGGCAAAGTTAACGATAATGGTTAAAACATGAAAAATGTAATCATTGCCACAGAACTGTAGAAACTGCTGAACTGGTGTCTGTTTTGTTATGTGTATTTTTAACCAAAATACAAACAAAAACAATGAAGTTGATGCTCCTAGTTGCCATCAACTTGATACCTTATTATGAGGATCCCATGTGCTGACTGGAACTGTTGTTTACACAGGTTTTCCAGGGAAATCACCAGGCCTGCTTTCAAGATGCTTTGGGTGCATTCACACTGCCAACGTTTCATGCTTAACTGTTTGTACTATTCCTGGACTCCTTTTTTTTTATCCTCATCCCCTTATAGTTCGTTGTTGGCAATTTAAAGTTATTTTCTGGGGCAGGAGAACAACTGGTGGCTTAATACAAAATGTATTGGGCTGTGATATGACATGTCAGCAGTTTGAAACTACCAGCTGCTCCTCGGGAGAAAGATGAGGCTTTCTTCTCCTGTACTTGGAAACTCACAGGGGCAGTTCTAGAGTAGGGGTTGGTTATATAGTAATCACTTTCTCAATGTCCTGTTTATTTTGATATAAAAGTGTCTCTGCTTTAACTAATAAAAAGGAAAAGAACTGAAACTTAGTTATTTAAATATACTTTAAAATAGCTGAGGGCCAATCCCTTATCTGAAGGCCATGACACACACTTGCTTTCCTGTCTGGAATATTCTGATCCTCAGATTCCTCACACCTTCCCTTCAGTCAGGTCTCAGGTCGAATTCATTTGCTCTGAAAGATCCATCCTGACCATGATCTACCCTTTACACTCCTTACACCTAGATTCTATATCACTTATAATCATCCAACACAGGACTTATTGGCATTTTGGGGGGCTTCTCCTCTGATAGTGCAAATTCCACGTGA
>NW_022104341.1:15860674-15862389 GCF_000313985.2 Echinops telfairi
CCCGATGTTGTAGTAGTTGCAAGGAATGGATTCTTGCCAGCCTCTCTCTCTGACACCTTCACCCTCCCCATACCCAACGAACTCCTCTCTTATCTTTTGAAGGGCAGTGTAAACGTCACCTGCTCAGGGAAGCCTTCCTTGACCCTCCTGACTGTGTCAAACAAAAAAAATTCGAACAAGCAAGAAAAGCAGAGACAGGGAAACATCGACGCCAAGCTCTCCAAGGAACCAGGATGCCGAAGAGACAAGGGCCTTCCTCCCGAGCCAATAGGGATAGAGAGGGCCTTCCTCCCGAGCCAATAGGGATAGAGAGGGCCTTCCTCCAGAGTTGGTGCTCAAACTGTGTGCTGGCTTTGGAATCCAAGCCTCCTGACCTCAGAACCTGTGAGATTTCTGGTTGTGAAAGTTATCCACATCTGTTATAACAGCAGTAGATCACTAAGACCTTAAAGGCGTAGCGTACCAGCAGCTTAGCTACTGAGGTGGCATTTTTTGTCTAAGGTGACATAAAAGGAAATTCTTAAATCCACCAGAGAATTAAGGTCACAGAGTAAACAGATGCTCTGAAATATGGAGCCACAAGTAGATACAGAGAATCCCAACTTACCAGAACCAGAAGCAGCCACTGCACACAGCACTGAGCAGGAACACTTAGAGAAGAATTGATAATAGCTAGAGACTGAAGTTGGGCCAGCTGAAGAAATACAAACTCTAGGTCCGTCATTTTGAGGGGGATAGGGCTTGCAAGTTTTCATGAAGTTTGCCTCCAGAAACCCCGCCAGGTCCTCAGTGTGACAATTTTTAAAAAAGAAATAAACCCTTAAATTTCTGTCAAGGGCAGACAAAAAGGAATCATTTGGAGATAAGCCCAGTACTCTTTCACCTCCTTACCAAAGACCTGTTCTCGAGGAAAGTTATTTTACCCAAACCTGACTAAAGGGGTTTTTACCAGAGCGCAATTAACATGGAGGGAGATAAAAACTCAACTAAAGCCTCCATTCGCTAGGAAAGTGAATGCTCAACTCCACCCCCCTCTACTTTTCTAGTCCCATCCTAAAAGGTGACATAAGGGGAAAAGAAGGATGCAAAACACTTGCCTAGGACGTGATTCTCCAACAACACCATCTAATTTCATGGAATGATAGTGAGAATCAAAGATCAACCCAGGGCTCTTTTCCAGGAAGTGCAGGTTAGACGATCTCCAGTCTCTAACCACTTTGTTGTTTCTGACATCAGCTGTTCCTCTCCGCACACTCCCGACTCCTCTTCCAGGGTCAAGAATCCACTGCAATAATAGGTTACAACTCAGGATCATGTTCGGGTAGCATGTGTGCATATCTCCCTTCTTCAGTGCAGGACGAAAACCAAAAACTCACTGCCATCAAGTCAATTCTAACTCATGGCCACCCGACAGGGCAGGGTAGAGCTGCCCCTCTGGGTTTCCCAGACTGTAACTGTTGACAAGAGTAGAGTCTCTTTTTTCTCCCTCGGAGCTGGCTGGTGGGATTGAACTGCTGACCTTGTACACAGCAGCCCAAATCCTAAGCCACTACACCACCAGAGTGCCAGCTCAGTGCAAGACAACTCTCTTCATTCCTCCTGGCTGTGCAGACCTCCTTTCAATCTCCTCAGAAAACAGCTTCCTTCAGCTCCCTCGGGACAGGCTCTCCTTGTCCTAGTCTGGATAGGTTCCTTCTGACCCTGACTTTCATCTG
>NW_022104341.1:15863047-15864888 GCF_000313985.2 Echinops telfairi
ATAGTGGGCAAGTATAAGACTCAGACTCAGATAGGGCAGAGATTTTGGAATTATCAGCTTGAGAATTTAAAATAACTATGAAGAATATACTAAGGGCTCGAGTGTAAAAAGTGGACATCAGAGAAGAATAGGTAATCTATGTAGAAATACTGAAATTCAAAGAAAATATCAAACGGAAGTGCCGGAAATCAAAATCACTATACCAATTATGAGGAATGATTTTAATGAGCTCATCAATAGATGAACCTACTTGTTAAAGTGAGCTTGGAAATCTATCAGTAGCAATTTCCCCAATTTTTTTTAAGGATAGAACATAATATTCAAGACCTTGCTAAAATTATGAAAGGTATAATGCATGTATAATGAGAATACCAAGAGATGAAGAGAGAGAAAAGGGAACAGAAATATTTGAAGTAATAACCGCTGAAATTTTTCTAAAATTGTTTTACAGACATCTACTACAGCTGTAGGGAGCACCTCAGAGAACACAGGGCAGTATGAATACTAAATATGTTAAGTTACACTTAAACATATCATATTCAATTATCAGAATATTTCAAAAGAGACAAAGAGGGGAAAAAAACTTTAAAGAAATCAGAGTAAAGAAAGTCCATCTTAGCTATAAAGGAGTAAGGATAAAAAGTATATCAGACTTTTCAGAAACCAGGCGATCAAGAAGAGAGTGGAATGAAATATTTAAAGTGCTGAATGAAAAAAAAAAAAACCCCAAACAGTAGCCTGGAATTCTATAGCCAGCAAAAGTATTTTTTAAGTGCAAAGGAGAAACAAAGATTTTCTCAAACAAACAAAAATTGAGGGAATTTGTTGACAGTAACTCAACCTGGCAAGACATGTTAGAGGTATTTTAGAGAGAAACTCAGCTCTACATAAAGCAAAGCAGAGTATTCAAGAAGGAATAAATGAAGATAAACCAAAATTCTTCATTTTTTCTCATTACTAACAGATATAGCAGAAAACAATCCGCTCAAAATATCAGGCACAAGGTGATTGTAGATTAGGGATAAAAGGAATGTATAAAAGCAATGACATAAGGTACAAAGGGACAAATTAGTAATACTATAACCATGAAGTTATATAGTATTATTTGAGATTGAATTTAGTTATAAGTGCATACTGCAAACTGAAGGAAAACCACTAAAATTTAAAGAGAATTGCATTCTAAAAGAGGAGATAAAGTAGCTCAATTAAACTTAGGGAAAGCAAAAAACAAAAAAGGAGACAAAAATAAAATACAGAACAAGAGCAAGTTATAGAAAACAATGACAAATTGTTGCTAATTCAATTATATATTTTTTAATGACTTTAATTGTAAATGGCCTAAACACACCAGTTAAAGCACAAAGACTAACAGCATGAATTAAAAACAAAAGGAAATCAATTCAACTATCTGCATCTACAGGAAAGCAAGTTTACCTGTAAAGACTCAGATTAAAAGTAAAAGAATGGAGAAAGGTAACACACTTTGGGTCTTAATGGAAAGAAAGCTGGAATAATTTGTATTAACTTCAGCCCAAACAGGTTTCATTTTTACCTCTCCCTCCCCGCTCCCCTCTCCCTCATGAACCCTTGATAATTTATAAAATATTGTATTGTCATGTCTTGTCCTATCCGATGTCTCCCTTCACCCATTTTTCTGTTTTCCGTCCCCCAGGGAGGAGGTCACATGTAGATCCTTGTAATCAGTTCCTGATTTCCAACCTACCCTCCCTCCACCCTCCCACCCCTCAGTATCACCACGCACACCACTGGTCCTGAAGGGATCATCCACCCTGGATTCCCTGTGTTTCCAGTTCCTATCTGTACCAGTGTACATCCTCTGG
>NW_022104341.1:15867412-15868684 GCF_000313985.2 Echinops telfairi
CCCATTATGAGACACAACATCCCTCACTGACCCATAGCCCTACAGGGAACAACACCGGAGACACAGTGTGGGAATTGCACCCAATCTGATCCCACCACACCGAGGCAAAACACTAAGGGGGTGCAACAGAACAGCAAGGGAATGGAGTAGAAGGTCCCCAGGGAATCACATTTGACTTTCATCCTGGCAGGGAACCTGGCAGATAGCTCTGCACCCTTGGTCCCTCCTCACTGGAGGGTTGTTGGCTGCTCTGGGAGGGCAGCTGCCAGGGAAAGCTTTCCTCAATGGGGCACTTCAGGGCAATCTAGGTGAAGAAACTGAAGTTTCTTCTGGAACTTTTCAGACCCACTTTGTGACCTCCTTTCAACCTAGAATCAAGTACTGTCTATATTGGTTAATATTCAAATCATGAGAAATAAATTAAGGAATAAAGTAAGTATATGATATCTAATAACTTAATGATATGTCATCAAATGCTCCAGAGAATTTTGTGGGAGAATCTGTTTTTATTTTATCTTGTTTTGTTTTTGCAAGCCCAGAATCTCTTCCTTCTTGTTACGAGTATTCTTTTTCTTTGAAAATCCACCTCTTTCCCATTCCAAATGCCAACACTGTCAATCAAGTGGCCCAGCTTCCTTAGCCAAGCTCTGTGCCTGGGACCAAAGCCAAGCCAGGCGGATTCTCCTGGAATTGGAATCTTGAGCACTGGGTGACACTGGGTCAGAAAACATTTGCCGCCAAGTCTGTCTGATGGTGGCAATCTGAAAAGACCATCTTTTCGTCCCGGCCATCTAGCTACCTGTGCTTAACTAAAGCAACCCCCTACCCCCCACTTCCCACTCACTACCAGCAAGTCAATTCTGACTCATAGGGACACTCTGGTTCAGGGTAGAGCTGTCTCTGTGAGTTTCCAAGACTCACTTTCACTGGAGTAGAAAACCTCATTTTTCTCCAACGGACTGGGTGGTAGTTTCTCTATACCTTTCCAGTAAAGTTCCCTTGAATTTAAAGATGCCTGAATGGGTTGCTGTTGCTTGTAATCAAAGAATCCATATCAATAGACCAGAGAATGCAATTTAAACAGCTATTAGAAATGCAATGTTAATTAGATCTCTGCTGAAAATGGCAAAAATGAGAACGCCTTTGTTTTATCCTTACCACTTATCCAGAAGCTTCCTCCTCAGGACAGACAACTGGAGTTCTAGTGTGTGTGCATTAACCATAAGCTTTATTAACATATTGAGAAAAATTATTCTTATAAATATGTTTTTT
>NW_022104341.1:15870171-15872089 GCF_000313985.2 Echinops telfairi
TGTCTTCACTAAGAAGGCACACACACACACACACACACTTCTGTACAAAAGCACTCTCTACTTATTCGACATGTAGGCACCTGCTCCTCGAGGGTGAGTAATTGCAGTACGATGTAGCATCCCGCCGCCATTCTAACGCTTGCTCACCTTGCTGACCATTCCTGATCCATAAAGAGGAGGCGAACCCAATCTGGCGGTGCCTTCTTCAACATTACTTGTATCTTCAGCTTCAGCTTTTTTGGTTATTGTCTGTTTTGGGGTTGCCACACTACTTAGATATAACCAGGGAAGTTTTGCAAACTGCAGAATATAACATTGAAGGTGAAAATACGGCCAAATAACACCAATTTTATTATCTATATTTTTGTGGACAGTGTTCACAGATTTCAACCCCTTCCAAATAATAGACCAGTCAGGGTCTGGGCAGGAAATAGAATTTACTTGGGGGATTCAAGTAAAGATTCTCACGAGGGGACTAATTAACCTGGAATGGGCAGGTTAAAGCAGCAAAGGATGCCAAGGCACCCAAGGACTAGCACGTGTAGAACGCTATTGCTCCCCCTAAAGCCTGACCCAGAAGGGGTAGAAACAGGGCAAGAACACAGCAGCTGCCAAGGACACAGTGCAGAAGCAGCGAGAGAAGGGATTATCTTGCTCCCTCTCTCATCCTCACTTCGGATTTGCTGCTAAAGGCCACCCGAAGCCAGATGGCAAGGCAGCCATAGAAATGCAGCCAATGGGCAGGGGCAAATCCACAGGGCATAGATGAGGGCAGACAAGGGGCGGGGTGAATGCATTGGGAGGGAACAAAAGGAGAGGGGGAGAATCACCAGCCCCATGTATTAACTCAGATAGAACAGGCTCAGAGATTAAGTGTCTGATTACATTTGCACAGCTCATGATAGCTGGCCTGAGGACTTAAACGCAAGTCTCAGAGTCTCCAAAACCCAGAGCTTTTGTCAATTTGCTTTAGTTAATGACTCAGTTGCTGATGATTGGGGAGCATTGGGTTGCTTGAATCAAATATAACATTTTGTTTCAAACTGAGCAACTACACAAATCGTCCCTGAGAAGGAACGTCTAGTGGGAATATGTCTAGTGGGAATATGACCGCCACGGAGATTGTTCAATGAACCTGGTGAACACAGAGCAAGGGCTGGCTAATAGCTGGAGACTCGGGAGCAAGCAGGGAAGAACCAGACCTTTCACCTGCTGGGAACTACATGAAACATAGAAGGAACTAACCTCCTAACCAGGAGTAGGGAATCGTTTTTTTCTGCCCAGGGTCATTTTGATACTTATTACGTCATTGGCACACACCCCTGTTCAAACATTTCCTTAGGCTTACCTCGCAAGCAGGAGCTGCTTCTCCTGGGTGAGGCGTGCGATGTTAGTTGTTCTTGATGATTTTGTGGGCCTTCTATGGCCCGAGGGCTGAACATCCCCCACTCCTGTGGGCGTATTTAGAAAAGTTAGCAAAAATGCTAAGAAAAATGTGGCATTTTGTTGTGGCCTTAAAATATTGAAAGTACCAGGGACCCCTAAAAAGACAATCAAATCTATCTTGGAAAGATATGGCCAAAGTGCTCCTGAGAAGCAAGGATGGCAAGACTTCTCCTCACATCCTTTGGGCATATTGTCAGGAGAGACCAGTCCCTGGAGGAGGACATCGTGCTTGGTAAGGAGGAGAGCAGTGAAACAGAGGAAGGTCCTCAAGCCGATGGATTAACACGGTGGCTGCACCAACGGGCTCAGGCCTAGGAACAATGGTGATGGTGCGCAGGACCATGCAGTGTTTCCTTCTGCGGTGCACAGGGTCGCTATGGGTCGGAGCCAGCTCAGTGCACCTCACAACAAGAACAAAAGAATCTTGAAAATGGGTTGAGGAAGATCTTTCATGTATAAATTTGTACCAAAT
>NW_022104341.1:15872826-15875064 GCF_000313985.2 Echinops telfairi
GTAAATGATCTGCCTGAGGTCACACAGCATCCGTGCTGAGATCTGAATGTACACATTTCTGCTGCGATTTCCTAAGAGGGCTCAAGGATGACATGCCATCAGCTTCGCTGCTGCAGGCTCAAGGGAGAGACTTTTGAAGTGTGCCCAAAGACACCTTTTCTTGGACCTTGCCAGGTTGGTGCAATGCGGGGACTGGGGTTACAGACACTTCTCTGGTCATTGCTTTCATCTCTAACTTGTGTCCGCTGTTCACATTTCAGAGCTAACATCAGCAATGCTACTGGTTTGTTTGTTTTTTAATAAACCCAGTGTGTCCTTGAAGAAAATGCCGTTCACCGGGGATAATTGGTTTGGAATCCTGATGTCATTCTTTATCATCACGCGGGGCTGATTTGCAAGGAATATGGCTTTGATGCTTGAGCGCTGGCTTGGTGCCAAGAAGCCATTGTTGGGGATTCGGGCTGTTTGATGTTAAGATGCAATCTGCTGAGGAGCTGACTGGGCCTATTAATAGGAGTTCAAATACAGTGTCACAAGCTTAACTAGGAGGGCCTGGAGAGAGAGGTCCGAATAACAATTCTGAGAGAGCCAGGAGGTGTCGTTGGACAGGACAGTGTGACCTTGACACCATGATAGGAACTCGCCGAGGCATCTAAAACATGCCAACAGTTCCTCTCCACACCCACTCTCACACCAATAAGCTATTTGGGGCACTGGCATAACATGGCATGCCACAATTAGGTGTCTGTCTTTCCCACAGCATAGAGCTCCTTAGAGGCAGGGATTATGTCATTAATTCAAAAAACATTCATTGAGTGGCTCTTGCCACTGCCAGGCATTGTATGAGGAGCCAGAAGCCCAATTCATCTCTGTACCCAGCACCTAGTACAGAGGCTAGCGCATGGCAGGTTTTCAATGAGTGTTAGGGGTAAAATACTACCCACTCAGGAGGCTGAACACAAACACTGTGCTCTCTTGGATAATGAGCACATTTTCAGTGTGTTGTTTCCTCAAGATTTGCTGCAAGACCCAAAGCTTTTGAATGAAGATAAACAACTTGTGATAAATATGCCAGAACTATTAAATACATTAATTATTAGCTTCTGTTACTTATTAGCTTCCAAGGAATTATTTATATGAGCTCTAGCTTTACATGGGGTTAAGAGTATAGATTAGCAAATGCCTTCCCTCTCACGGCAATTGATTTTTTTAATCTTTACCAAATTATATGTAATTATGATGAGACACCTCCCCCACAATCTTTTTATTATTATTATTTTAAGAAGCTGTATCTATGACTTGACTTTACATGAAATTCATTGGAAAGATATAAGTCCGTTCTTAGCAGGGAAACCTGGAAGGTGAGGTTCAAAGACAAGGCACAGAAGCCAAGGGATTGTAAATAGCAGGAAACACAGCCAAAGGCAGGTCCAGAAACTGTAGAGACATGCTGCCACCGGGCTCTGTCTGCTACGGTCTCCCTGTGAATTGTATCTACAGAGTCTCAGACCGGGAGCTGGAGTCCAGATGGGCTGCCCTGAGCTCATCGAACCAGGGCCTGAATGCTAGGACACGAGGAGAGGGTGGCCAGAGCTGGGGCCCTGACTTTCTGACGCCTTACCTGTAGGGACGTCCAAAAGAAAATGCCATTGCATTCAACACAACAACCGTTCTCTGACTTCAAGCAGGTGCCTACTCATAAGAGACCCTTATAGGACAAGGTAGAACTGCTCCCACCTTTAGTTTCCAAAACTAAAGCTGTTTTGAGAGGATAGAAAACCCCCTCTTTCTCTGTGCAACTTTGGCGATCGCAGCCCAATGTGTAACCACTCTGTCAAGCCCATTGCGGTTGAGGCAAATGCTGACTCCCAGCAATGTCTAGGACAGAGTAAAGAGCTCCGGAGGATTCCCAGGGCTGTAGATCTTTCTGGAAGATGCCCTAGTGGCTTTATATGCTAGTGCGTTATATGCTGGGCTGCTAACTGCAAGATCAGCAGTTGGAACCAGCTGCTTCCTGAGAGAAAGGGGAGGCTTTCTACTCCCGGAAAAAAGTTCCAGCCTTGGGAAACCAAAGGCGAAGTTCTCCCCTGTCCCATAGAGTCGCTGTGAGTCAAAATCAATGCAACTGCAGGGAGTTGAGTTGAAACCTCTATGGGAAAAATCAGTCTCATCTGACCTTGAGATTTGCAGCCCAACGAGTAACCCGCCGCACCACCAGGAAGGGCTCCTGGTCCCTAG
>NW_022104341.1:15876718-15878109 GCF_000313985.2 Echinops telfairi
ACAATTGATGTATGTATGGATTGTGATAAGAGTTGTATGAGCCCCCAAAAAAACGATTAAAAAAAATACCTCTTCAATACATTATAACACAATGAAACTGATCAGTAAAAGGGAAGGAGCCCTTTTTTGAAACATATTTTTTCCCAAATATGTAGTTTATGATAAGCTGTCTTTTTTTCCCCGTAAGCAATTTAGAAAGAAATCTTGGTATTCAATGACAAAATGTCTCCCCCGCTTCCTCCTTGCTGTCCTTAGAAATCATTTCGATTGAGAAGAATTCCATATCATTTTAAGATAGTGTATTTTTCTGTCCTCTCCCAGGCCCCCCTCAAATGGAAGCCTGGAATTCTGATATTTTATCCAAAGGGATATCAATTCAGGTGGGCCCCTGAAGGTAAACCAGGTCTCTGGATTCTATTTCCCTGGCCTTATTTTCCCATGTACCTTAATTACGGTAAGGATTTCCAAACAGCCTACTGCCAACTGTGGTACTACAGTTAAGAGTAAACACAGTATTTAAGATAATTCTCTCATTGCAGTTAAGTGACTAATTCAGATCAAGTACCTAGTCCTTAAAAGTAACTTAAAAACTAAAATAGTGAAATGCAATGTTCTGGTATTTGAACATACATACAAGAAAAGCAGACCATATCAGTGATACAGATGTAACATATAAAATGAAAACATAGTATTTTTGAAGGAATTCAAAAAGAATAAATCAGTACCAAATGTTCTTTACTTTTATAATAAAAAAATCTGGTTTTTCATGTGTATAAAACCCAATCCTAGTTTTATGTTATTCTTTCCACAATGGTAGATAAGATGGATGAGCTTTTTGCTGATGTTCATTGAGTTGAACATTCCACTTCCTTTTATTTCAGGCTAGGGGTTGGGAGGTTGTGCTGATTCCAAGCAAAGAGATTGTTTAAATAGTTACATTTTGATGGAGATGATCACATAAAACTCAGTTACATGATCGGTTTAAATAATCAATGCCTAGTGTTTGTTATTCTCCCCAAATTGTAACATTTTAAAAGCATCCAAACATATGGTTGATTAGAAAATAAACACCCACACGCACAGTTGACAAAGGCTGAGACAATTATCTTCAATTCTCTGAGCCAGACTTCACTCAAATACTTGTTTTAGCTTCTGGTGCAACTTAGAATGAACAGTGTTTCGCGGATGCATTGATTACATTTTAAGACAATATAAATAATTATTTTCTATTGCGGTGAAGTTAAATTTTTATTTTTCCATATACCCCAGCAGACCTGAATTTCACAGCATTAGGCTCAAACCTGGATTATGATGTATCTTGCTCTGTAGAGCTACACTCACTCTTGTTTGAGAACCAATTGATTTGGTCCTTTTATCAAGGCCTTTGCAAT
>NW_022104341.1:15878816-15879956 GCF_000313985.2 Echinops telfairi
CCCCGGCTTATCTTGTTCAGTGTCTCTGGATGGGTTTCCACCACCAATCTTTTGGGTAGTGATTGAGCACTAAATTGTTTGCACCACCCAGGGGAATCCTGTAGTTACCTAACTCTTATCAATCACCTCCCTCTGTATCCCCTGCCCAATGAGGTGCATCAAGAATTGCCAGAAAGACATGAAACTCATTTCTTTAACTGGGGACAGGAACTTTAATTATACTAGTGACACTTCTACCGAAGGGAGAAGTCGAAGCCACAGGAAAGGCACTAGCCAAAATCAGGGCTCCAAGAATTGATGGAATTCTGATTGAAATGTTTCCACAAGCTGAATGAGCACTGAAAGGTCCTCTATGCCAAAAAATTTGGAAAACAACCACTTGGTCAAGGTTGACAGGAAGAGACCCATATTAGCACCCATTCCAAAGTAAGGTGACCAAACAGAATGCTGAAACTATAGAACAATATCATTAATATCACATGGCAGTAAAAAAAAATTGGGGACTTATATGGCTCTTATTACAACCCATACATACATCCATTGTGTCAAGCACATTTGTTGCCATCATCATTTTCAAAACATTTTCTTTCTACTTGAGCCCTTGGTATCAGCTCCTCATTTTCCCCCCTCCATCCCCCAGCCTCCCTCCCTCATGAACCCTTGAAATTTATAATTTTTTTCATTGTCTTACACTGACTAATGTCTCCCTTCACCTACTTTTCTGTTGTCCATCCCCCTGGGAGGGGATTATATGTAGATGATTGTGATTGGTTTCCCCTTTCTCTGCTCCCCCCCTCTGCCGCCCCCACCTTCTTATTACCCTTCCTGTTTTTACCCTCCTCTTAATACTACTCTCATTATTGGTCCTGAGGGGTTTATCTGTCCTGGATTCCATGTGTTTCCAGCTCTTATCTGTACTTGTGTACATGCTCTAGTCTAGCTGGATTTGTAAGGTAGAATTGGGATCATGATAGTGGGGGGGTAGGAAACATTAGAATGGGTAGGAAAGAGGGAACTGATTACAAGGAACTATATGTGACCTCCTCCTGGGGGACAGACAACCGAAAAATGGGTGAAGGGAGACGTCGGACAGGGCAAGATATGACAAAATACCAATTTATAAACTATCAAGGGCTCATG
>NW_022104341.1:15880056-15881172 GCF_000313985.2 Echinops telfairi
ACAAAGGACAGTACTGGGGACACACGGCAGGGAGTATGGATTACCACGCAACAGGTCCATTCAACATTTGGGAAATACTTACAGGTTGTCAGGAGAGACCATTTCCTGGAAAAGGCCGCAGGCTTGGGAAAGTAGAGGGGCAGTGAAAAAGAAGGCGCTTCAACCAGCTGGACTGACAACAATGGACTTGGAAAGAAGATCACCTGTTAGATGGTGCCGGTCTGGGCGGTGTTTTGCTCTGTTCCACAGAGATGCTTTTCGCTGCACTGACTTGAGGGCACCCAACAACCCATACAGGAGCAATGGCAGACATCTGCAAATGACTTGTTCAACGTCATGGGGTGTAATGCATGGTCCAATCTAGAGAAGTTTTGAGAAGGATTGCTATTATGTAATTAGGTTAATTTTGAGTATGTACTCGCGTAAAAGCCACCCCAAATATCAGCCAAGGCACCTAATTCTACCACAAAAACTGCATTAAGAAAATGTCCTGAAAAACTCGGCTTATACTTGAGTATATACTGTGAGTCCAAATGCGCTTTACACAATTGATGTGTGTATGGATTGCGATAACAGTTGTATGAGCCCCTAATAAAATGTTTAAAAATAAAATAAAATAAATAAAAGGACAAGGTCCAAAAAAAAGTTGTTCATGATTACTTTCAAATGAAGAATTTTGACCTAATTATTTTGCTAAACACACTATTTTTCTGAAATTCATTTTCAAGTAAATTGGAAATAATTTTGATATTTTCTCATAAGTCCACAACCTGAGTAATATCTTAGCTGTTTTATCTGTACAAAGAGATTAGAATACCTAGAACCAATACTTCTTTTTATTGGACTAAATAATGGTTTAGTATTTTTATTGTAAAAAGCTTTCTTATTTTGTTTTGCATGTTTTCTTAACTATATCTGTGATTATGCCTGTATTTGTCAGTTCTTATGTGACGAGATAAAATGTACTGTTTAAAAGTACTTGTCAACATAAATATATATGCTGATATGATAAATCTTATCACTCCTGTTAATTACTAAGGGGTATTTATGTATACTATTACAAATTTCTCTATTTAAAAAAACAAAACAAACTAGAGTAAAGTTGTATGTTTCATC
>NW_022104341.1:15881272-15882588 GCF_000313985.2 Echinops telfairi
CCCGCTGCATGGGTGTTCACAGTTTCTTCAGCGACTCCAGGCTGGGGCCCTGCGGGTCCTGAGGGTGGCTCAGCACATCCGGCGTGTTCCCGTCGTCTAGGAGGGGCACTGGGTAGCTGTAGGGCGTGGCCTGGTTGATCATGCTGGCATACTTCATGTAGGGGCTACACAGGGGGAGGGTGATAGCGAAGCCAACGATGGTGGAGGATGTGACCAGCACCGGCTCCTTGGCCCAAGCATTCTTGAGGAAGGTGGTGAATTTCGTCTCCATCTTGGCCTCGGCGGCGGCGACAGCTTATCAACATCTACATGCAGAGACAATAATAAGCACAAAAACAAGACAGAGCAAAAGAAAATGAGAAAACAAAACAATTTGCTGATGGTCATCCAACATTTGCAGCAATACTTTGACAGGGAGCTGCCAGAGGTTCAGCCCAGAATCAGAAGAGGACATGGAATAAGGGATTCATTGCTGATGTCAGATGGATCTTGGATCAAAGTAGAGAAGACCAGAAAGATTATTACTATGTTTTATTTACTATGTAAAAGCGTTTAACTGTGTGGGCTGTAATAAATTGTGGGTAACATTCAGAAGAATGGGAATTCCAGAACACCCCATTAAACTCATTCAGAACCTGGACCTGGACCATGAGGCAGGCTTCCTCACGGCCCACTAATGACCCCAGTACTGGCTTTCACTGTGGGTTCGACTGGAGCATGTGCACAGATACAAATAAGAGATAAAAGCTCACGACACATGGAATCCAGGAACAGGAATGGGAGTAGCGATACTAGAAGGATAGAAGGAAGGTGGGGAGAGAAGTTGAGGAAGGGAGAACCAATCACAATGATTGACACATAATCACACACACACACACACACACACACACACACACACACCTCCATGGGGATGAACAACAGAAACCATGGGGGAAGGGAGACAGTAGCTGGTGTAAAATATGAAACTAATAATAATTTATACTTTATCAAGAGATCAGGATGGTGGGGTGGGGGGGAAGGAAGGAAAAAGAGGAGCTGATACCAAGGGCTCAATAGAAAGTAAATGTCTAGAAAAGAATGATGGCAACATATGTACAAATATGCTTGACACAATTGACGTATGGTTTGTTATAAGGCTCTTAGCCCCCAGTAAAATGATTTTTAATAATAAAAAGTATAAGAGAATTGTTTTAACATCATTGCATTGCTTAACATCAAGAACAATGTACATCAGGGTGAGATCCTCTCACCATACCTGTTCAATCTGTATGAGTAAATAAAGAGGCAACCTGTTTTATATGAAGAAGGGTGTGGTA
>NW_022104341.1:15883076-15904718 GCF_000313985.2 Echinops telfairi
CATGGGGTGTAATGCATGGTCCAATCTAGAGAAGTTTTGAGAAGGATTGCTATTATGTAATTAGGTTAATTTTGAGTATGTACTCGCGTAAAAGCCACCCCAAATATCAGCCAAGGCACCTAATTCTACCACAAAAACTGCATTAAGAAAATGTCCTGAAAAACTCGGCTTATACTTGAGTATATACTGTGAGTCAGGACAAATAATTAAAGTGATATTAAACTCTAGCAGAATCTGCCCCAATTAGAAAATAAAGGAAAAGAAGGGAGAAAGTATCTCTGGTCAATGGAGATCTTCAGCATCAAACATGCTTAACAAACATGAGGCTTGTGTTTTAGGAGGACCACTCTGCTGGCATGGGGCAGTGGGAATGTTGGGCGGTGGGGACGAGGTAGTGGTGCGAAAGAGTAAAGCAGGAGTTTATTACAAAGACTTGAAGAAAAGATGAGTGAATAACTGGATTGAGGGAGTTACAGTGGGGATGATAAGAGAAGTGGATTCAAGGACTATTTGAAAAGTAGAACAAGCAAAACTCGGTCACGTAGTATATTCCAGGACTAAGGAAACATGTCTTGTCTTGAGTTACTTAGTCAATGGAGATGACATTTTTGAAATTTAGAACGAAGGAAAGCATCAAGTTTCAAAGTGAAATAGTCAATGGTACCCCTGGGTGCCTAATATTTAGGCCCTTATTTTAGACCAAGGCACATAACGGAGTCAAAAAAGAGGCTTCAAGAAGTTCTTGGAGGAAAGAAACTGTTTTGGAAATGATGATGGCAACACATGTACAAATGTGCTTGATACAATTGATGTATGGATTGTTATAAGAGCTGTAAGAGGCCCCCCAAAATTATTTATTAAAATTTAGGGGGGAAATGGAATGAACTTGATAGAATTTTTCCATGAATTTTTGAAGCCCCCCTCATAATTAAAGTTATCTAAATATTACGGTATTTTGAAATATTTGTTACAAAACTAAGTAAATGGCTCTAATTTCCCACTCGTCTTTGAAAAGATGAGCGAAATTGTGGTGATAAAATAATGCACCAACTTTAACTTTATAGTGCTCAAAATGAGTTCTAGGCAGTAATGATAGTTCTTCTATCTAAACAGCTGATATAATAACTCATTTCGACACTTTGAAAGTATCCCTATCCCTGGGGGTGCAGACCATCCCTGTTTGGTGTAGCTAATGTACCAAGTTTCGTCTTTGGGGAGTGGCAGGAAGATTTGTTTAGTCAACTTTGAAGCCAGTTGTACATTCCTCTTGAACTATCTATCATCAAGAGACTCCTTTATTTTGTGACTCAAATGTTCTTAAGTAACCATTTACCAACCAGAGTCACTCATTCATCGATTCATGCAATAAACTGGATATGCCTGCTACCTGAAAGGTACAGAAGTTGGTCAGAAAGACACAAATTAAAGGGGTAGGGTTGTTGTCCGCAAGTTGTTCTGGGTGTGCACTAGAGGGAACAATAAAAATAGTATGAATGCAGATACCGTGATGATTCTCTTAGCAGAATGTTTTTACATGAAGAGTAGTTTTACTTTTTAGTAACATTGGGCCTATGCTCATGTTTTAAAGAACAGACTCATAAATCCTCACATTTCTTAACATGGAGACAGTGATAATGTCTAAAGTTGATTCATTAAGAAGCAACGATCTAACATGTTGTTGAAAGATATGAAGCTAACCACCAGGAGAACTAAAAGTAGAAAATATTTCAAGAGCTTCCCCTTGGGAAAGGAACAGGCACAGAGGAGGAAACTAGCTTTTTATTACAAGCCCTTCTATTTTTTATCTTTCTATCTTATACATGCTTTGACAAAAATAAAGGGAAAAGGAGTTAAAATATATCTATAAAGCCAGTGTAGTGCTCAGTCTCCTTTCTTCCCTCCATCAATTCCCCGTCTTTTTCTCAGTTGGTGAAATGGGGAACAGATGCATCTAGAGCTTTCCTAGTCAACTGAATAAATTCATTTCCTCTAGACACACAGTTGTTGCCTGATTACGATGTTCCAGGCACGAGGGATGTGATACGGCCCTTGTTTCATGGAGCTTACTGGTGGGAAAATGCACATATATACAAGTAGCTATTTCATTTGGATCTCTATCTTCTCAATCTCTTAACTTGGTCAACTGAGTAATTTGATAAGAACTCCGTCCATCCAGGTAGTCATCGAAAGAGTGTGAGCTTCACTTTACAGGCTGAGGTATAGGCAATCAGACAGGGGACAGACAAAACTGGAGGATGTACATCATTCCAACACAAAGAAGGGGAAAGGGACTTGGGGGGAGGGTGAGTAAAATAGGGAGACAACGACACTGGGGGAGATTACTGTGTATGTGTCCACAGAAATGGAAGTAGAAGTGCAGACCCCACCATGACGCGCCAAACCTTGAAGGCAATTTAACCACATGGAGCAACTCATGAACAGAGAGGACTGTATAGCCAGCCCCAATCAGAGTCAAAATCACACACACACATACCCCGACTCCGTGAAGTATATGCTATAGGAGGGCCAGCCTTCCACATCCATAAGGCAGCAAACCAAGAAAAGGAGAGAGCCTAGACCCCATACTGGCACACCAAGCCCTGATAACGATGTCCCTGCATGGAGCTGCTAAGGCACAGAGAGGACTGTAGGGCTGACAATAGGTAGAGACATGATGTACCCTCCCTGCAGCATACCGCGACAAAGGACAGTACTGGGGACACACGGCAGGGAGTGTTTCTCCACCCCCACAGTGAGGTGAACTAAGAAGGGAACATAACAGATGCGCAATGGGAGCAAAGCCCAAACCCCTGAGGAGCCCCAAAATAAACTTCAGGCTAGGAGGGGCAGTTCCCAGAACCTCCCTGGACCAGTGGGGAGATAGTCATAAAGGTCGGCAGACAGACTTAGAATTATGTTTGCTTTTTCGGTTCTTTTTTTTCCCTAGATTTTTTTCTTTTTATTCTTTTTTCTTTCTCTTTTTATTCAATCTTTTTTTTTGGTCTGTTATTGTTGTTTTGCCTACCATTATAAGACAGGCATGGGAAGCAAGTCTGAGGAGAAAGCAATGGGAATGAAGATTTTGGAGGGACCTGGGCGGTGGGGAGGGAGGGGAGGCAGGGGAAAGGAGCAGTGAGCAAACAACACCATGGACAGGGGAACAACTAGGGAATTTAAAGCAACAACAAGGAGGACTTACAGATCCCGGTGGTGTTGGAACAACAGCAATCTAGCTGGGAGGAATTACTAAGAAGCTGAAGAAGGGCAAGCGTGATGGTGGGGCAAGAGAAAGGAAAAAAGAAACAGAGGGAAGATGTAGGAAGCAAAGCTATGTATAGAGGTATAAACATAGGTGTGCACTTATGTAAATATATTAATTTATAAAAACAGAGGTTTAGCGTATGTACATATATTTATATGGCAATACATTGAGGAAGTGGACAGACTTTGGGCCTCTGCTCAAGCCCCCCATCAACGCAAGAACACTGTGTTCTGCCCTGGCATTCTGTGATGCTCACCCTCCCAACACAATCACGGAAGACAAAATGGGTGCATAAGCAAATGTGGTGAAGAAAGCTGATGGCTATCAAAAAATACAGTGTCTGAGATCTTAAAGGCTTGAAGTTAAACAAGTGGCCATCTAACATAGAAGCAACAAGCCCACATGGAAGAAGCACATCAACCTGTGTGATCATGAGGTGTTGACGGAATCAGGTAAGAGGCACCAGGAAATGAAAAACAAAGAACAAAAAACATATTGTTGATAACAAAGGTGGTCAGAGCAGAGAACTAAACCCCTCTGTAGACAGTAGGACATCCCCTCACAGAAGGGTCACAGGAAGGGATGAGTCAACCAGGGCACAGTATATAGCACCAATGAAACACACAATACTCCTCAGATTCTTTGAGACTTCCTCACCCCCCACTATCATGACCCCAATCCTGCCTTTCAGTTCTGGCTAGACCTGAGCATGTACACAGGTACAGATAAGAGCTCAGGACACACATAATCCAGGTCAGATAAACCCCCCCAGGAACAGAAATGGGAATAGCAATACCTGGAAGGTAGGAGGAAAGAGGTGGGGAGGAGGGGAGTTAGGGGGAATCAACCGCTGCTACTAGGGGCTCAAATAGAAAGCAAATGTTTAGAAAATGATGATGCCAACATATGTATAAATATGCTTGATACAATTGGTGTATGGAATGTTATAAGAGCTGTGAGAATCCCAAACAACATGATTAAAAAGAGAGAGAGAGTGAAATATTATGGAGGCCAGAGTCCAGGGATGGGGCATCAAGCACCATGCTGGAGGAGAAACCAGGAAGATGTACTAACTAGCTGTAAAACAAATGTGTTGAAAGGGCCGCATCTGCCCTACTCTAGACTTCACAAGGGAGATGGAGACTCAAAGTCCACATCAATTCAAAACCAATTCCTATGAGGCTGATGTCAGGCATACCTTCCCTCTCTAAACTTCTTCTGATTCTGACGTCAGCTGTCCCTCCCACAGCACCCTCTGTCTGCAATGGCCACACAGAACTCAACAGTAAATACGTATAGCTATGGTGTTTATTAAGAATCCTTAACAGACTACAGTTCAGGATCAAAAATGCTCAAGGCAAAGTTCTTTGATCAGGATAGCCTCTTCCCAGCCATGTACACAGGCAGGCCTCTTTTTGGTCCTCAGCCACTTACCCACACTGCCCCTTGCCCCTGTTTACTCAAACAATGTACCAACACTCTTTTAGCATTGCCAACAAATGCCCAAAAGGCATGCTACTCCACTATGAGCCTCAGCCAAAAGGCGCTCTTTTCTAGATCTAGTGTCTGGAAGTGCCCCACTCCAAAAGCAAGCTTCCCACCCAACGGCATTTAGCTTACTCTGTGGGCCAGGAAGCCCACCACTCTGTCTCATGCTCTGGCTCCGGGTTCTGCTGCCGCCATTCCTATGTTGCTTCTCTAGGGATAGCTTTCTGTCCCTGGGGAGAGGAGGTTCAACGTACAGAGTTCTTGGGGTCCAAAGGTTTCGCCCCACTCCTGGCTCTTCTTCCTTGATAGTAGCAGAATCCCCACTTCCTGCTTCTAAGATGACTCATTTCATACATAGTAGGATGGCAATTGCAATTAACCATATTAATAATCACAACTGAATCATGTAATCTGTCAGCATCTTCACCACCGTCTCTTGCTCAGACACATCAGTAAAAATGAAAACCAAAGCTATGTGATGGGAATTACTACTATGACTAGAAGAACAATATTAAATAATTCACTGCACTGCACAAGCTTTGACTGAACATGATAAGGTACAGTTAACAGCTTCCCATCCTGGTTGATAGAAATAATGGACAAGAGAGTGGGGGCTTTAGATGGCAGATTCTGGAGCCAGACTTCTTGGGTAGGAATCTTAGCTCTTCCACTCATTAGCTGGATGGATGGCACTGGGCAATTTACCAAGCTTTCGGGGCCCGCAATTCCTCATATATTTAAACTGGGTAATGATAGCACCAGTGATAGGCTAGGGGGAAAGACCTGGTGTTCAACTTCTGGGGAAAAAAAAATCCCTTTATGAATCACAATGGTCTCATTTACAGCAGTTCCTGAGGATGGTACAAGAAGGGGAAGCATCTCAGTCTTCTCTGCATGGGATTGCCATACACCGACTACTGATTCTATGCCAGCTGGCAAAGACAACAGCCACCAAAGCAATAATTGAAGGGAGCAATTTACCAGAAGCACCAAGAGGAGGGTCTGAGTAAATGCACATTAGGTATGTCTGTATCTTTAAAATGAAGAAAATGAATTATACTAATTATGAACATTTGTACCATATAAAAATTAGTTTTTAAATTGAGAATTTAGCATTCTTAACACAGAGGATATGTTGATCCATCCTTCAAGAACATGATATATTTATTTTTCAGATAAAACTGTATATACAATAATTTATCTGGACATTTCTCACAACAGCTTTCTGTGCCAAGAGTTAAATTGAAGATGTTCAAAAAGTGTTGGGTTTTTTTTTTTGTCAAATCAATGATTTTTTATTGATAAATATGCATTTATTAGTTTAAAATATGTTTTAAAGACAAAAGCTTATTGTTCTAAACTTTTAAAGATGAAAGTTTATTGTTCTATAAAAAGATACTGACTGTTAACTGAAGACATAAGAGAAGGCACAGCCTCATTCAAATAACATTTCCCTGTACTTTAATTGACGGTTCCATAGGGCTGGGTACTTTAGGATGCAGTGAGAACACATAGCGATACCCAATCTCTTGAGAAGGCCTCTTTTCTACATTTATGACTGACATGAATAGAACTTGAACTGGACCTTATTGTGTGGGTAGAATTTCAGGTGTATCTAATTATTGAAAGCAAAAACCTGGGATAGAAAGTGTAAGAAGTTTTGAGGACATAACAAGTCACCGAGTCATCCAGCTCATAAGACTGAAAAGGGAGTCACAAGGCTGAACGGCATTAAGTGAGGTATTTGCGTTTACTTACTTGAGTGAATGGGGACCACTGAGGGATTTGGAGTAGAAGGGTAACACAAAGTCTTAGGAAGACTATTTTGACCATTTTGAATGTGTGAGCTCCCTAAAGATTTGCATTTTTAGACAGTACATTGAAAAAGGGATGAGGGCCAGACCAAAGTTAATAAGAGACCAAAAAGGACATGTGAGAGATAAGACAGCCAGCTAATTTGCAGAAAAAGATGGCAGAAATGTCAGGAAGAATTTATAGGCAACTTTAAGGTGTGCAGGAGTAAGAAGTAACTGATGATGTTTATTAACAGAAACAGGGAAGTCACCAGGAAGGGCTACCTTAGGAAAGACAATGGGTTGTTTGGGTGTATGCTGACACTGACTTGCTAGAGGGGCAGAAATTAACATCAGTCATGTGAAGATCTATTTTCAGAACCATCTGCACAGAGCAGATAGTTGGATAAGATTGTCTGGTAGTAGAGGAAGAGCAGGGGACTGTTTACAGTAAGAATACTGAAGTATTCGCAAACTTAGTGAGAGACAAAGCAATCCACACCGAGAAATAAAAGGAACCCCGTTATGAATGTAATAAATTCAAAGTAGAAGAGTGTTTCCAGAAAGGGTTGGTCAACAATGTTTAATGTCGCAAAATAGTTCAGAAAAATAAAAACTGGGGTTGATTCCTTCTCTGTCACTAGAAATGCCTTGGCAAGGGTAGTTTGAATAGCAGATACAGCTGAAGAGCATTGGATTAAGTCCCCGTGCCTTTTAAAGACGGATGGAGAAACCAAGTCAATGGAAAGTGTCATGCTATAGCTGCATGAGAGCTCAGAGAAAAGGTAGGAAAAGATTTGGGACATATTGCGAACAGGTCCATGGGTGCATGAAAAGATAAATAGCCAGAGTTCGGACATTTTTCTTTCACGTATACCCCAAGGCAGCCCTGCCTCAAACTGTGAAGCACATGGGACAATAACTCTGTAGTGGAATATAGGAAAGAGTGATTTTCTTTCCCCCAAACCACAAATTACGTTATCCTTCTATTCAACCACTCTTAATAACTCCTTGCTGCCACACATTACTTTCTAAACCCCTTATCCTGGGAATGAAACCCTTTAAAAATGAACTCCCTGCCAATATCCTCAAAAACTTGGGTCAGTTCCTCAGAACAGAGAGTTTCTGGTCCAATATAGAAAGAGCTTCGATGTCATCCTTCCCATTCTCAAACAAACAAACACATATTTAAAAATGGAAAATCAGCCATTCTTCTTATATGCAGCAGGTCATTAAAATTGCAGAGCAAATGAGCACCCCCAAAACAGAAAAGACAGACGGATAGAGAGGAAAACCACTCACTAGGTGCCGGGTACTTTAGTGAGTTACAAGTGGGGCTGCTAACCTCAAGTGGGTGCTTAAAAAATCACAAATTGCTCCTCAGGAAAAACGTCAGGTTTTCTGCCCCCATAAAGCTTTTCAGCCTCAGGCCCTCACAGAGGCAGTTCAACGCGGTCCTACAGGTGGCTGGGAGCCCACTGACTCCACGGGTTTGGAGGAAGAGAAACCACAGCTGCTGAGCAGAGCATCAGACAGGAATTATTAAGAAACGATTGACGAAGACCTGGAGGATCATTTTGGAAGACAAAATTTCTTGGAGTCTCCATCTTGGGGAGGGAGCCCACGCTTTCATGCATTTTACTTCCAAGGACCCCACTATATTCTCACTGTGTATCATGGAGAAAAATTTTCTGGTGCTTCTGGGAGGGAGGAGAGGAGAAATAGTGCTCTCTTCCTAACAATGCTCTGCCCTTAAGAAAAAAAAAAAAAAACTCTATTGGAGCCTAACCAATGAAGGCGTTTATCAGAACCTAATCTACGTGGAGAAAGACAAGTATTCAACTCTAGCTCCTGTGGTCTCCCAGGCAGGTCAAGGGAATTTCTGAACTTCAGGCCCCTCTAGTCTACCTATTTTATTTAAGGGGTGAAAAAAAAAATCTAAGAAGCAATTGTTAAGGTCATAATCCAGAAGCACAGGCTTACTAAAACTGAAACCTTATTATAGGATCAGAGAGCAGCTTCTCCTTTTCCAGCACTTTACCATCGTCTCAACAAGGGGGATCACAGTGGAAAGCACCATCCTCATCTGTGAGTTGGTTGGACTGTGGTCACTTGCCTGTTGCTAGGTTACCAGTGTTTCAGATGCTAGCTGGGTCATCCATGATAAACAAATGTCAGTGGCACTGCTATACGAAAAACAGACTAAGAAGAAGGAATAGGCTGTCCACGTCTGCGGATTAGCCACTGAACATGGTATGAATAGTAGCAGACATTATCTGATAAAGTGCTGTAAAATGAAGTCCGCAGGAGGGAAGGCACTTGAAATACAACAGAACTGCCTCCTCACAGTAGAGTTGACTTTCATGATGTGGGTGAAGCAAAGCTTTTACTAATGGGGCATGGCTGAAATGAGAAGAAACAATGAGAAAACATCCATTAATATTTGAAAGATAGAATGTATGAAGTATGAATCTAGGAAAACTGGAAATCATAAAAAATGTGATGGAAGGCATATATATCTGTATCCTAGGCATTGGTGAGCTGAAATAGATTGGAATTGGCCATTTTCAGTCAGAAAAGCAGAGGGTTAACTAAATTATAAGTGGCAAATCCAAGAGGAATGATATCACACTCATTATGGAAAAGAACATTTCAAGATATATCTTGAAGTACAATGCTATCTTTGACAGCAAAATATCTATATACTTAAAAAGAAGGCCAGTGAATCAAGTATTATTCAAATTTATACACCAACCACTAGACTCAATTAAGAGTATATTGAAGGATTCTCTGATTTTCCTGTCTGAAATTGATCCAACATGAGATCAAGATGCATTGAAAATTATTTGTGA
The DNA here is from genome assembly GCF_000313985.2 of Echinops telfairi. Taxonomy (NCBI): domain Eukaryota; kingdom Metazoa; phylum Chordata; class Mammalia; order Afrosoricida; family Tenrecidae; genus Echinops; species Echinops telfairi. The sequence goes on from NW_022104341.1 coordinate 15,892,472, forward strand.
GTGGAATTTGGAAGTTGGAAACAAAGAGGAAGGATTAGTAATTGAAAAATATGGCCTTGGTGGCCATAAAGATCTCACAATGATAGGATTTTGAAAGATCAACAACTTCTGCTTTGCAAGCAACATAAGCATATTTTTCAACAACTACATATGTGGATTACACCAGATGTAATACACAGAAATCAAATTGATTATACTTGTAGGAAGAGACAATAGCGAAGCTTGATATCATCAACCAAAACAAGGTTAGGGACCTACTGTGGAACAGACTATCAATTGCTTATATGCAAGTTCAGGTTAAAGCTTAAGAAAATTAAAAGAAATCCAGAAGCACCAAAATATGACCTTGAGAAAAGTGAAAGGAAAATACATGTTAATTGAGCCCCAGGTGAATTCCTCTCTGACCATGGACCAGGGATGTGAATAGCCTTGCTATCATGATGCAGACTACCTTGGAAAGTGGATTGTTGCAGATGCAATTATGTTAAAATTTAGCACCCTATCATTTGATCTCCCTTATAATCCATTTAAATTTGTTCTAATTTTTAATATTTTTAATTTTCTCTTCGATTGAGGGTTTTATGTTTTACTTTGTTATTGTTGTTAGTTTCTTAAAGTGTTTTTCTATATATGAAATCCAAAGTAGGTAAGTCTACAGAGATAGTAATTGGATTAACAGTCCCTGGGGGATATGGCATAGGGGGTGGGGAGAATGGGGAGCTAATAAGGATGAGCACAAAAATGAAGAAAATGTTCTAAAACTGATTGTGGTGATGATTGGGAAACTTCTTGATGTGATTGAAGTATTGAACTATATGCCAATAAAACTGTTAAAAATGTTAAAGAAAAAATTAAAAGCTGATATTTGCTAAAAAAAAAATACGACCTTGAGCCTACCCATCTGAAGGACAGTTTTCACACATTGAAGCTAATTACCGAAGACTAAATGAGTTGTGTAATGACATCAAAAACAATATAAATGAAGACACTCACACCAGATATCCTGGAAGTCTCTAAAACTTGCTCTTTGATGTTGAGCACTTAAGGGAGTGGGAAAATGTTGAAGTAAAAGAGCTCATCAGAAAATTCCAAAAGCCAATCCTAGAAGACAGAGTATAGCATTATAAGGAAATATACAAACAACTAGAATCAGAACTCTAAAAGTGAAGAACACATTCCGTATATCTCAAGTTGACATAATTGAATAATAACAACAACAACAAAACTCCAGTCTTGATTTGCAATACCAAAAGATTCTATGAAGGAAGATATGGAATAAACAGTGACCATACCAAAAAGAACTGGTCGACATTCAACCATTTTAAGAAGTATGACATGATCAAGAACAAATGATACTGAAGGAAGTGCAAGCAGTACTGAAAATAATAGCAAAATTAACAAAAGGTTCCAGGAATTGGCAGGAAGCCAACTGAACTATTATTTCAGCAAGTTGATGAAGCATTGGGACCACTCACAAGTCTATGCCAAGAAATTTGGAAGACAGGTAGCTACAAGGCAAACCAACTGGAAGAGATCAACATTTATTCTCATTCCATAGACAGATAGCATTAAAAATTGCAGAAATTATCAAACAATATCATTAAATCACATGAAAGTAAAATTGTGCTGGAGACAGTCCAAAATGGTGGCAGTAATGCATTGTCGTGAAGCTTCCAAAAATTCAAGCCAGATTCAGACAGCAATGTGGAACAAGAGATATCATTGTTGACATCAGATGGATCCTGGCTGAAAGCAGATAAAACCAGAAAGATATTTACTTGTGATTTATTAAGTCTAGTCAAAGACTGTGTAAATCATAACAAAAAGTAGGTACCATTTCAAAGAACGAGCATTCCAAACACTTCATTGTGTGCCTGTGGAATCTGTACATAGACCAAGAGCCAATTGTTTGGACAAAACAGGGGACACTGCCTGAGTTTAAATTAAAATAATAATAATAATAATAATGTGTGTAAGGGTATCAATCTGTATGCTGAGCAGATCATCTGAGAAACTGACTATATGAAGAAGAATGTGACATCAGGGTTGGAGGAAGTTTCATTTATAACAAGCAATATGCAGATGACTCAGCTTTGCTGAAAGCCAAGAGGAATTGAAGCATCAATGATGAAGATCAGAGCATACAGCTTCAGGAGGGATTACAGCTCAATGTAAAAACCAAAAATCTTCACAACTGGGCCAATAGACAACATCATGATAAATAGAGAAACAAATTTAAGGTGTCAAGGAGCCAAGGAAAAATTAATAATAATGCACTGCACTGGGAAAACTGCTGCAAATCCTTTTGTTTTGTTTTGAGATATCTGTTTTTCACTTTATTTCTTTTACTTATTATGCCTTAATTATATGCTTTGTTTGCTGTTATATGCCAATGTTAAAAGAACATAAACTAGTTTTTGCCATAGATTTTTAAAGTTTAGATCAGATAAATTAATATTTTGGCTCTTCTTAGTATTTTCTTTTCTCTTATGATTAAATTTTTTAATTAGCTGGGATTTAATACATACAACTTTTTAAATTATAAAAAAGCAAATAAATCACATTAAGCATGAAAATGTGCTTGACCCAAGTTATGATATTTTGATGTTTTGATTGCCTCATATACATGTAAAAGCTAGACAGTTAATAATAAATACTGAAAAAATATTGATACATTTGAATTATGGTGTTGTCTAAGAATGCTGAATATTGTGTTAGGGTTCTCTAGAGAAACAAAACCAGGATATTTATTATTTTATAGATAGATATAGACAGCATGGAAGACTATGACAGCTAATTAGTCCATGCTGGGGTATAGCGGTCTCAATTCAACACACTTTCATGGAACAGTTAATATGCTGTAGTCCTTCAACTCATGAGAATTTTTGAGTCCAAGGTCAAGGAAGCAGATAGTTGAATCTTCCTTAGAGTAATGCAGGCAGTCTGGTTACAGGCAGCAAACAGCAGGGCAGGTCACCAACAGTCAGTCAGATGACAGGATCCGACAGACCCCAGCTCAAGTGATGCATACACCAGCAGTGTGGCAAAGCAGGCCTCGAAGGAACCTCAAGTTCTAGCAACATGATCCACGGGTTGGGTGTCCCATGGATAGTGTAGTTCACAAGTTGAGGCAGAGAACTAGCTAAGACAGCTGCACACTGGTCCAGTCACCAGAGAGCAAGAAAGAGAGAGGCAGGGCTCACTGAGCCATTTATCTCTTTGCCCTCCAATCAAACTGCGACTTTATTAATCCTACATGTTCTTATTGGCTAGGTGGACACAATAAACCTACCAATCACAAGCACGGACTGCCAGACCAAACAAATATGTCTAAGCGGAAGTACAACCAGAATGCTCCTTAGAAGCAAGGATGGTGAAACTTTCTCTCATAAGCCTTGGAAATGCTAGCTTGAAAGACCAACCCCTAGAAAAGAGGGTCAATGAAAAAGAGGAAATGCCTCGATGAGATGGATTGGCACAGTGGTTGCAGCAGTGGGCTCAAGTATAACAATTGTGAAGATGGTGCAAATGTTTAGTCCGTTGTACATAGAGTCCCTATGACTCAGAGCTGACTCAACAGTACCTACTAACAAGTGGGGAAAGGTGCTCTGGTGGTGCATCAGGTTAAACACGGGTTGCTAACTGAAAGATGAGACAGTCTTCCACAAGAGGCACCGCTTCAGAACCCCCAGGGAGCAGAGCTTTGCCCTATGACTCAGAGTCCACTTGAAAGCAGTGGGTAAGTGAAAGAAACCAGTCTGGAAAAGCCATGTACTGCATGATCCCAACTAGAAGATATTCCAGAAAAGGGAAAACTAGAGATAGTTGCTGGGCGTTCAGGGAGAAGATGGTGGATGGGATGAATACGTTGAGCACAGGACATTTTGAGGGCTGTGAGAGAGTTTTGTGTAGAATAGTGAGCACGTGTCACACCTATCACAATCCTGGGCTTAATACAACACGGAGAGTGAACTTTAATGTAAAGTATGCATTTTAGCTAGTAGTACTTTATCAGTAGTGATTCAGCAATCATAAGACATGTACCACACAAATGCAAGATGCTAGTTGTAGAGGAAACAGTGGCCCCCGGGGATGAGAGAAAGCACACGTATGAACGCTCTCTCTGCACACATTTCCTACAAAGTTTTCTGTAATCTCTATAAAAATAAAGACAATTAAAACAAGCAACAATTCTTAACAATAAATAAACAAAATAAAGCCAGACTGATCTAAGTAATGTCTTTCAAATTCGCTGCCATTGAGTCGATGCTGCCTCATGGCAACCCTATAGAACAGGGTGGAAGAGGGTAACTCTTTAAGGGAGCAGAAAGTCCTGTCTTTCCCAACTGTCCTTCAAACTGGCTTTTCATTCCAACATCCGTACTGACGACTTCCTTTGCATGAAACCTTCTGCTTTTCTCTTCTTGTTTGCTCCTGTTCTACAGTTTGAACTCATAACTCAAAAATCTCATCTCAGCGAGGCTTTCCTTTATAATTCAATCCCTGTAACATTTAGTTGGGGGTTACTCGGTGCTTCAATGATACCAACAATAATCCAGTACTGTATTTTCTTTCCATTACCAACTCCTTTTTCATTGTGAATTGGGAGATTATAAACTTCTTGGCCACAAAATAAAAAAGAGACGCTGACTGGAGCAGCATCCAGCACAATATAATTTCTTAAATCACAATCTTTTCAGATCGAGGTATCCAGCACTATAGTTTGATGAGGACTGAGAAACATGTGCCCCTATGGTTGCACAGTCCACAGAGAGAATATTTCATAATCTTGCACAATGGAACTGGTCAATAAATGTCAGGCTCAGCACAGATCACAGGGCAAGTTTGTTCAGGCAGGTCCAGGAGAGTAAATCCTAACTTTGATCCTTGTAAATCTTAAGTTTGAAGGTTGGATCACCTGAGGTCAGATGAAGTGACAAGTTATGCGGGACAGAGGTGGCAGGGGTTATTAGGGATGTATTTGGTAAATCAGAGCAGGTTTAGAATTGTGCAATTTTGTGTGCTCCCCAGGCAAGGTCCAGGGACCGGCCGTCTGTGGTAGTTGGGGAAGCATTGCATGGGTGATATCAAAGTCTGCTCCAATTCTCTAGCTGGGAGAACTTTGCCTCTCTGAAACTCTAGAAAGTTGAAGAGGGTAGGTGTGGTGTTCCTGTAGTGAATAGATTTCTGAGAATTTCTTGTTAAAAAAAGGTTTGCTCACTGATTACTGATAAGAGGGGGATCTTGGCTGACTTGGTTATTTTGCTCTTGCTATTAGCAAAACATTCCACTCAATTCCCCAAGTGGGAATTACACTTGGAGCCTGGTAGACAATTATGCCAGCAGAACTTTTCTCTAACATTACAATTCACGTTTCTGCCTTAGACTTAAACAGAGCTGTTCTTTGTCAGGCACCGAATCACCTAGAGTGCCAGCGGACTGTCTCTGCCCGGTCGTCTGGGTGGCAGCTGGAACTTAATGTACTCTAAGCCAAGCTTTGGATCCTTCTCCGCTGGCCAGTCTTCTGCATTTCAATAAGTGTCACACAGTGGCTTACCCCCAATACTGGAGTCTTCCTTGATTCTTTTCCTTTACTCAACATATTTTTGTATAGAGATTAAGTAGATAACTTCTAGAGCAGTGGTTCTCAACCTGTGGGTCGCGACCCTTTTGGGGGAGGGGGGTCAAATGACCCTTTCACAGGGGTTGCTGAAGACCATCGGAAAACACATAAATATTTCACAATCTATAAATTACATATTGTTTTGGGATTAATCACTATGCTTTAATTATAATTATGTTCAATTTGTAACAATGAAAATGCATCCTGCAGATCAGATATTGTAAATGACATCGTACTGCTATATAATTCAAAGCAGTAGCAAAATTACAGTTATGAAGTAGCTACAAAAATAATTTTATGGTTGGGGGTCACCACAACATGAGGGACTATATTAAGGGGTCACAGCATTAGAAAGGTTGAGAACCACTGACCTAGAGCCAGATACACTGGATTTGGATCCTAACTCTAACACTTTAGGAGTAGTGTAATTCCTGAGAAGTTACTTTATCTCTCTATGCTTGTGCATTCATCTGTAAAATGGAGTTTAAAAAGAATCTTTTTCACAAGGTTGTTTGTAGGAATAATGCACAGTGCTTAGAATTAAGACTTGATAGAATTGATCCTCAATTAAGATGATCACGGAGCACTGGTACCAAAAAAGAGCTATTGGCTGAAGCCAGACCAACTCTGGATGTCTATGGTAAGAACTTTGGGTATACTGTCCAAAGCAGGATGCCTCAATTGGCAACTTATTGAAGGGTTGCATTGCCATGATTTTAATGTCATATAAATCAATAAATCTATATCTCTATCTTAGATTTCTCCCCTCAACTCCAATTCATATTCCCAATTGCTTACTAATTATTTCCATATGAGATCACTGGGAATCATACATTTGGCACTTCCAAATCAGGATCCATTCACTTCAAAATATCTCTTTCCCCAGTACTGTTTTACCCAGTGAATGACAATAGATTACCCAAGCTAAAATCTTCTCATTGTCTATCTTCTTCACACAATCTTAAGGACAAGTAGAAACTACTTTACAAATAATTATTCCATCTATTTCTCTCATCCACACTCCTACTAGTTTAATCATCCCTACTATCACATCTCATCTATATTCCTATACCTGTCTTCTAATTAACTGTTGTTTAAAATGCAGGCCATGACCCAGTAAGGAATCAAATCAATGTAATGAGTCATGACAAGCATTTTTATCTTAGCATTGTGTTTTTTACACACACATTCATTTATACAATCCAGAGTGGAGCAGCACCAATATTAGTAGCAATACAAAGATATTTACTAACAGTTTTCCTTTTTGTTGGGGAGGTCAAAGTACTTGAAGCATTCCAATGAGCTCAAAGACACTATCCCTCCAGGTCTTTAACTTTGAAATATGCTTTACATGAACAGCGCTTAATGTATAATCTTATAAAACACAGTGATAATCTAGCTTCAATACAATTTACGCACACATTATGACTGGAAAAGCCGTTTAGTTTGTTTCTCTGGAATATTATTCTTGGGAGTCAATGCCAGTCATGTCTTCTGCTTCAGAGGGGTTAGTTCCTCTGAGAGGGTTATTTTTATTATCTCCCCATTCCCTAGATATTTTTTCCATTTACTTTCTTGGATTTCAAATAACAGGTAATTTTGCTTCAGGCTGGATGGTACAGCTTTATTTTTTAACAACTGTCTCAGAAGCTAATGAAATTGTTCCTGAAGCAACTTTTGAACTTGAACAGGGGTTATCTGGGCAGGATTCCCTTTCCCGGTCCTTCTGGGCGGGGACATGGCACTCGAATACTCAGTGGCTGTGGTGCTATTCCTGGGGGCCGACTCACAGAGGACGCCAGCATCTTGACTTGGTTTAGGACAAAGCCGATACAAGATTGGCAGAAAAAGATAGAATCATACACGTTTCCATATGGCTTGTCCATGTTGTAGCGTGTTACCTGTACTTCATTTTGTATTAGTGAGTACTGTTCTACTCTACGCACATTTGTTTATCCTGATTTGTTTATCCATGTATCCATTTCTGGGTATTTGGGTTAATTCCCCTTTGGGCGATTGTGAAAAATGCCGCCGTGGACATTTGTGTACTTGTATTTGTTTGCTTACCTGTTTTCAGTATTTAAACGCAGCTGTCAAATTGCTGGATCATACAAAAGGTTTTTCAAGTTTTAAAGGGAAAGTATCACTTTAAGGACTCCTCTAAACAGCTGGCCTTTCTTCCTATCATTTGATCACCTAGTTGGCAGCCTGAAAAGGAAACCCTTTTGCTTGTCTCCATCTCTTCACAGTCCTGTGGAGGGAAGAACAAACAATGACCAGCGTGGAAGGTGCTGTCTCCCTTCAGGCAGGGACCCATCTCGTGATCTTGAATCCACACGGGAGCAGTGGTTAACTGTGCCCTGCAGTCACAGGATGAACAAGCACCACTGTGCGGCTGCCAGGTTGTGACCCAGCACCGCCAGTTCTCATAAAAGGCTGTGGGCAGAGAGCACTCGCCCTGCATTGCCAGGCCACCAGCGCAGGTGCCGGAGCCTGAGGTCATGAGCCCCGACCCACCAGACCTCCATACCGCACGCACCCTAAAAGCAACATTTTTAAAACATGAAATGAATGGTTAGAAGTAGAAAATATCAGAGTGCAGCACATGTAAAAAGAATAAACTGGTTTCACAGCCGGATGTATTCACAATATAAAATATACTTCAAATGGTTGGAAAGGTACTAACATAATTTGCCACCGTGCTTTCAATGTTGTCCCTTTCTTATTCTAGAACTAACCTTTCCAAAATCTGAATGCAATATAGAAAAATCTGTGTACTGTATTAAAAGTTAGACAGGGCTGGGTGTGAAGCCTGGCTGTGGGATTTAATGGTCGTGCGATTAAAGGGCCTTTCTCTTTTCACAGGCTTCCTGCTTCACGGAGCGTGATGTCCTCTTCCCGAGACCTGTCTCTCCTGATTACAGGTCCGAAGCATTTGAGACCAAATCGCATCTTCCTCTCTTCTAAGGAGCATTGTACTTGTACTTCTTCTAAGACTTACTCTCACTGTCATTGAGTCAAAGCTGACTCAAAGCGGCCGACTGTGGGCTTCTGAGACTGGAACTGTTTCTGAGTCTGAAAACGCAGTCTTTCTTTCTTAGAGCGATTAGTGGTTTAGAACCGCCGAACATGCGGCTTGCAGCCCAATGGGTAACCACACAGAACCAGGGCTTCATAGACAAATCTGTTAATTCTTTTGGCAGCCCATGGTGCATTCAATATTCTTTGCCAAAACTATAATTCAAATTCATCCCTTTCTTTTTAATCTTCCTTATCCAAAGTCCAGCTTTCATCTGCATGTGAGGCACTGAAAATCCCCTGGCTTGCGTCCCACACACCCTCATGTTCAACATGCCATTCTTGCTCTGCAACACTTTAAATAGGTCAGGTGCAGCAGATTTACCCAATGCAGTGTGCTTTTCGATCTCTTGACTGCTGCTTCGGTGAACATTGAATGTGAATCTTAATAAAACAAAATCTTTGACAACTTTAATCTTTTCTCCATCGATCATGATGTTAGCTATTATTTCAGTTTTGAGCATTTTGATTTTCTTTACACTTGAGTTGTAATCTATCCTGAAGACTATAATCAATGACCTTCATCAATAAGTGCTTCAAGTCCTCCTCACTTTCAGCAAGCAAGGCTGCTGAAATATCTAAGGTGGTTAATAAACCTTCCTCCAACCATGTTCTTCTTCATATAATCTAGCTTCTCTGCTTCTTTGCTCAGCATGCAAATTCAACAACTATGGTGGAAGCATGCAGCCCTGATGCACACTTTCCCTGTTATTAAACCACGCGGTATTCTTATGTTCTGTTCACCGACTGGTTCTTGATCCGTGCACAAGTTCCAAGTGAGCACAATGAAGGGTCCTGGAGTTCCCATTCTTCTCCCATCTATCCATAGTTTTTATGACCCACACAGTCCAATTCCTTTGCATAGTCAATAAAACACAAGTATTCCCTGCTTTGAACTAAAATCCATCTGACATCTTGTTCCACAACCTCTTCTGAATCCAGTCTAAATTTCTGGCAGGTCCCTGCCAATGAACTATTACAACCATTGTTAAATGCTCTTTAAAAATAGTTTACTCGCACACAATGTGAATGATTGTTACACAGTTTGCACGTTCTGTTGAGCCCTGTTTCTTGGAATGGGTACCAATATGGAGCTCTTCCAGTCCTTTTCCAGGCAGCTGCCTTCCAACTTTCTTGACATGGCCTATTGAGTGATTCCTATCCCTCATCAGTGTGTGGAAGCAACTCACCTGAGATTCCATCCGTTCCCGGAATCTTAATTCCCCCTAAGGCCTGTAGAGCAGCTCGGGCTTCTTCCCTCAGTCCCATCAGTTCCTGATCACATGATATCTCTTGAAATGGTTCAATGTAGACTTAGTTGTTTGTCATCCAGTGACTCTGTGAATACTTAGCATCTTTTAAAAATTTTTAACAGTTTTTATCCTATTATGAGTAAATGTGACATACAATAAAAGAAATAATTTATATTTCGTATAATGCAAAAAACACCAATTGGCACCAAATTGATTCCAAGCCATAGCTGCCCTAGAGGATCAAGTAGAAATTTCCCATAGGTCTTCCAATGTGGTAAATCTTTACAGAAACAGATTGCCAAATATTTTTTCCCATGCAGTGAATGGTGAGCTCAGACCACTGACCTTTGGTTAGCAGCTAAGGGCTTAATCCTGAGCCACCAGGGCTTCAAAACATGGAATGCTTCATCAATCTTCACACCATCTCTGAGCAGGGGTGGGGTTTATCGTCTCTGAATTGTCCCAATTTTAGAATATATATTTATTGTATTTCTAGATAAGTGATCTGCATGTATCTAAATGACTATATGGTGCTTACATTAATATTTAATACAATATACCCCATGGTAAAGGCAATGATTTTTATGGAATTATAGCATAGTCTTCTTCCCAATTTAAATATAAACCCATATATTTATGGATTACCTAATTATCACCATTAAAAATGAACTGGCCTGCTTTACAGCCAAAAAAATGATAAGGGAGAACACTTTTGTTAAATTGTTCTTTAAAGGCTTACAGGAAGTTTCTCAGTGAATCATACCGCAGAACAAGCCTCACCCTTCCACAGTTTGCTTAGTCTTTTTGCTTTCCCTGTTTATTGTTTCAATTTCCCATTCCACTAGTGAGTAGTATATTCCAGGCAGAGTTGGGAGGCTTGGTTTATATACTTGTACTGATGACATCCATCTGTTTGTTTGTTTTCTATCGAGAGTTATTTGATAGAAGGAAGGAGGTGGCGGGAGGAAAAACAAGACAAGCGGAGAGTTGACAGTGAAGACTTGGAAGGGTGGGGGAAACCGTAAAACAGGCGCTACTGCTCTCCTACAGCACAGAAGGGAACAGGAGGTGGGAAGAGCCAAATATAGGTCTCTAGGATTTGTGTAATGATTGATATGAAAGTAGGAGTCAGACACAATTTCTCTTTGAAGGATTGAAAGGGTGTCATGAGCTATATTATTAGCTATGTTTAAGTTACACTTAAAGAAACACACTCCGTTGCCATCATCCCCAGAAACTAAGCTCTGTTCTTTCTGAGCTACATCCTATGAGAAAACTCAGAAAGGAATTCCCAGGAAAAAGAACATTTCCCCTTTTCTTTCTTTGCTTTCAGATAAAACGAGTATGGAAGCCTCGTGCTACCGCGCGGCAGCACTGCGCATATCATGTGTGGGCAAGCTGGACGACATGCGCGTCCATCCAGAACCCAAGAGTTTCACGTGACTTTTATTGTTTTTCCACACGACTCTTTCGAGAACTCTAGGACACTGCTCACACAGATGCAGATTCGCATGTTGGTGCATACCTCCAGGGATAAATGATCAATGGGGTCCCTGGCCAATTAACTGAAGGGTTAACTATTTGATTTTTTTAATGATAGGATATGGATAAAATATATAGAATCTTTAAAAACATGATCACAATGAGTACTAGACAAAACATTTGACAAGAGAAAGAAAACGTAAGATTTGATGGTACACAGCACTGCCGGCAGCCACAGCATTCCCAGCCAGTACAAGATAACAGGGTTCCTTCCCTGTGATGTGGACAGTGTTAATAGATAGGGAGGAAAACAATGGCTCATGGTTAGTGAAGGCACAATGTGAAACTTTACACATCACAGCAATCCTGCCGGAGAGCTAAACTGGATCAAGTTTAAGCCAGCGTGAAGCTATAAAGTATGTGGGACTGTGAAATTAAAAGACATTTTCTGTTGGGCCATGTTAGTGAAATGTGCCAAGTAGTAAGCCAAAAATATATGACCAAAAAACAAAACAAAACAAAAAAACCTTTTTATAATGGTGCATAAAGTTAAAATATTAAAATATAAAGGCACACAGCTTTTTTTCCACTCAACAATTCATATACATTTTATTTTACATTGATTGTAATCTGTATAGTGTAATGTCACTTTTCTTTTCTTTTTTAATCATTTTATTGGGGCTCATGCAACTCTTATCAGAATCCATACATACATCAATTGTGTAAAGCACACTTATACGTTCGTTGCCCTCATCATTCTCAAAATCCGCTTTCCGCTTGGGTTCCTGGAATCAGCTCCTCATTTTCCTTT
>NW_022104341.1:15906174-15915595 GCF_000313985.2 Echinops telfairi
TAGCCGGGCACCATCAGCTTTCTTCACCACATTTGCTTATGTTCACATTTTTCTTCAGCAATCGTGCCGGGAAGGTGGGGCACACAACTTTAAAAGGAAAAGTATCCTAGTAAATTTTTGCAAAACTTCAACCAAATTAAGAGTATGCTATTGGTTTCTGAAGCAGCCCTGATGGATTATGCTGCAAACTGGAAGGTCAATAGTTTGAATGCATCAGCCAATCAGCGGGAGAAACATGAGACTTAAAAATAAAAATAAATAAAAGATTTACAGCCTTGAAATCTCAAAGTGGTAGTTCTTCTCTGACCCACAGGGTCATTACGAGTCAGAATCAACTCCATGGCAGTAGATTTAATGGTTTGCACTGACCACTAACCTCAAGTGTAGATGTTCAAGCCCATTTTATGGTGCTAAGAAAGAAAGACTTATCTCACAGCGAAGAAATCCTGTGGAACAGTGGTACTCTGTAACATATAGTATTGCCATGAGCCAGAATTGGCTGGACAGCAACAGTTTTATTATGTATCTCTCTGTGGTATGATGAATGAAGTGACCACGTTGATTGCTCAGGTATGCCACCTTGTAACCACATCATATCAAAGAAAATGCAATCACAGAACAGAATGCTTGGCTTCAGCCACTTGAAAAATATACAGAGTGCCTCCTGTGTCTACATCATGGGGTATACCTGACACAATCTTTTTTCAAAGGTTAAAAGATGTGATTTGAGTTGGGAAACATTGCATCAACAGCTGCAGAAGAAGGAAACATGCCCCCAAATGAGCCCAAGATAGACTAGTGTGGTAGGTATATAATCATTTGTCAATTTGAGGATTGAGGGTGTAGAGGTGGAGTCTAGTCTGTCAATCAGATCATAACCAATGAGGCCTCTGTGTGGACATGGCCTTCCCCTGAGGATTCTGGGAATTGCTGTATTTCCTCCTTGGAGGCTGGAGGCTGGTCTGTGATCTTCCTGCATTTGGAGTCTTTGTATGTATTCCATGAGTCTGAAGAGGACTTTATAGATTGGTATTAGACATATGGGCTAATATTGGACTTAAGGACTTGATCTGGAGTGGGCTGGGATGTTTTTCTCAATATTCAACTGCTCTTGTATATAAAGATAGACTAATACAACTAGAGACTGAAATGTAAATTCCAGAGCTAGAAGGATCCTCAATGAGAAAATCAGGTCAAATGTAAGGGCCCCATTGCAGGGCATAAACAGACTACCAAATATAACTTTTTACAAGTACACACAGAAGTAGACAAAACAGATGACTGGGACCTATTAATGACAAAACACACACATCAAAAGAGTAGAATCAGAGCCCACAATTAATCTTTAGCAATGACACAACAAGCAAAGGCTATTTACTAAAATACACAGAATTTGGCAACAACTCAATCTTAAAAAATCCAGTTAAGAGGTGGGCAAAGGAAATTAATAGACAATTCACCAGGGTGAAACGCAAATAGGTAACAAACTCATGACGAGCTGCTCATCATCACAAGGCATTTAGGAGATGCAAATCAGATATCACTTAGCACTCACAACAGCAGCCAACTTTCCAAACAACAACAACAACAAATGCTGGAGAGGGTGTGGAAAGAAATGCTGATGGGCTGGAAAATACAGACACTCATTGTGGAAGGTGATGTAGAACCCTTAAAACTGGAAACAGAAATATCACACACCACAGCAATATCTTTACCAGATGGTGCCCTGCTTTCAGAAAAAAATAGTCTAGGGTCTTACTGCTTGTCTTAAAGCAAGCAGAGAGCTAATTGTGGCATCATCTAAGTCCACATGGAAGAAACACACTGGCCTGTGTGATCTAAGGACTGTAAGTGATAAATTCCAAATCTGAAAGAGTGCATGATATCAGAGCTGAAATTCTGAACAACCAGTTTGCAGAAGGCTATGAATGACTGTGGAAGCTCAAAATCCATTTGTAGGATCCACACATGGATTAAGCCTTCAGTGAATCCCCTCTGACCATAGTTGAGGGATTGGAATAGCCTTCCTATTGGACATAGAGCATTGAGCAGATGTAGTTAAGTTAAAATGTAATGTCTTATCATTAAATCTCCCTTTTGACCCATTTTAAAATTATGTCAGTTTTTAATATTTTATGCTTTCTTTTCTAATGAGATTTTTCTGAGTTTTATCTAGCCATTGTTGTTGGGCTCTTTTGTTTGCTACTTGTTTGTGTTTTGTATGATTTTCTGTATATGAAACTCATAATTGGTAAATCTATATAGAAACAGTCACTGGATTAATAATTACCTAGGGGCATGGTATGGAAGGTGTGGGAGAAATGGGGAGCCAATAACAATGAGTACATGAAAGGAAATGTTCTAAAAAAATTTTTTATCACCTCCCCTCTCCCCAGAAATGTTCTAAAATTAATTGTAATGATGATTCTAGAACTCTTCTTAATATGAATGAATGATTAAAATACATGATATGTGATGTATATGCCAGTAAAACTTTTTATTTTAAGTCATGATTTGCGACCTCTCCTAGGCTTTGGATTTCTACACACACCATTAAATGATGCTGAGTTTGAATCTACACATGTTTTGCAAACTATTATTGTTTTCAATTTTATGCCTTCTTAGGGGTGAAGAAAATTTTAAAAGAAGCAATTGTTGAATTAATCTGAACTATAATCAATTTTTTTGCAGGGGGTAGTCTAATTTTTCATGTATGTGCGGGTATAAATGACTGTGCACATGCATACACACATATGTGAGAATGTGGGCACCAGAGCAGGCTCCAGTTTCACGGAGGATAATAGTGAAAGTCAGCAGCGCACCCTCAACCTCTTGTTTAGCACCTCAGAGCAGCCATGCCTCAGTTTTCCCTTTTCTACACATGCTGGCTGTGTTGTCAAATGCCTTCCTTAGACTTAAATAGAGTTTTGTTGGGACACTCCACAGGTCATTTGTTTTGGTTTGTAATTTTCAAGAAAAAATGGCTTTGGTTACTAGATCAAAATTTCTACCAGAAGGATAATAAATATATTCAGTTGAGCATCTATATTAAATAGAGCATCACTTTTACCATGGATGTTTACAGTTTATGTAAATATGAGAGTAAGTCACAAAGTGTTTCTACAAAATCCTAGGAAGCTTTACTATTAAACAGAAATATCAAAAATGTGAAGCTATTGTTTCTCAACATATCTTCCATCCAGGTCTATACATTTCTGAAATGGTATATCCAGCTCTCTAACCACTACCCAGTGAATTTTGTGGTCAAAATAGCACTTTGTGCCTCCCCAGGGGACTCAAATTTGTGTTCCTTTGAAATGTAGTTTAAGGGAGAACAAGAATTTGGAAGGCCCAAGTTCAAGGCTGAGGGGTGGATGGAGTGAGGAAGGGCTTATAGTGGCAGTCTTCTTGGGTAGCTCTTGCTACCCTTCTGGCATTGAGCAGGTGCTTTAGCAAGATGGAATGAAAGCCCTCCATACAACTCTCCTTCTCTCTTGGCCTTTTTGCTCAACAATGTAGCAAACATTTATCTGGGGATGTATAAGAAAAGCAAACGTATAAAAGAAGAGCCAGAGGCATATGACTGACAAGGAGGAGAGGTCCTTCTTTTGATGCTGAATCTGGACACTGCTTCTATCCCTGCAAGCTACCACCGGCCACCTTGCTCACTTCACTTTCAGGACTGCAGAGTAAGTCACTCTGCAAGCCCTGACTCCAGGCTCTTTCCCTAGGTCTCTCAAGAGTCTAATGCTACATAATATCTCATGAGATCGTGGCTTTGCAAACCAGGGAGCAGATTTAGTCACTTTCCTTGTTAGAGGGAAGGCAAATGAAAAACAATGATACAGGGAACACAACAGGCAGTTGGATACGATTGCTTTATCATTCATATTTAAGAAAAAAGAGAAACGTCTTTTGGGAAAGATGATCAGATTGGTGTTCAAAGCACTCATGTAATCCATTGCATCTGTACCACAGCCAAAGTAATATTTCAAAACTGCAAATCTGACTGTCAGTATTTGCTTAAAACCCTATGATTTCCCGTTAGTCACACTGCCTTTAAGAGCAGTTCCTAACATGATTTACAAGGTGCTCCCTGATTTGACCCTTGTCTACCTTTTCAGCCTTATCTCATCTCGGTTTCCCACTCAATGGACAGCCCCACTGAAAGCTGCTCTGGACTTTCACGCGGTGGTACAGCTGGTGTCCTGCAGGAAGCACACTCGGAGGCACATGTCAGTGTTCAGGATGTTTATTAGGGAGTGTCCTTGAGATCAACGCCCAGGGAAGGGAGGGGCGGAAGCAGGATTGGACAGAGGAAGAAATCAAGCTGTGAGGTAAGCCTGACAACCTTAGCCAATTCCTTTGGGTTCTCTGGGGCTGAAATTGCCCCGTCCTCTAGAGTAGCCTGCTTGTGGGGGAAGGGTGTGACCTGGAGTAGCACCTCTCCCTGAAGCTGAGGCAATAATCCAAGGAGATCCAAAGAATTCAGTGACTTCAATATTGCCAGATCCGAGGAGGACAGCAAGCTCTTCCTGGCAGGGGTATCTGGGTGAGGCACCTGGATCTTCACTTCACTGTGATATTTAATTTATAGGAAGGTCTCTTCTTCTCGGCTTCACCTGTCTAATTTCTGCTAAATCTTCAAAACTCAGATTAAATGCCTTACTTCTTCAGGAGGGTTTCCCAAACTCCCCCCAAAATTGTGTTTCTACTGTTAACTACTGTCATGCCCCCTTACCACACTTGACTGTGGTTAGTCATTTATTTCTGTTGCCTCTCCTAAAAGCCCCAGGAGGGCGAGGACAGCCCTGGTATAATTCATCCCTGGGTCCTCAAGGCCGAGCACCGTGCTGGCACACTCTAAGTCCTCAGTACACACTAACTGAATGAATGGACACATGTGAGGTTTAAAGACCATCACCCAGTCCGTCATGACACACCTACGTTCATACACTAAGACGAAGAATGTTGGAAGAAGAATAAACAAATCTATCTCGGAAGGAGTACAACCAGAATGCTCCTTAGAAGGGAGGATGGCAAGCCTTTGTTTCACACACTTTGGACATGTTATCAAGAGACACCAGTGTGAGGAGAAGAACCAAGCTTGGTCAAGCAGAAGGCCACTGGAAAAGAGAAAGGCCCTCCCTGAGACAGGTGGACACAGCGGCTGCAACGATGGGCTCAAACATAACAAGCACAATACCAATGGTGAGGATGGTGCAGGATTAATCGGTGTTTCATTCTGTTGCACATAGCTGCTATCAGTCACATCCCACCTGATGGCACCAAACAACAACCCTACTGACAATAATGTCTAGATCATGACTTTAGGGTCGCTATTCAAACTTCCAGTCACTACCAGCTTAATCACATCCTATGGACAAGTTAATTGCTGTAAACCTCGGTTGCCTTATCTGCAACAACAAGCTTCTCCATAAGACTTTGACAGGTCAAGACAAAAATCCACATAAAGGGCTTGCCATAGTGATCGGTATATAGTCAGACAAAAAATACTAGCTCCAATTGCAACTATTGTTTGGTTTTCTTAATATTTGGTTTTCTTTCTTGCAAAAGAGAACAATGTTAGGGTAATAGAGCTTAAATGGTAAACACTGAGTTTTGGAAGGTTGCAATTTACAGTGGAAGCCCCAACTCCATTTGAATCTTAAAATAAATTTAGCTTCATCGAGTCCATTCCGATCCTCAACAGGCAGTGTAAAATGCTTTGACCTCAGGCCAAGTGTTTGGAAGTGAACTCTAAGGAGTCCTCTATCCAGCCCAGAAAGAGCAGTCTCCTCGGAAGGACTTTCCTGGCTGTATCCTTAATGGAAATTGGGGTCCCAGGGCCACAAGGTCATGACCAAGGTGGTTGTTGCCATCTATTTGCTATTGTGCATAGCGCTGCAATAGACACTGGTATACACATATCTGTTTGTGTTTTGTTCTTTTTTTAAAAAAAGCTCATTTTATTGAGGGCTCTTTTTTAAATCGTTTTATTAGGGGCTCATACAACTCTTATCACAATCCATACATACATCACTGTGTAAAGCACATTTGTACATTCATTGCCCTCATCATTCTCAAAACATTTGCTCTCCACTTAAGCCCCCAGCATCAGGTCCTCATTTTTTGAGGGCTCTTACAGCTCTTATAACAATCCATACATCAATTGTATCAAGCATGTTTGTACATATGTTGCCATCATTATTTTCTAAACATTTACTTTCTATTGAGCCTTTGGTATCAGCTCCTCTTTTTACCCTCCCTCTACCCTTGTGACCCCTTGATAAGTTATAAATTTTTATTATTTTCATATCTTACACTGAAGGCTGCTTCCCTTCACCCACCATTTCTGTTGTTCCTCCCCCTGGGGTGTGTGTGTGTGTGTGGTTGTGTGTCCATCATTGTGATTTGTATCCCCTTCCTCCACTCCTCTCACAACCTTCCCCTTCCCCACCTTGTATCAATACTCCTATTTCTGTTCCTGAGGGGTTTATCTGACCTGGATTCTGTGTGTCCTGAGCTCTTATCTGTACCTGTGCACACGCTCCAGTCTAGCCAGAACTGAAAGGCTAGGTTCATGATCGTGGGGGTGAGGAACCCTCAAAGAACCAGAGGAATATTGTGTGAATCCTTGGTGCTATACTGTGCCCTGGTTGACTCATCCTTTCATTGTGACCCTTCTGTGAGGGGATGCCCTATTGTCTACAGATGGGTTTGGGGTCTCTGCTCCAACCCCCTCATTTGCAGCAATATGCTTTGTTGTTGTTGTTGTTTTGGGTCTTCTGGTGCCTGTTACCTGATTCCATCAACACCTCATGATCACACAGGCTGCTGTGCTTCTTCCCTGTGGGCTTGTTGCTTCTCTACTAGGTGGCTGCTTGTTTAATTTCAAGCCTTTAAGACCCAAGACACTATATCTTTTGATAGCCAGACACCATCAGCTTTCTTCATATTTGCTTATGCACCCATTTTTGTCTTCTGCGGTTGTGTTGGGAGGGTGAACATCACAGAACGTTAGGTTGTTAGGACAAAGTGTTCTTGCATTAAAGGAGGGCTTGAGCAGAGGCCCCCAAACTCTCCACTCCCTCAATGTATTGTACATTGACCAATATCTCTACTTTTATAAATTAATATATTTACATATGTACACACCTATGTTTATACTTCTATCATAGATCTCTTTTCTAGATCTTTCCTCTGTTTCCTTTTACCTTCCTCCCGCCCCACTATCACACTTACCCTTTTTCTGCCTCTTCCTAATTCCTCTTAGCTAGATTGCTGTTGCTCCAACACCCCCAGGTCCTCTACGTTCTTCCTTGCTGTTGATTTTAATTCCCTAGTTGTTCCTCTATCTATGGTGTTTCCTCACCACTCCCTTCCCCTGCCTCCTCCTCACCACAAGTCCCTCTGGAACCATCAGTAATTTGCTTTCTCCTCGGGTCTACTTCCTGTGCCTATCTTATATAGGTAGGCAAAACAACAATAATGAAGACCAAAAAAATTGAATAAAAAGGGAAAAATAAATAAAATAAATAACTAGCAAAAAAACCCCACACGTATACATAGTTCCAGGTCTGTCTGCTGACCTTTGTGACTGTCTCCCCACCGGTCCTGGGGGGGGGGGGGGGCGGGTTTCAGGACTGCCCCTCCTAGCCTGAAATCTACTTTGAGGGCTCCTCACGGTCTTTGTGGCTTGGTTTGGCTTCCGTTGCTGATCTGTCTCCTGCTCCCTTCTTGGTTTGTCCAGCTGTGGGGGGTTCAGACTGGACTCATTCCCTGTTGTGTGTCTCCAATATTGTCCTGTCGCAGTATGCTCCAGCAAGGGGACATCATGTCTCAAACTGTTGTCGGCCCTACAGCCCTCTCTGTGCCTTAGGAGCTCCATGCAGGGACGTTGTCCTCCACACCTGGAGTGGTGATCTGGGGTCTAGAACCTGACTCTCTCTTTTTCCTTCTTGGTTTGCTTCCATGTGGGCAAGACCAGACTAACCCCCCTCCCTAGAAGTATGTGCTACAGAGCAGCTGGCCTGTTCTTTCTTTCCTCAGGGCATATACCAAGTAGAGAGACGGTTGGGTCATATGGTGTTTCCAGCCACAGTTCTTTAAGGAAGCGCCATGCTGTTTTTCACAGTGGCTGCACAATTCTGCAATCCCACCCATGGTGCATGCAGGTTCCAGCCGCGGTACATCCTCTGCAGCATTTGTTATTTTCTCTTTGTTTTAATTGTGCTATTAGTGCTGGTGTGAGTTGGTGTCTCACTGGAGTTTTAATAACACCCTCTTCTTTTCTCTGCTACATCTTTATTGTTCTTGTTTCTATGGGGCCTTTGTCTATTTCCTTTGTCTCCTTTGAGTGTGTATCCTCTTTCCTCATGTTCTTCCCAATGGAAATATATCACGACATTACCATGAACCATCTGACTTCTCTTTTATTTTTCTTTCATTTTTTTCTCTTTTATTTTTATGTTTAACCTCTCTCTCTTTTTAAGCATATTATTATGACCTGGATGTAACTTGATTTCTTCTCATTCCTCCTAGTATTGTGTGCTTTAAGGACAAGAGGAACTGAAGTTCTGATAGGCACTTAATACAGATTTAAATGTGAGTTCTTCTTATAATTCAGACTACAAAGATCAAAGGAACCCAAGATACTATGACGAAGCAATGACATGGTAGAGAAGATGACGCAATTAGGACAAATGATTGCTCTTTCTAGGTGCTTGGCAAAGAACATGAAGACACTGACCCCCCCTGGCAACCTCAAGTGACTGGACAGTGTGAGTCGTATTCAGGACGTATGTGTACAGTGATGTAGATCAACCCCAGGATAGAAAGTCTGAGTCAGTAAAAGTAACTGAAAATGTTTTTATTACTCAGACTTGGAGAACAATAATTAATAACCCAAAGAGCTGAGTGCTTCTCTGGAAATAGCTCATTTCTTTATGTGTCATTTGAAGCTGACTTAAAAAAATTATCCTTAACGGTTCTTTTCATTTCTCGTCAATCTTATGTCATTTGAATAACTGACATTTGCTTAGACTTGTGTCTACAAGATACTGTGTGCAAGGAAACAAGTGCTTCTTTTAGATGCCTGGAATTAAATCCTGAACTTAAAAAAAAAAGAATTTGAACTGAATATCTGCCTGAGGTATGGTCTATAAGACAGAATGGGCTCCGCTGGGAAATTAGTACTGAAAATACAACACTTAATGAAGATCTGACAATGCTCCTATAATTTAACAGTAGTTCATTCAAGTCTTTATAGTAAGTGATTCCTCCCATTGGACAAGATAAAAAGATGGTCTTATACAAATACTCAGCCTATCATATGGATCTCTCCATGAGGGTCACGTTGTTTCTGTTCACGTAGGTACCTGTCTTTCTGGGAGATTCTGTGATTCCCAAGGAGTGATAT
>NW_022104341.1:15916357-15938026 GCF_000313985.2 Echinops telfairi
AGGGAGGGAGTTTGAACTGCTGACCAAGAGGTTAGCAGTCTCAACATTTAACCCCAAACACCGCCTGGCTCCTGTCTAATGTATAGAAGTGTCGTAAGAGTCCTGAATTAAAAACCTCAGTGTCACTCTGGTTCTCTCTCCAAGTAAGCACCTCCAAGCAGCAACACCCGTTCTGCAGGTGTTACCTCAGAAGAGAATGTCTTTCCACTGTCTTGTGTCTTCACCATTTCTGATCTAGGTCAAAGTCCACGCTCTCGATGTCTTCTGCATTAGCTTTTCACTGGCCCCTCTCATTCCATGATCTACTCTGAGATAGCTCCTAAATAGTAAGAGAGAAGAAACTTTTTGAGTGTCAACTAATGCCAGAGGCCACGTTGAGCACTTAAAATGCATTCCCTCCTTTAATACTTGCAGTGCTTGTACACAGCAGGGTTATACTGTTATGATATATATGATATATAACTTGGGGAAATGAAGAAAGACAGCATAATTGCTTCTAAGGGATACGACTGCTAAATATTAGAGCTGGGATTTCCCCTTAATCATATCTGATTCATGTGAGGTCACCTCTTCTGCTCATGTCACCTTCTTGCTGAAACGATCATTACTGAAAAATCATAATAAATTTCCACTATTGGCTCCCATCTGCTTACAGATAAAACACGAAGTCTTTAGCTTGACGAATAAGGGAAAACAAAAACAAAAACCTCCCCAGTATAACCCCACTCGCTTTCAGTCTTCAGTTGCCCTTCTCCTACTCAACTCCTACAAAGTTCCACGTGGTCTGAATGTCTCACAGTTTCTCACTTTAAGTCATTCCATGCCATTTTGTTTGTTTGTTTGTTTGTTTGCATATGCTGGTTCCTGTCTGAAATCATCATTGTCTTCTTTCCACTTACTCAATCTTCCAGATGAAGGTAGTAGAGGTTGGTGATTGCTCGGGAAATGCTTGCTTGGTGTTTCCAGGCTGCTGATTGCTCCACTGGGTCAACCACATGAACACCACATTCTATATCGCATTACAACACGCTTACTTCTATTTCTACATCTGCCACACAAGAGACATTTTGCTTGTGCTTCTGACTCTCTCACCGTGAGATTTTCAGTGGCATGGACTGTGTGTTTATTCAAAGTTGTATCTCCAGTACAAGGCTTAACGTTTTTTGCTGAAGAATGAATGGAAGGCTTAAATGTGTATTGGGAAAATTTTAAAATGTCTGCTTCCAACCCCACACACATTTTTTTAAATTTCTAGAAATAAATTTTAAAGTAGACTTGTTGATGAAAGCTCCCTCAAAATGTATTTATAATTCATCATTTTATCATTTTATATTTTCATAATTCTCAAAATGTCTTTGCTTCAACAAGCATTCAGTAAAATCATTATGAAGATACAATTAGCACAGAATGAAAATTGCTAAATCTAAATAAACAAAGCAAGAATAATAACAGTTAGCATTTATCGCTCTTTTACTTGATAGTAAGAACTGCTCTAGCGGCTTCACAAATACAAATGCATCCGGTCCTCACAGAAGCCCACTGATGGTGTTGTTATCATTATGAGCTGCATTTTGAATGTGAGGAAACGGAGGAGGAGAGAA
The DNA here is from genome assembly GCF_000313985.2 of Echinops telfairi. NCBI lineage: Eukaryota > Metazoa > Chordata > Mammalia > Afrosoricida > Tenrecidae > Echinops > Echinops telfairi. The sequence goes on from NW_022104341.1 coordinate 15,917,959, forward strand.
TGTCCCCATTAGTACCCGGGGATGATACACGGTCTGGTTTTAATGCCTTGGTTTCCTATATTAATAAAAATCAGCAGCAGAGGAAGATCCTTTCAGAAAGATTACATTTCTCCATCTCTTTCAATTCTCAGGAGAGAGATTCGAATCATGAAGACAGTGTATACACATAACTAGTTATGTACTTTCCTGCAAAGTTAGATCAGCGAGAAGTCTAAAATGTCTTGATAGCAGGTGGTTAAAAAAACCAAGACCCATTATAATAAGAATCAAGTGGAAAGAATCTAACATAAACATGAATATATCAAATGAGCCTCTATTTACTCCAAGCCAGGGCTTTAGAGGATGGAACAAAATTGCAAGATGTAGTGCCTGCTCCAAAGGAAACACTGTCACTGCAAGACACGTGACTGTCCCCAGCGAACAACTAGAGCAGAGCAATACACGTAACAATGGTAACACATGCAAGGAACCCTCATGATGCAGTGGGTTATGGGTTTGCCTGCTAACTGAAAGGTCAACAGTTCAAAACCACCAGCCGCTACCTGGGAGGAAGATGAGCCGCTCCACTATTGACAAGGACCTACACTCTGAGAAGCACCCAGGGCCATTCTACTCTGCGCTAGAGAGTAGCTGTGTGTTGGAATATAGACTCCAGGGCACTAGCTTGGTTTGGGCTTTTTGATAATAAATTCAGCAACAAAATAGCAATTTTGTGTCAACTATTCAAATTTGAAAGTGAAACTGTGTATTCATCTTCTTAACTATATCCAGAATAATCTCATTCAAGGAAGACTTTTTATAAAATAAAATTGCTATGATTATTAAATTCCATAAAAATTAAAACTTAAATACAGTTCAATTGCAGCTCTGGGTTGAAGTTTGGTTTAAAAACAAGAACAGAAAATAAGCTTTGTTTCATGGCTTGACTAAAACGGAGTCGCATTAGGAAAACTGCCTCAGGAAGTAAGAAGACAATATAAATCAGTCAGACTTTCCACACCTTTTGAGCCACAGGAAATCTTAAAATATAAGTCTATTCTGCCTGTATATAGAGCAAAGGCAAAGTTTCTAAGGCATACACATGTTTTATAAGATAGAGATCTTATGCTTCAACACAAAGTAGCAAATCACACATTAATTTTATTTATATATCTTACCTCAAAGAAGGAGAATAAGTTATAAGTGGCATAAAAGTTGTATTAACAACTGAAGAAAAGTCCAAGAAAGAAAATTAACTAAAGTAAAGGGAAAGAAAAGTTTAAAAAATCTTTGGACCTTAATCTATTCCATATTAAAAGATGTTGTACACACAAAAATTTTAATTATGATGCAAGAAGAAAAGTAGATACTAGATTACATTATAATTCTGATCTTTGTAAAAGTGTTGTATACTGGCATTAATAACTTCAGCAAATTTTTTTTGTTGTCTTATTCCATTTAGGCCATGATTATTTTATTAAAAAGTTCTATTTGGACATTTTTAACTTTTTGACAGGGTAATTTATAAACTCCAATGACAACTTTGCGCTCTCAAATTTTCAAAAGAAGGGAAATATACAAATTCTTGTACAATATACAGAGTTCATCTTTTAGTCAAAATAAAACAGACATTTTATAAAAATGAAATCGTTAATGAAATATAATGTATCTGGAAAACAAAATGTTGAAAATATACAAAGGGAACTTCAATATGTTTGTGGAATATGGAACGAAAATATAGTGAGATCTTTCCATGAACTTTGCAAAGCCCCCTTGTACATTACGTTGGGGGTTGTATGTATGGAGACTAAAATTAAATTAAAATATTGCCAAAACCTAATTATTTTCTATAGTTGAAGATGAAAAAGAGAAGTATGAATCCTCGGTACAAACATCTTCTAAAAAACCTAACAATAACAACCTTGTTTCCAAAATTATATATTGTCTCACACAAGAAGGTTAAGGTCATACTAATGCATTAGTTTAGCCTCTTCTGTCTCAGGCATTTTGCAATGAAGAATAACCTAGGAATAGTTCCCAAGTAGCTAGCATGGTGGGACAGGGAAGAATTCTGCTTTGTTTGTTTGCAAAGCATATCTTGGATCCTCGGTCAACTGACAGTGAATCGGATGGAAGAAATAGCTATAAACAAACAACTGCCGTGGAGATGATTCCAACTTCTATTGAACCAATAGGACAAAGCAGAACTTCCCCTTTGGAGTTTGGAAGCAGAAAGTCTCCTCTTTGTCTCAAGGTGTGGCTGGTGAGTTTGAACTGTTGACTCAAAGCATAACCTACCAAGCCACCAGGGGCACCTTAGAAATAGCTATCACTCTAGCATGGAAAATTAGTAAAAAATATATCATGCAGTTGTCACTGATACTGATGCAAACATGACTGCTGTCAACGTGGTATTAGTTCATCCAAATTTATAATCCCTTGTGTATCATCAAAAGAGAAACTGAGAACTATTGTACCCAGAATCCCCTTCCTGTGTGGTTTCAGTTTTATTGCCCATCACTGAGAGGACTTATGTGGTTTGGGGGGAAGGGAAGAAGTAGAATATGTTATTCTCCCAGGCCTATTCAAGGGCAGACAGTAATTATGAAGTTCACCGATCTTCTGCGTAAATCCTGGCAAATTATCCTCTTTGGTTTTCTAGGTACTTGAGACAGTTTATGACTGTTTCCTGAGAATTATTTTTTTACTGCTACAAGCTGATATCACTTGTAGGTTTCTGGAGCTTTCTGAAATTCACGTGGAACTAACCACGAACATTCTGGGGAACCAAGTATCTTGGTGATGCAGGGTGAGGTCACTGGCAGCAGTGTCCCTGATCTGTGCGTGTTCAACCGTGCCAATCGTGTGAAAGCATCTAATGGTCATATTAAAACCATCATGTTTTATGGACAACACTTAACTTCCGTTTTATACATAAACCCTATTTAATACAATGTAGAGGTTAGTAAGCATTGTTACCACTATTTTGACTGTCTGCTCCAAAAATTATTGTGCAGTTTAAAATACTAGTCTCATAAAAAATGGATTGCCCAAGAGCCACAAAGTCTATCACATGAGAGATTTTTAAATGTTCCTGTTGTTACCTTATATACAATGTTCAAACCAGAAGGAATACTAGTCATATGACACCGTAAGAGTGCCAAAACAATAAATTTTAAAAATCCCTTAAGACTTTTCAAATAAAAATGTTAACAGAAATTCCAAACTAAATATTGGTTACTTTCATTAGAAGTAACTCATTGGCTGGACTATTTTAAAAAAATAGCAAACTGATTTTCCTTGAGAATGCAAATATTTCATTTATAAAATTTGCTGAATATTTTTCTATAATTCTACCACAGGAAAAATGGTAAAATTGTTCTACATGCCATGAAAGTGTGATGCAGATAGAAATCGGGAAATGATTTTACTATATTTTAAAGACAATTTCAATGTTTCATTGTCATATTTAAGTATGGAGCAAAGAGCCTAGTAATTTATCTTTTTTCTCAAGTGAATATATGAGGTAACCACTGTAAGAAAAAACAGTAGATATGCATGTATGGCTACTTAACATTATTGTTGGATTTTTATGATTTATAAATTTCATAGCTAAATGAAAACCTCATGAGCAACAACAGACATAGTGCCAGAAGATGAACCCCTCAGGCTATAAGGCACTCCAATTCTGCCTTAGGAAGAGCAGCCTTCCCAAAGCAGGTCCACCATCACTGGGCGGATGAAGTCAAGTCTAGAGGATGAAAGTCTTCCTTTCATAATAACGAATGACTCCCAATGAAAGAACTAGCTGAAAACATCTCATAATAATTGGAACTCAGGATATATGAAGTATGAATCCAGAAACATTGGGAATCATCAAAAGTGAAATGTACCACAAAAAGATCAAAGCCCTAGACATTCGTAAGATGAAATAGATTGTTACTGGCCATCTTGAATGAGGCAATCAGATGATTTACAATGCCAGGAACGACATGTCAAGAAGACCTGACGAGCTGTGGGATGACATCATGAACATCATACATGAAGAAAGCAAAAGGTAGTTTAAAAGTCAGGAAAGAAAGAAAAGATCAAAGTGAAATCAAAATCTGAAACTTGCTCTTAATTGTAAAGTAGCTAAGGTCAATGGAAGAAATGAAGTCAAAGAGCTAACGAGGAAATTCCAAAGGGCAGCTCAAGAAGACAAAATAAAGTATTATAATGAAATGTGAAAAGACCTGGAGTTAGAAAACCAAAAAGGAAGAACACACTCAACTGAAAGAACTCAAGAAAACATTCAAGCCTTGAGTTGCAATATTTCAAGATTCTCTGGGCAAAATATTGAATGGTGCAGGCAGCTTGGGGTGGTGGTTGAAAGAATACAGTCAGTGTACCAAAATGACCTAGTCAGCATACAACCATTTCAAGAAGTAGTCCATGAGCAAGAACCAGCGGGACTGAACGAAGTTGTCTGTGCTGCACTGGTGGCAGTAGCCAAAAACAAGGCTCCAGGAATTGATGGACTACCAACTGAAATGTTTAAACAAGCTGATGAAGGACTGGAAGTACTCGTCTATACCAGGAAATGTGGAAGACAGCTATTTGAGCAACTGATTTGAAGAAATCCATATTTGTACCCATTCCCAAGAAAGATGATCCAACAAAATGCAAGAACTGTAGAACAATAGCACTGATATTTTATGTACCGTATATAAAATTGTGCTGAAGATCACTCAACAGCAGTGGCAGCAGCACAAAGGTTCAGGCTGGATTCAGAAGAGGACACGGAACCAGGGATATCATTGCTGACATCAGACAAATCTTGGCTGAAAGCAAACAACATCAGAAAGATGCTTACTTGTCTTTTATTGGCTATGCAAGGGCCTTCTCTTGGGTGGATAATGACAAACTACAAATAGGCTTCAGAAGAGGAGGAATTCCAGAGCACTGTATTGTGGTAATGGCACTGGGTAATGGCAATGCTGCGCACTAACTGCAAGGTTAGCTCTCTGGAACCACCAGGCACTCCGTGCGAGAAAGACGGGGACCTCTCCTCCCAAGAAGAGTTACAGTGTCGGAAACTACCAGGGACAGGTCCACCTTGTCCTATTGGGTTGCTCTGGTTTGGCTTTCACTCAATCACACGCAGCTTTTTGTTGTTATGGGCTCATGCAGAACTGATATACGGATCAAGGGGTAGTTGTGCAAACGGCACAAGAGACTATTGCATGGTTTAAAATCAATAAAGGTGTGCCTTAGGGTTATATTCTCTCGCCTTACTTATTCATTCTGTATGCGGAGGAAGTAATCAGAGAAGCTGGACTGTATGTAGAAGAATATGGCATCAAGAAGGAAGTCTCATTAACGACCTACGATATGCAGATGACACAGCATCGCTTGCTGAAAGTGAGGAGCTAAAGACCTTGCAGGTGAAGGTGAAGGGTGGCACCTTTCAATATGGATTGCAACTTAATATAAAGAAAATCAAAATTTCCCCACTGGATCAGTAGTTAACCTCATGGTAAATTGACGAAAGATTGAAATGATTTCTTCTTGTTTGTATCCACAGTCAATGTTCATGGAAGCAGTTGTCAAGAGGTCAAATGACACATTGCATTGGAGACATCTCACTCACGGGACCTCTTTAAAGAGCATGGTATTTCCAATCACCTACTATGCGTGTGAAAGCTGAACACTCAATACAGAAGACCAAAGAAGAATTGATGCATTCGAAGTCTGTTGCTGGGAAAGAATACGGAAAGCACTGTGGACTGCCAAAAGAACCAACAAGTCTGTCTCGGAAGAAGTGCTACCAGCATGCTTCTTAGCAGCAAGGTGGCAAGACTTTGCCTCAGGTACTTTGGGCATGTTATCAGGAGAGACCAGTCCCTTGAAAAGGTCAAGTGGGGGGGGGGCAGCAAAAGAGAGGCAGACCCTCAATAAGATCGATGGACACAGTGGCTGCAGCAATAGGCTCAAACGTAACAATGGTGAGGCTGGACCAGGAGCTGACAGGGTTCTGTTCTGTTGTACATAGTAGGGCTGCTGTCAGTCAGAACCGACTCGATGGCACCTAGCAACTCAATCGCTCATTTTTAAGTCTTAGATTATACGTGTCAACAGATACATAGATGCAGTTACTGTGCTTTCGACTGCTTTTGAAAATACCCCGAAAGCAAACCAAAGGTGCAAAGTTGTAGGAGTGACTTCATGAAACAGCATCACGCTTAAAATGAGGCGCTAAAGAGGAGATGAACTTTTATTGCTCAAGAAGTATTAGAGCCAGAGGAACGCTTAAGGACTTACTGACAGAGTGGTAGAGTCAGCTCAGACAAGGTACAGCGGAACGTTTCTTAAACACTCTTAGTTGCAAGAATAATTGAGTGGCTATAAATGCTGAGAAACTATATTCTATGTGCCATATTGTGGAACAGTACAATTTTTGAATAATAAAAAGTTAGTAATGATGATTATTGCGTAGTTTTTAGGTGCCATCAAGTCAGTTCCAACCCACTGCAGCCACATGACCGATAATGCCTTATCCAGAGCCAGCCGCCGCGCTCACTATGCTGGACTCACTGGTGCAGCCACGATGCCCATCTCCTTCATTGTGGGCCTTGCTCTCTCTTGTTGACACACTACTGTAGCAAGCATGATGTTCTTTTCCAGATAATTTGCCTTGAAAACATGTCCAAATTACATGAATCACAATCATTGCTTCTAAGAAGTATTCTGGCTATGTTTCTCCCAAGATAGATTTCTTATTCAGCCAGGCCATTGTGTATTTAATATTCTTTGTCAACACCATAATAAAACTGCAGCAGTTCGACTCTGGTCTTTCTGACTCAGTATCCAGCTTCTACATGGAAGGTCACTGAAATGCCCTGTCTTGAGTCAAGTGCACCCTACTTTGAATTTTAACATCTTTGAATTTTAACGATTAAAAAGATCTTTTGCAGCAGATTTGTCCAATGTAGTAATTCATTTGGTTTCAGACTGCTGTTTCCATGGGTACTGACTGTGAATCCAGGTAAAATCATCTTCAATCTTTTCTCCTTTATTATGATGTTGCTGATTGGTCCAGAATTTTGTTTTTCCTTTATGGTCAAGTGTTAGCCACACAGAAGGCTGGAATGTTTGATCTTCATCAGTACATGCTTCCAGTTCTCTTTCCTTTAAGCAATTACTGATGTCTTATCTGCTTATCATGGATTATTAATGAGTCTTCTCCCAACCCCAATTCCATGTTTTTCATCTAGCCAGTTTTTATTATTTTCTAAACATACAGATTGACAAAAATATGATGAAAGGATGCATACCCTGATATGTTCCTTCCCTGATTTTAAAACATGCAGTGTCCCCTTGTTCAGTTTGAATGACTGCAACTTGGTGCATATATAGAATCTACATGAGTACATTTAGTGTTCTAGAATGCCCATTAATCACATCCATTATTTTTATGATCCAGTGATTCAATGCCTTTATACAGTCAATAAACTACAGGTAAACATATTTCTGGTATTCTGTGCTGTAGGGTCTTAATATCCTCTATTTTACATCTTACTGATTTCTCTGGGTTCTAATATCATTGTGGTTGGCTATACAGAAACGCACACAAAGAATTCATAATTAAAAGGTTTATTAAGGTTGTCAAAAAGTTGTCATGCCAGTGAGAAGTACTCAGGATGGTTGTTTAGTGTACATATTAAAAAAATTCATTCAGCTAATGAATGCCCAAAGGAGCATTATGCTGTTGGAAGCCTCCACCTGAAGGAATTCAGCATAAGCTCCAGGAATTCAGCAAACCCCGTCCCCTGAATTAAGTGCCCAGAGACACCCCACTGCAGTCATCCTCAACCCAAAGGCACTCAGCTCCATTTCTGTGGGTCAGCAAGTCTAATTTCCTCAATCAAGTGCCTAGCGAGCAGCACCTAAATCCACAAACCAAGCTCAGGTATAAAACCACTCATCTTAACGTGCTCTGTGGGTTGGGAAGTCCATCACTCTGTTCCAGGCTCTGACTCTTGGTTCGGATGCTTCCCCTGGGATGGTACAGCTCTCATCTGGATTCAAGAAGTTCATTGCACAGGGATCGTAGGTCCAGAGCATGGCCTCCCCTCTTGGCTCTTGGTGTAATGAAATCCCTGCTCCTGCTTCTCAGAGGCCCAGTTTTCTACACAACAGGATGACACTCCAGGGAATCCTGTCTGCAATTGCTCACAGGTGCATCAGTATCTACCCCTCCTTCTTCTCAGACCCATGGAGGGGGAAATTATTTGGTGGGAATTAGAGACATTGACTAGAAGAATCTTGTTAAATAATCCATTGCCCCTGCATCTCGGTTCAACCAAGATCCATGAGACATCAGCAATGTTATACCTATATCCATGTCCTCTTCTGAATCTTCCTTCAGTTTTCTGTCAATATCATGCTGCAACCGTTTTTTTATTACTTTCAGCAAAATTTTACTTGTGTATTCTGATTGTATTAAGCTAGGTTTGCCTGAGAAGCAAACTGGTGAAGCTGATGTATGTCAATATATAGAAAGTTTGATATCAAGGAAATGTATCACACAGTTGCAGAGGTGGGCAGTTCCAAATCCGAACTTGGGTCAGATTTCAAGCTGGAGGTTTCTCCTGATACCTGCAGTTTCAGGGCCCGAGGAACCCAAGATCAGCATTTCAGACAGCAGGCTTCTGCTACAGAAACAAATGATGGCAGGTGGTAGACAACTCCCAAGACTGGCAGATAATATGGCAGTCCGCTGGCTGAAATTCAAAGAGCTGGATGTCAGTTGATAAGCTAGATGCAGGATCCAGATCCTCCAAAAAAGCAAGCAAGCTGTTCCAGAATATAAGTATATGGGGGGGAGGGGGGTATCCACCCCCCAATGGAATTTTTTTCCAAAGCTATGTATGTAAATGCATTTTTTTAAAAAATAACCTTATAACCTTCAAAGTGCTCTTCATGACACAGTATATTTATAAAATCTGTGATTCCATTCTTGGACACATTTTTCAAACTCATCTGTTTGGATGGCTGCAACCTCTCCCTCATTTTTCCTTCACCTCTTCTATGTCGTCAAATTGCTCTTCTTTCATGTCCCTCTCTATTTTCGGAAGCAAAAAGAAGGAGCAAGAAGTGAGGTCAGGTGATTAAGTTGTGTGGGGCAAGAGGGGCATGTTGTTTTTTGCCAAAAACTGTTGCACGAAATGGCTGTGTGAGCAGGTGCATTGCTGTGGTGGCAAAACCAGTGCCCCAACTGCCACAAAGCAAGTCTTTTTTTGTCGCATACTGTTACGCAATCTTTTCAGAACCTCTACACAGAAAATCTGACCTGTGGAATGAACTCTAAATGCACTATCCCCCTCACACCAAAAAAAAAACCAAATGTGCATTGTCTGGATCTTTGACTTCTCTTGACGAGCTTTTTCTGGGCTAGGTGATGATGGTGTCTTCCACTGGCTTGATTGATGTTTGCTTTCAGGGTCATAAGAATAGCACCATATCTCCTCACCAGTGACACCTTGGGGAAAAAGTCTGGGTCTCTTCAAAGCTAATCATTTTTTTTCCCCCCTGAGCTATTATTTTGAAGTTCTTTTTCTGCTTGACACTTTTTCCTGGTCAGCAAGAAACCGAGGCACAAATTTCTCAGTGACTCTTCTCATTCCCGAATCTGTTAAAATTCACTGAACTGGGCTCCAAGATAATCCAGATGACTTTCCCATTCTTCAATGGTCCGTTGTCAGTCTTCGAGCACAAGTGCACAAGTTTTGTTGACATTTTTGTTTGTTTGGGAAGTTGAGGGAGACCGAGAACAAGGTTTGTCATCAATCGACATTTCATCTTTTTTGAAACAAGACAACCACTCGTACACTTGAGTTTTTTGTGTTGAACATCACAACAGTTTCTGCAGCATTTTTCTCAAGCAGGAAACAAAATTTCACAGCCACATGCTGTTCTCTTAAATTGGGCATCACAAAAGACGAAGTTGGAGTGAAACTGCCTTTACAAAAAATTCTCCTAGAGAGAACCTTCCCGGGCCATGCCACTGGGTGACCAAACTCAGAGAGAGTTGCTTGATGTTTGCCTAGCGGGAGAAACACTTAATACCTAAGCTCTGCCCAGCGGAGCTTTTTCCCGTTTTTTGGGTGGGGGCACCTCCTCCTATATTGGAAGCAGGCCATACTCTGGATGGAACTTTTTCCAATTTACTGGCTGCTTATAGAAGCTCTTATCACAAAACGATTACATTATATTAGATCTTATGCCAGGTGATTATTACATCTTAACTGTGAAACCAAGAAGTTTAGCCCAGTCAAGTATACATAACTGTCACAATGATTTTGCTTGATAATTTTCTGCATTGTTTTGCATGACTTTTCTTTGCAATGGATACACATGTTGATTTTTACTAGCTCTCTGGACAGTAGCTACCTTCCAAATTTGTTTGCATAGAGAAGTGAGTGCTTCCAGCACTTCATCTGCTTGTTGAAATATCTCAATTGACATTCTATTAATTCCTATAGGCTTGTTTTTCACCAATGCCTTCAGCTTAGACTTCTTTATTCCGTATCATAGACTTTTAGTTATATGTGACCTCCTAAAGTGGTTGAATGTCAAGTAATTTTTTGTAGATTGATTCTATATTTCTTCCATCTTCTTGTGAAGATCCTGCCTCATTCAATGTTTTGCATATAGAATATTTCAATTTAAGGCCTAAATTTTTTCCTGAGTTCTTTCAATTTAAGAAATGCCAAATACGTTATATTTTTATCCCAACTCTAAGGCTTTTCACATTGTATCAAACACTTTATTTTGACTTCTTGAGCCATTGTTTGCAATCTTTCTTGCAATTCTTTTACTTCACCATTTCTTCTATTCACTTTACGCTCAAAACAAATGTCAGTGTCTCTTCTGACAACCATTTCCATCTTTTTTTTCTTTCTTGCCTTTTAAATGACAATTTGCTTCCTTCGCGTATAATGTCCTTGATGCAATCCACAGCTTCTTTAGTCTTTGGTAATTCGTGTTCAAAGCATCTTATCTGTCACTGAGATTGCCTCTAAATAAGAGGAGCTCTACGTAAGGTGACACTTTGACACTACGAACCTTTCATTTCCTTCAGCTTCAACATGGACTTGTATGATCAAGCTATATTGCACTGTATAGTACTACATTATATTAAATTCTGTAATACTGATTGTAGTATAAGCAATGGTATTTAAATGTGTTAATTTCTGCATCAACGAAGTTCATTCTATAGTTTATATCTCAGTCACATTAGTCACACAAAATATGCACATGTATACAATGAAAGTAGGTTGTGTTTTTTGTGTGTGTGTTTACATTATTTTATAAGCATCTGCCTCAAGTCTCTAAAGTTTTTTACAGAAATTACCATTTTAGTGACTATGTAGCCTTAATTCATAGGACATATGGAGTATCTCTTCCCCTATTTATATTCAACTGATTGTTTCTAGTTTTCTTGGTTTATTTTTTTCAAATGCAAATAAGATATGATAAATATCTTCATTCAAATGTATGGCTTCTCCCTTATACTGGATCCTAGGAGAGGAATTGTGAATTAAAATATTAAACCTTTCAACCCTTTTGCTATATATTATAAAGTGAATTTTATACATTTTCTAGAAAACTTTGCCCCTACCAGCATTATTTGAGCATGTCCACTTTACTACGTCTTTGCTTACCTTATGATAATTTTTTCTCCTTTTCTATCAGTAATATTTAAAAAAAACCTCCAAAGGAAAATTGCTTCCCAGGGCTACCAAATTTTCTGGTATTTATAATATTAGTCATACGTAGGTAAGAAAACACTATTCTAAAAATAAGGAAGCATGATATTATTCTTGGTCCCATCACTGATTTTTCAATCTGCCCAAATATTTATGTTTTCAGTTAAAAAGGGAATAAAAACAGATTGTTTTGCTTTGACCCTTCTAGAATTCTCAGAGTAGCAACATTTCAAAACTGAAAACAGATGAAGATTGGTAAATTTAAATATATTAAAATAAGCAACAGGCATTTATTTATTCATTTCTTGGTTTAACATTTGTTATGAACACATTCCTCTAGGTCTGCCTCCAATCCAGGCTGAGTTCTCAATCCACCGGAGGACACCAACTAGCAAACGCATAACAGTGCGGCTCCCACTTCCTTACCCAAAGCACGGCAGCCACAAATGTTTCAGAGTCAAGAATACTTTTAGGTTTTAATATTTATAAAATTGATTAGGGTGATGATTGCATAAACCTTTAAATATATTTTAAACCATCGAATTGTATGGTGCACAAATTACATGTCAATAAACTCTCTTAAAAAAATTTTTTTTTTATTTAAAAAGACAGTATGTGTTGCTTTCCATGTTCAATAGCCTCCCAAAGGATCTGGGGCAATCCCCTATAAACAAACGAAGTATGAGCTTACTTTGTTTTATTGTACTTTACTCAAGGGCACCTTGCAGCTATTTTGTTTTCTTACAATGACGATTTGTGGCAACCCTGCAAGGAGCCAACGTGTCGTGTCTCTGCCACATCTGGGTGATTCTCACTGCACTTCAACATTTCCATGACGGGAGCACGCATCTAATAGACGCCAGTGCCGTGCAGACACAACGTTCGTATGTTCTCAAACACCCAACTGCTCATGTGGCTCACTTCGTTGTGATGTTTGCTTTATTGCAGTGGTTTGGATCCAAAGTCCCAATAACTCCTAAGTATGCCGATACTGTGTGTGTGGCAAGAGAAATATTTGTACCAAGTAGGATAATGTAATGTGATTTAGGTCAGATTTTGCTGCTAAAGCAAGTTTTTGTTGTCAAACATAAAATAAACTTAGTTTCCAGAGGTTTGGGGATTTTGGAATTTCAGATATGGGCTCGTACACTTGCTATTGTTGTTGTTAGGTACCATGGAGTTGGTTCCAACCCATACCAACCTTATTTATGCCCAGCCGAGTGAAACACTGCCCACTCCTGGGCCCGCCTCACAATGTCTGTGCTTGAGGCCTTTGTTCAGCCCCACTATCAATCCATCTCCCGAGGGCCCTCCTCTCCTTCACTGCCCCTCTACTTTATCAAGCCCGATGTCTTTCTCCAGGGGCAGGTTTCTCCTGTTAACATGTCCAACGCATGTAAAAGGAATCCTCCCCATCCTTGCCTCTAAGGAGCGCACTGGCCATACTTCTTCCAAACATTTGTTTGTCGTTTTAACAGTCTATAGAACTTTCGTATTCTTCCCCAGCACCACACTTCAAATGCATTTATTCTTCTCCAGTCGTCATGATTCAATGACCAATTTTCACATGTGTATGAGGCAGGTGAAAATACCATGGCTTAGGTCCGGCGCACATTAGTCCTTAAAGTAATATCCTTGCTTCTCAATACTCAAGCTTATTACAAGCACCCCTCTTGTTGTATGGTACCATATGTTCTGGGATCACAGTAGATATGAAATGCCATACGAAATATAGGTAGAGTATCCAATTTAGTCTGGGAGGGGGTAGAAGATGATCAATACAAACTAGAAGATGGTTCATAAGCACTAATGAAATAAAAGTTACGCTGTATTATTGTTCTAGGGAGCTGTGAGTGAAATTGAGAAAGAGATTTGAGAGATGGTTTTTTAATTTTTCCCCTTTATTTTCATATTACACACAAATACTTTAATGTTGTATTACAAAGTTGACAATGAAAATTTTGTTGTCTGACCTCTTCCTCTACTGATAGAATAAAGAATAGTGTAAGCCATGTGTGTGGCATATTATAAAGAAGTGTGTTCATTTAAAGACTTCTTTTTCTGCTGATCTATAGATACTTGGTGGCCCCATGGTTCAAGTGCTTTGGCTACTAACTCAGCAATCAGCAAGTTGGAAGCCCCCGCTGCTCATCAGGGGAGAGCTGAGCCCGTGCGGTTTAGTAAAGGCTCCAGCCTTGAAAACCGCTGATGAGTTCTCAGTCCTCTGGGGTTGCTGTGGTTCCCAATTAACTGAATGACAGTGGATTTGGTTTGGGCTAGAGTTCACTTCTGTCACACTTTCCTACTCTGCTCCGTGGGCTCCTTGGCTCCCACCACACCACGCAACACCCTCCAAACATCACCAACCTGATCACTTCCCCACCGCGCCTCAGCACCTTAAGGGTTCCCCACTGGTGGAGGGAGGGAGGTGAGGATACACCTCTCAGGAGCCTTCCAAAAGCGTCTGGGTCCTATTTTGGACATGTTATGAGAATAGGCCAGTCCTGACAAAGGATAGCATGCTCAGTAGAGAGTCAGTGGAAAAGAAGAAGACCCTGCACAGATGGATTGACACAGCGGTTGAAACGTTGAGTTGAACATGGCCCTGGGTGTGAGGACGGTGCATGACAGGGCAGTGCTCTGCTGTTGAATGGAGGGTCATTCTGAATTGGGACCAATTAGATCGCGCTTACCAACATATGTGATCAAAGTGAGAACGGCATCTCAAAAGATTATATTGGACCTACAGGAAAGCACTGAGTTTATGTTAATAGGGGAAGTAGATATATATATATATATATTCATATCTATATATGTAAATAAACACACATACAGAAAATCAAAACCAAACTCACTGCCATGGAATTGCTGCTGACTCTGCCATCCTACAGGACAAGGACCGGCTGCCCTGGTGAATTCCAAGACTTACTCTTTACAGAAGTAAAAGACTCTATCTTTTCCCCAAGGAGCAGCCGGCGCTTTCAAACTACTGTCCTTGCAGTTCTCAGGCCAACGCAGCACCGCGATGACACCAGGGCTCTTTACATACACAGAGAGGGCTTCCAAATGTCCATGGAAAACTTCCATGATATTTTATAACATTTTCCCATGAATATGTGTGTGTATGTACCAGAAATTCAGAGAGCGTTATGGTCGTTGGTTCCAAAATAAAACAGGCCTAGGTTGGAAACCCATATCTGCTATTCAAAAGGTGTTGAAACTTTGGGAATTTACTGAGACTGTTTTGGTCTCACTTTCCATTATCAGTAAAATGGCAATAAAAAGATTTACAAATAAAAGAATTATGATTTTTAAGTAAGAATAGGTAATGTCTCTAATATTTCTAACTCATAATAGAAGATGCACAATTAATCGGATTATTGGACACACAGATGTGTGTATCCAGTTTTTAACTAAGTATTAAAGGCCTTTCACTCTCTACCGCACTCCACCTTTTCATCTTCAGCGTCTGTCTGTCCCCCAGAATATTCCTGTTGGGATGATTGCTGAGCTAGAGAACAAGAACTGAAAGCTAAAAGAGAAGATTCAAGCCAAGACTACTCTTGTTTGAAATTGTTCAAAGGCACTGTAAAGAGGTCCGTTTGTTGGTTGTTTTTAAACCTAATATGGATAGACGAGGGGTAAGACAGCACTTACAGACCAACTGGAGTAGATGTACAGCGATGGGGTAAGAAGCTTGATGAGCCTTAAGAAATTAGTGGTAAAGGGCAGGAGAGGCGGATGAGACAAACATCAAAATCCAGCAGAAGAGGTGTGAAACAGCATAAGCCAGGTCAGGCAACAGCTTATGCTGAAGAAACCCCTTGGAAATGCAGTGTATGGAGAGAAGATTTAGAACTAGATTTATAACTAATACAGGCAGAGAATAGCTCAGCGCATTAAATGGATGTAAAGAACCACTTATAAAGTTTGTTTAGTTTAGTATTTTTAGCATGCTTTCCCCCAATCTTGTTTGCAGAAATGTTTTGTACTCTTTTTCTAGGTGAGTGGAGCCCTGATGGGGCTACAGGTAAGCACCGGGCTGCCAAGCTCTAAAGCCGCCAGCTGCTCACCAGGAAGACATGGAGGCCGCCTGCGCCTGGAATGATTTTTAGACCTGGCAGCCCTTTGGGGTCACTGTGAGTCCAAATTGACAGCAGTGAATTTGGTGATTTTTCTAAGTGGCCTTGACTATCGAAATTCAAAGTTTAGATAGTAACACAAGTTATACATTAATGATTCAAAAACATCCCTTGGTAATTAAATAGATTATCGGCACATGCAAGAATTCTTAAGTAATAATAGAAATGGAACATAAGGAAATTTGAACCAAGGTCAGTTTACTATCTACTGTCATCATGCTATTGAAATAAAAATATATATATTTTTAAATCAATTTATTGGAGCTCATACAATTCATCACAATACATAGATCAATTGAGTACACAGAGAGGGCTTCTATACATTCTTTTAAATACTATTGTTGCTGGGTGCGATTGAGTCAATTCTGACTTATCAGCACCCTATGTAGAACTCCACAAAATACTTCCTGGCCTCGAGTCATCCTCTCGATTGTTAACAATGTTTGAGTCCATTGTTACAGCCACCAGCCCAGTCCCTCTCATGGAGGGTCCTTTTTGGTTTGTTTTTCTCTGACCTTCTACTATACCAGGCAAGTGATCTTTCTCCAGGAACCAGTCCGTCTTGATCACATGCCCAAAGCAAGTGAGACAGAGTCTTGTCAACCCAAATGGTTCAATTGATTTACTTGTGAAAGATGTAAAAGCTTCAAGGTATGGTTTCCACACTGCGATGTATTTTAAAATGCAAAGTATAAAACATCAACTATTCATCTTTTCCTAGCTAGAAGAAAGTTAGGGCACCTAATATTAATACTTCCAAAACAGTCATTTGAATGACATGATGCCTATGCAAACTGGAGATTAGTTACACATGAAAACGCTAAGACTGTTTCATTTCTGGTTCAACCTAAACTCCAATAAGAGAGCAGGAGTAGAAAGGAAGGATCTAACAACCTCAAAGGTGGTCGGCCCCAATTCTGCCACAATTTCTCTGGTGCCTCCTGACTGAATAACACATTTACCTAAGCAAGTATTTATTGCAGTGACAATAAAACAAAAGATGTAAAATTGGTTCCACACAGTATCTAACTGTATTCTTGGTTTACATAATCTTATATTTGAAGACTGTTACTGTCCTATAAAACAGGTTTTAAATATTAGGTAAATGCGGCTCAGAGAGTTTAAATGGCTTACTCACATAGCTATTGATGGGAGGCCCAGTCAAAGCAAGGATCCAGATTCCTGGCTGTCTGCACAGTGTGATTTCTTTCATATCCTATTACCATATATGGTATTAAATGCATTATTTTCAAATGAATGCATTCCTTAATTCATTCAAGTAAATATTGAATAGCTACTAAATGTCAGACGCAGCCACAGGGCATACAGCAGTGAGTAAATCACACCACAATCCCTACCCTTATGGTCTTATATTTCAATGGGTAAGGCAGTGAATAAACAAGAGATATAAGCACAATATATACCATGTCAGATGGTGGTATGTCCTCTGAAGAAAACATACAGCAAGAAGGGAACCAAGACAGAAAGAAGGTGGAACTGTGAGGATAAATAAGTAGGCAGGAGAACCTCGCTGACAAAGTGGCACACGATCAAAAGACTTGAAGGCGATGAAGGACTGCTATGTGGACATCCAGGAGAAGGAGTTCTAGGGGAAAACACAAGTTTAAAATCCCCAATATAAAAGTGTGTCCAACATGTTCCAGGAAAAGCAAGAAGGACAATATTCTGGAGCAGAGCAAGCACTAAGAGATGAGACAAGATTAGGCATATTTTTATTCTATGTTCGGTTTTTACTCTTGGTGAAGTAGGAGTCATTGGAGGGTCTTCAGCAAAAGAGTGACAAGATTGTGTTAAAACTGAATTATTCTTGATTACTATTTGAAAAGCAAGACTAGTTAAGAGTTTCCAAAGTAAATCCAGGTGAGCTGTGTGGAAGGCCAGAGTGATGGAAGAGAAAGTATTGATAAGTGGTTGAATTGTTTATATTTTGAAAAGGAAGTTAGTACGATGCATTAATGGTTTGCATCTGAGTTATGCCCAAGCAAAAGAAAAGTCAAGGATGGCTCCAAAATTTTGACAGAGTGACTTAAATGACGGCAATGCCATTTGCTAAAATAGGGGAGACTGGGAGGCAACAGGTTTGTAGAAAAACCAAGGAGTTCAATAAGCTGAATTTGAGAGTGGGCCTAGGAGATGAACTAGGCAAATGGATGTATGAACCTGGAGTTAAGGTCAGTGGTCTGGACTAGCAGCATGGGAATCGAATCGAGCGGTCATAGCATTGCATGTACATGATACTAAGGCTCCAAGACTTGAAGTCCCCAGAGAGTATGGATAGAGGAAACGACAGAGGATGGAGCCCTTCCATTTTTGAATACTGAGGAAAATGAGGAAAAGCAGTCAGTGAAATAGTTGAAAGATCCACTATTTCAAATGCTGGGGCCTGGTCGACTAAGATGAAGACTTCCAGGAAGCCACTACATTTAGAATAAAACTAGAAGAACCAAGTTATAGGTTTACAGTCTCACAAATCGAGCAATGTATGTGAAATAATTTGGGGTTTTTAAAAAGAGATTTTAAGTACCAGCTAGTGTTAAACAAACCAAGGGATAGCATTATTATATAATAGAATCTACTAACCATAAAGTTGTATTAATTATTATAGAAATAAAATTTTACAGTAAAAAATCTTTTCACTTGTACAAGTCTACTAATTATTTTTAAAAAGCTGTACGTATAAAGACAAAAATTCAAATACTACAAAACTAGAAACTGTACAAAATATTCTTAACTTCTAGGCCCTCAATTTTTCTACCCAAAGACAATCAGAATATCAGTTTTTTATATATACATTTATATATACACTCTATATTTTTTGTCACTGTATTCACATTTATTGGCTGTATCTTGGGAATAAATATAATTGGTCCTCACCTTACAGTTTTCATTACTCTTTCTATTGTTTAGATTTTTTAAAAATAATTTTATTGGGGGTTCATACAACTCTTATCACAATCCACACATGCATCTATTGTGTCAAGCACACCTGTACATTCGTTGCCCTCATTCTCAAAACATTTGCTTTCTACTTGAGCCCTTGGTAACAGCTCCTCATTTTTTCCCCTCCCTCTCCACTATCCCCTCCCTCATGAACCCTTGATAATGTATAAATTATTAATTTGTCATAGCTTACACTGTCCGACACCTCCCTTGTTTGAGTTTTGATGTAATGATAACCCCGTTCTGAAAAATAAATATTAATTTTTCTCTAAAAAATTCAAATGTTTACCAAGTTGTCCTCTGCTGGGTTTCCAGAAGAGGAAACAACGTAAAACACATAGACATATATAAGGATAAATGTATATTAATAAAATGGCACACACAATTGGAGAAGCATGTAAGTCCAGTACAGTTTCAAGCTTGAAGATCAGCTGGTAAGCAAGCAGCATCTCTTGGCTGTAGTAGCTTTGGGGACTGATGACCCTATGATCACTAGGAACACCATGGCAGCAGGGACAGATAAACCCAAGTTTCAGCAGGTCAAATGGCAGCCTGCTGATGACTCCTGGGACAAGTAGGCACAATGGCAGGCTGTTTGGCTCAAGTCATGGAGCCAGATACTGGATCCAGACCCAGAAGGAAGGAAATGGCAAGCTTCCTCACCACACCCACTTACATAGGAATTAGGGCACAGCTCCAAATAAACTTCCTTCCAATTAGCTCGGGCCTGTGACCTGAGTAAGGAGGTTTTCTTGCACTCCGTTTGTCCCACAACTGCGTGGCTGTTCACAGCAGATCCCATTATGGAGTTGATTCCATTCTGTTAGTTGTAGTTATGGAGTTTAGCAGTCAAACCACTGAAAATCCTGGCCAAGCCCTCGTTGATGCAAAACCTAGGTAGCACATCATAATTGCTGTTGTCGTTATTGTGTGCTATACCAATCAGTCCTGACTCATAATGATCTTATATACAACAGAGCAAAACACTACCCAGTCCTATGCCACACTCACAATTGTGCTTAGGTTTGAGTTCATTGTAGCAGCCATGGTGCCAATCCATTTCCTTGAGGGTCTTTCACTTTTTTTTTTTAAATCAATTTATTGGGGCTCATACCATTCATCACAATACATAGATCAATTGTGTAAAGCCCATCTATACATTTGTTGCCCTCATTATTCCCAAAATTCGCTTTCCTCTTGGGTTCCCGGAATCAGCTCATTTTCCTTTTTTCC
>NW_022104341.1:15938936-15944142 GCF_000313985.2 Echinops telfairi
GCTATATCTTTTGATAGCCGGGCTGCCCTCCACTTTACCAAGCATGATGTCCCTCTCAAGGAACTGGCACTGCGTCAAACAACCAAGCTCACTGCCGACGAGTCGATGCCGATTCAGAGTAGGCAAGCATTTAAATCACGCTTCCATCTTGACAAATTCACCACTACAATTTACTTAGAGGTCAGAACATGAGATCCATATTCATCAAGGGAACATTCTTAAATATTTACTGCTTACTGTCCTTCTTTATATAATTGCACTGAGTGGAGGAAAGAAGCAGGATGAAAACGGACGCTGCATGATTTAACACTGACATTTTGATGCATTTCATTTCTCTGCATTCGGTTAAAAGGAGAAGTTGTGTTTGCTAGGGGAATCTTAACTTTGATTTTGCAAAGTTATTCTCCTTTACTTAGTTCCTAAATACTTTTGTGAACTCAGAGAACCTTTCAATATAAAACTGAAGGCCACAAATAGAGGAAGGACCGGAAAAATGAAGGCCCTTGCCCTCTGCGTGCCGCCTCAGCGTGAGGTCCAGAAGCACATTCCATCACAGCTGTGTCATCTCACTTCTCACTAGGTGCCATTCGTTTGTGCCATGGCTTTTCTGGGTGCTCCAGCACACACAGATCTGCGGGGGAGTCTCATCAAACTTTGAGTCAGCTGGACTGTTAATGTTAGGATGGCTCAGGGCCTGACTTGGGACAATGGGCAGCAGCGTCCAAGCCAATGTTTTGTTCGCTTCTGTTGTACAATAACATGGTCGTTTCTGAAGTCTTTGTACAGGATGCAGTTCAATTTGTTTGAGATTGGGGAAGGTGAGAGAAGAAACTTTGAAAAACAAGTGTTATATTTGTAATGGTTTAAATGATATAATGTACTAGATGCTTTTTCTAGTTTGATTACGATATTGATTGGTTAAAATAACTGATCACATTTTCACATAGCTAAGTCACTTCACATGGGTCGCCATGTGTTGGAATCTACTCGAAGGCATCTACAACAACAAGGCCCTTCAGGAACATGTGCACGGAGCCCTCTGACTTAGGACTTCCTCTTACTCCCTTGCCATCACTACCCCCTTCCCCAAAACAAAATGTCAATTGGCCTCACTTTTTTCTGAAATGACTTTCTAAACATTAAAATTGTTTCTTGCTCTAAACTTTTTACGGCACTGCTACCTAATGAACATTCAACCACTAATGTACAAAAAAACGTATCCACACAGTGAATTCAATAAAAGAAAATTTTCCAAAACAGTCGTAGAGGTTGCTTGGAGCCAGGCAGACCAAACAATAGCATAATAGAATGTTTCCCTTTTCACCTGGCTGTTTTTGCTCAGGGAAAGACACAGCCAAATCTTGGCTGGACCCCAATCATTCATCCTCTCTAGTTACACTTAAAAATTCACCCTGCAGAATGTGCAAGAGAGAAGAAATTCTATTTGACATTTAAAAGAATGGAAACCTTTTAACTGTATAAAAGGATTGGGAGAATTCTGTAAAAAAGGATAGCAGAAAAATAGGATGCCTGTCAGATCAATTCGACGTAGGATGATAAGAACACGAATTGCAACAAATATGAGATATGAGAATACGAAGCTACTCAAGATAAATGCAAGAAAAAATATGGTCATACTCGAGTTAAGATATACGTTTCTTGGTGTTTACAAAATTTCACATTTGAATAGGCTAGGGGCCAAATACTTGGTTGGTTTCTGCTTTGCTGTGAACGAGGGAAGCGTGCAGCACAGGGAAAAGTACTTACTGTTTCCTTTCTCTCAGGGCACAGCCCATGGCTTTCCACTTCCTCGGGAGACAGAAGGTACCACGTTGATCAGAGTCCTCCCCGCCCCCAGCCCTCAACACCTCCTCGGATCCCTTCAATGAGGACTGCTTTCCCACTCATTTCAAATCACTGACTGGCTGCTGACGCCAACAGAACCAAGAAAAAAATTGGTTATGCTGAGAGATGCCTATTATAGATAGTGCAACAACGCTAATACAATTGCCAATGTACATTACCTTGTCTGTTGCTGTTTACAGGATGTTGTGCAGAGCACAGAATGCAGCAGAAGGGCATAGGGTCTGTGTTTTCCTCCTTGGAGGATGGGGGAAAATCTGATCATGAAAAATAGCTCATAAAAAATAGCTCATTTTAAAAATAGTTTGTTTGTTTTCACTGCTGAGAAAGTTTTAATATCTTGTAAGCCAATTATACAAGAGGTTTAAATCTAGCTGTTTTTAAAAGACCACAAAGGACACCTATAGTAGCTCTGGTGGTGCTGGCAGGTAAGCATTGAACTGCTAACAAAAGGGTCAGCAGTTCAAATTCACCAGATGCTCCGCCAGGGAAAGAAGAGGCCATCTGGTCCTGTAAAGTGTTCCACCCTGAGGACCACTATCTGTGGCCACTGCAAGAAGGAATTGCCTTGATGACAGGCGGTTCGTTTGGCCCCTAGGTAAATTACATCTTTTGATGAATTGCCGCATCCATTTTCCTTATTCGGCATGTTGAATAAATAAATGGCACTCTAAAGGCGGTTTACAAGTAAATCAGACCAATTTATGTGCTGTACAGATGTATGTGCTCATCACAGTGAAGACAGTCCTTCCAAAGATTTGACCCCTGAGCACATGAAAGAAAAAGAATTCTTAGAATAATTGCATCAGCATATGAACTCTGGAAAATTTCTTCTACGGTAATGAGGTCAGATGGACATTTCCTGCTGCACATTTCTAGTACACAGTGTCTTTTGGACAATGCTAGTGTGAAACAATAGTTTGGCAGGAGCTCAACGTCCACGAAGAAATGCCCTAGCCCTCGAGGGCTGGCCTGAGTCAGCCTCAAAGGGCAAAGATCTCGGTGATAGCAAGAAGGGCAGACAGGGGGTCTGGAGAGGGGTGGCCTTAATAATAAGACTCAAGAAGTAGACACGTTCCAGACTTCCATCCTTGTGCTTCTTGACCTTTGAAGAGACCTTTATGTAATGTTTACTTTTACACAGACGGTACTTGCATGTGACTGCCCTCCTGAGTTAAATATACACACATAGATGTGAAGATTTGCATAATGCTCCACAAGGTCAAACTGTAGCACAGAAAGACTGAGTTGGCACCTCATCTTGCTTTGTTCACCAAGGCAGGCCACCACTTCTGCCCTGCATCCTCCGGCTCTTCGTCTCAACAGTCGGATCCAGGCTAGGATGCCCATTGCCTGGCTCCGTCTTGCAGCCCACTGAGTATCCGTCCCTATCCCTGGGCCATATGGCAACTGGAACATCTGAGACAGAGCCACTCCCTACTGGGCCCCTCACAAAATGCTTGGTGGCCCCCACTTTTTCTTTGACAGTATATCAGAACCCCTAACAAAGCTGGCCTCAGGACAGCCCACACCAGTGTGAGAGCATGGGGGTCAGTCATTTCCAATGACATCTCTCTCATCGGACTCTTCTTCTGCCATTCAAATGAAAAAAAAAAAAGATGGGGAGTGTTCTAACATAAGGCGGGATATGCATAGAAGTTATTCATGGTAGAAAAAGGATTCCAGAGTGCACAGGGACCCCAGAGGGGCAGAATCTGCGACGAGAAATTGTGAAGCAAAAGGAGTGACAATGAGAGCAGAGGGAGGGGACCGGGAGGACGGCTGTCTTTCATCCAGCGACAGAGAGTGACAGGCAGGCGTGAGCTGGAGTCAACCTTGACCATCACCTCTCTTTTCTTTCACTTCCCTCACAGAACTGATCACCAGGTCCTCTGATTGTTGTACTCCAACAAGGAGAAAAACACTGCTGCTGTTTTATTCTAAATAGTTTTAATTTTTTAAATTTATATAAAATGTCTATAAACAGCACATGATGTACATTTTCAATATTCAAAGAAATACAGAAAAATAATGAGAAAAAGTAAAAGTCATTCCCAATCCTATGGTCCACTATTTTAGCATTTGGTGGAAAAGTCTTCTGGGCCCTGCAGTGGACACAGCCACTGTTCTCATGTTTCCGCATCCAAACCATCGTACAGACAGCAAGGGAATGTTGTACATGGAGTTCGGCAACCACTGTTTCCACTGAAGCATAGGTTATGAACATCTTTTTATGTCAAAAAGTACAGATATCTCCCTGATTATACACTTTAATAAACACATGATCATTTAAAATTTTTATATAATACTGCACTGGGTGAAATATTGCAATTTATTGAACAAATAGTCCATTGAAGGAAGTTACACTTTTCAATGTTCACTATTATTAGCAACACTGAGATAAATATCTTTTTATAAATATCTGTGCATTGCGTGATCTTCTTTACTAACCTGATAGTGAAAAGTAGCATATATGCTTTCATTTGCATTTTCTGATCACCAGTGATGTTTTATTTTCCTGTAGGTCAATTATATCCTGTGATGAATTCCTGAATCTATCTTCCTAGTGGAATTTCATTTCATATTGAGTCATAAAACTTCTTCATATATTATAAGTTCCCCCATCTTTTATATATTTCATGTGTCACAAAAATGTTTCCAGTTTGTTTCTTGCTTTTTCATCTTAATGTTATGTGTTGTACTAGAGCATTTAATTTTCACATAACCACGTTTATTGGACATTATCTTTGGGGTTTAGCACCACTAATTTAATGTCCATCATTTCTAAACACCATTCACCCTTTTGGATCCTGACCATCACTAATTGATCTCAGGTCCTTTTGCACCCCTTGTGGACTCCCCTCCCTGCGAGCCCCCAGTCTCTGTTTCCTGGAATCTATCCTCCACACCATTCCCTGAGTCTTATGAACATCCTAAGAATATCCTAAGAATATGAATAGCCTAAGAATATCCAACAGCATGTGACCATGTGATCACGTAAAGGCTATAGGATCTGGCTGTTCCAAGAGTCAACAAAATAAAACTAAACATGGCAGGTGTTCCTGGAGCACTGTGTGTATGTAAAGAGTTTCTAAGAAAAAACATATTCTTCATATTTTAAGAAACATACAAATACATTATGGAGCAGAATGCAAAATACCAATGTATGTGTCAAGATAAATTAGAAGACTTCAAAAATTGGGGTTTAGGGGGCATTTTTTAATGGACATGGGGTAACACTTAAGCTACTTCACATATATAGCAGGGAGAACTTTGTAGTCACCTAAATGTGTTGTGCCCTCCTTATGACGTAGATTGCTCAGCCACCTCTGAAGTTAGGCAC
>NW_022104341.1:15945550-15963509 GCF_000313985.2 Echinops telfairi
CAAATATTTTGAGAATGATGAGGGTAACAATTGTACAAATGTGCTTTATACAATTGATGTATGTATGGATTGTGATAAGAGTTGTATGCGCCCCAATAAAATGAAAGAAAGAAAGAAAGGAAGGAAGGAAGGAAGAAAGAAAAGGAACATTATTCATTGTTAGGCTGGGGACTCAGGTATAATCTGGGATGTAGGATCACTGTGGGGGAAGTGAAGTGTGCCACCCCAGGTGGGCACAGACTGAGCTCCTTCTTGTCTTCCTGTCTGTTGGTAGACCGAAAAATTTGCCACAAGACAAACACTGAAGGAGAAACCACAAGTCAGCAGTCTTTCCTTCTACTGTTCCAGAAGTGAGGACATCACTTCTCCCATGCCAAGCCACTGATGTGTTACAGCAGCTCTTGCCCTGGCAAGTGCAACATGAACCACAAGGCTGTCCATTGTACATACGGCCTCTACTTCGCTCTCTCCAGCCCACCTTCCATCATTCTCAACCTTGAAGTAGCTCTAGCAACAGAACTGCTCTTAATATTTTAAAACAACTGCTTATATGTCAGCCTCTGCCACTAATCAGGCGGCTTTGAGGTGACCAAAGCTTAGTCTTAAATTATCTTTGTAGCACTGACTACCTGACATATAGCAGACTTCATAAATGTCTGTTGAATGAAGACATATTTAACTAAATAAGCAGTAATATTTCAGCAGTTGCTTTTTTAATGTGTGGAATAAAAAGGCTTGCCACAATTTATCACCACATGGAAGATCTTGTATCTGGAACAATATATACACATTTGAGATTTTGGAACAATGATGTGCACTTTTTTTTTGTAGCTCTAAAATACAAATGCAAAATATCTTTCTTCTTTTGTCATCAGTGTTTCTTTATCTTCACATACTCCCCACGCCACATACAAACACCCACGTATTTGCTCACTTCCTGGGGGACTGTGTGACTTAATTAACAAGAGGGGAATAAGAATTAAACTTGAAGTTTAGATTCTAGTGCCGGGCAATAGCCCCTGCCAGGGCTGCTTTGGCTCAGCGGTGGGATTTACCTCGCCGGCTTCCCAAAACGATTAAGAGTTGATGTGTAATTGACTGTGATGTACACTAGAGCATGTTATCAACTGGAGAAAGGGGCTTTCTTGCTTGATTTTCATTAATGCTAATGGTAGTTAAGCTGCACACACAGAGAATAATGCCCTCCTTTCTCTAAGAAAAGAAGGGGATTTCACCACCTAGATTATAAAATATTGATTAATTCACATGTGCACAGACGTTCTTCTAAAAATGGAATAATTCAGTCTGTCAGTCCTTCCCTCTCATCCTTATAAAAACCTAATAGCAATCCTGAAGAGAACAAAAGGAGTGATGGGGGGAGGGGGCGGGATGAGGAAGGAGGGCAGGAACAGAGGAAAGGGCAGCAAATAGAATACATCAAAGTACACCCACAAAGACACGCAACACCACTCACAATCTCACACACGTTCACAAGACCTGCTCAACTAATTAATGCAGCTTTGCTTCACACCAAATATTAAGGAAACATTAATTAGAGGGACATCTTATTACTCCATTTCCCAGTTCATTAATTATGCATCAATGCCCACTTTGGGTTAAGTCTTAAGCCTGTCTTAAGACAACAGTGTTCCAATAAAGATCGGATACTACACATTACACAACCATTGTGACACTTCCCGACCCTGTGAAAGGTACTGAGGGGTCTACTCAATTTATTTGATATATATATTTGGGTTTCCTAAATAAGTATTCCATGACTGTGGAAGTATCCTTTAGGGTGATGGCAATTCTGTCTCAGATAATACTTTATCCATCTCGGTCACAAGAACATTGAAAATTCTATCCAGGTAGTTAAAAAAAAGGGGTGGGGGGAGCATATCTATAGAACTTTAGAAAAATTAAGTTATATGAGAACTATAAAAGTGAAAAATGAAAAGGAATTTAAAGCCTCACACAGTCTTAAAAGGCCTCAGAAGGTATTTTTCTTTAGTACGAGCAGAATATTTTGAGATGCGTTTCACAGTCCAGACAGCCTCAAGGGTGCTGCTGCAAAGGGGTTGGGGAAAACACGGGTGCTTGAATGACTTCTGCACATATTCAGTGAGCATCCGTGGATTCTCAGCAGCACACTACTTTGTGTGTAGCACCCTGCATACATTTTATCACATCCAATTTCCTTAGACATTCTTCCTGATATTCCTACCACCTTTGTTCGTCACTGGCTTGATAGCACCCCTTCCTCTGACCCACATACAAGTGAAGGTAAAAGGTTTACTAGAGTAGTGAGAATACAAAAGGTATGGCCCACTTCCATTCATGAATAAGTTGGCTTTTTCTTCAAGGCTCATTTTGAAGAGTGCTTTAGAGCAATACTGAGAATCCCAGGGTGGAGGGCAGTGGTTACACATTGGGCTGCGAATCACAAGGTCAGGAGTGTAAAACCAGCAGCTTCTCCATGGGAAAAGGAGGAGGGTTTCTACTCCCATAAAACGGTCTCAGAACCCACAGGGCAGTTCTATCCTGGTCTATAGATCTGTGAATTGGAACTGAGTATAAGACAGTGAGATTTTTTTGGTTTTTATTTTTGCTGTTTTAGTTTTCAGAGCCAAAAACTACGTGGCACTTAATACTTACTATGTCACACTGAGGTGTAATCCACACTGAAGGCTGCAATCCTTGACCTTCATCAGCAAGGGCTTCAAGTCTTCACTTTCAGCAAGCAAGGTCGTGTCATCTGAATACCTCAGGTTGTTAATAACCTTCTTCCAGTCTTGCTACTGTATTATTTTTCATATAATCTAGCTTCTTTGATGATTGGCTTAGCATAATGATTCAATAAGTATGGTGACAGGATACAACCCAGACACAAAATCCTCCAAATGGATCAACAGGTCCATGATGTTTCATGACAAATGGAGCAAAGATTGACGTCGAGGATTTTATCTTGTTTGGATCCACACTCAGTGCTCATGGAAGCAGCAGTCGAGGGACCAAATGCTACACTGCACTGGATTGATCTGCACAAGCTCTCCTTAAAGTATTGAAACGCACGGTTGTTACTTTGAGGACTAAGGTGAACCTGACCCAAGCCATGATATTTTCAGTTGGCTAGCATGTGAAACTTTGATATTTTTTTGTTTGTTTGTTTACAGCTCTTTTTTAAAAATTCATTTTACTGGGGGCTCATACAACACTTACCACAATCCATGCGTACATCCACTGTGTCAAGCCCATTTGTACATTTGTTGCCATCATCATTCTCAAAACATTTGCTGTCTACTTGAGCCCTTGGTATCAGCTCCTCATTTTTCCCCTCCCTCCCCACTCCCCCCTCCTTCATGAACCCTTGATAATTTATAAATTATTATTATTTTGTCATATTGAAGACCAAAGCAGGATTAATGCATATGAAGTATAGTGTTGGTGAAGAATATTGGCAGTATCGTGATCAGCAAAGGGAACACACCAACTATGATCTCAAAGAGAGACTGAAAAAGAGGGTGCCTCTCAATATCCACAGCGGCGGGCTTTAAGGTCGCGATGAGTTGGAATCAATTTGATGGCAGTGATTTTGGTTAGGTTTGGGTCGGGAATTAATGCTATAATGGGAAACCACGAGGTCAAAGGACAAGGAGCAGTAGCAGGTCAAAGGGTGAACTACATTTTTGCATGTTTGTTTACACCATGTTCTGTGACCAGAACCAATATATTTTAATAAGTCAATAATATTGTGACAGGTGATGTTATGAGTATTCGTAACATGTAGCTTATATGTGTGTAGCTGTTTTTAAATTCCCAAGAGCTTCATATATATATATATTTAACTCAGCTTTGAGTTGACCCTGCAAAGTAGATATTAGTAGTATCCACATTGTATACATGAACCCAGGGCAGAAGAAGGCAATAACACCATGAAAACATTATCTGGGGTGTGGTCTGTCCTCATCTATTCAGCTAGAGGCAGGCAAGACTATCTCAGAGCAGCGCTGCCTCTTCCCCGATGAAGAGCCATCACAGGAGCTGCACTAAGGCTGAGACAAGGCTAAGATCCAGGCTCCTAGCAAACCTTTAAACATCCATGTTTCTCATGTATGAGATCCTTTCTTCAAGGCAGCCGGAATTAGTGGCCAATTGTGAAACTTCATGATGCTGATGAAACATCATAGCACTCAAAAAAACCATTTTTTCCCTTAAAAGTTTATTGAGTAAATTGGGATGTAATTCAGAAGCAATTCAAAAAATTAAGTAAATTTTCATTTAGAAAAAGTAAAACTTCCTTCCGGGACCTTCTACTTATTTATGTGAATAAGATTTTTCAGGTAAACAGCTATAAAATTTTTAACAAAGGATTGTACTGATATCGAATCTGTCTTTTTCTAGCAAAAGCAAAACTACTCCATGATAGAAAAGGAGCTCTGGTGGCACATGGGTTAAGCACTTGGGCTGTCAACAGAAAGAGCAAAGAGCGGCACGTGGGGCCAACCAGCTATTCCGCAGGAGAAAGATGAGGATTTTCAGCGTTGGAAACGATGGAGCACCGGCCCCACCCTGTCCTCCAGTGCCGCCATGAGATGGAATTGACTCAATGGCAGTGGGTTCGGTATTCATTAATTCGCAATGGGTTTGGGATTCCTTAATAATACCTGGTCTAATTGGAAAACAAAATGAAATAAAAGAGTCTCAAACCAAAAATGGAAAACAGAGGCAGAATTTAAAAAACTAAAAAGTTCAATTCACCTCACACATATCTCATTAGGAGATACATTTCTAATAATATTACATTTACTTCTTAAGTTTAATAATTATCTAATATTTTAATGTTTTATATGTTTAGCTGTTTTTATGAATTAGGTATTAATAATGATTCTAATGGTGGCTATTCCACATGATCACATTTTAAAAATGTAGAAATAGAAGTGGAAGTCGTCAGTTTATTTTCAATCATAAACAGATATTATATATCGGTGAGGTGGCATGGGAACATGAGTTTAAGGGAAAATTTATGAAGAACTTATAACTAGTATAGAAAACGGCATGATTTACGTCTTAAGTGGATAGTGTGCATATTGCATTTCTACGCTAGACTGCATTACCCAAACCCAAGCCAACCACCATCGAGTCTACTCAGACTGATCTCAACCACATAGAGGGTTTCGGAGATGAACTCTTTACAGAATCAGACAAGCTCCTAGTCCTCCCTCGGGACGGTTGGTGGGTTTCCGGGCTGCAGTCCCGCCCCTAGTGCCCAGCACCACCAGGACCCCTGTGAATCACTGCCATGGAGTCACTCATGACTCCAACCCCTCACAGACACTCCGCCAGACATCCCTGGAGATTGCAGTGGGTGCTGTGAAAAAACATGGTTTTAGTTTTTATGTAGGATGTTTATGACGTAAGAGAAATGACCTCTTCTGCAATGATTTAAATGTATGATGAAGAATTGCAGATGTAATACTGTACAAGGGTCCACACATAATTTTCCAAAATAATATTAGGGGATATGTGAACAGAACAGACTGAGGATCACTGTGCTAAGGAACATATCACCATTGGTACTCGCTAGGTAAGAAAGGTATCTCCAAGCCAGGGTGTTTTCAATTGCCTCATATGCATGTGGAAGTTGGACTTGAATAAGGAAGGCCAAAGACGAGTCGATGAATGTAAATTGTGGTGCTGAAGAAGAACGTTGAAAGTACCACAGACTTCCAAATGAACGAACAGATCTGTCTTGGAAGAAGTGCAGCCAGAGTGCTCTTTAGAGGCACGGAGGGCAAAACTTAGTCTCACGTACTTCACATGTTGCCCAAAGAGACTATTCCCTGGAGAAGGGCATCATGGGTGGTTAAGCAGAGAGGTTAGTGAAAATGAGGAAGGCCCTCAATGAGATGTCAGTGACCGTGACAATGGGCTCATGCGCAGGAAGAGTTGTGAGGATAGTGTTCTATTGTGCTTAGGGTCACTATGGGTCGGAACCACCTCGATAGAACCTAACAACAACAACAACTTAATAAAATACATGAAAAATGTGCTTAAGGTAGCATAAGATAATATCTTGAAATACAAAACCATAACAACTTCTCAATAAATCAATACTAACCATTGGTACTTTAGTCAACATCTCGTAGTTGGCTATTGATTCTTCTACAGCTGTATCTTAAAAAATCGATATATGTCATTTTATATGATAAATGAGGCAAAAGATAAAAATGTGAAAAGACGCAATACAAAATAACCACACAGTTTTGTGTGGTTTGTGGTGATAAGGCACACTGTGATAAATGCTCATTTTCTTTTTAAATAAACACACATAGACAGTTGATCACATTATCTTTGATCCCCAACATTCCCAGTAACGCAGCTGATTTACATGACTGAAATGTGGGATGATATCACAGTCTTCCAGAAATTACTCCAAGCAACTAATAAGCAAGTTCCTAATCCTGGCAAAAGGGCATATGACATATATATAAATAAGGCTGATGGTACACATAGGAATAACAACATAGCAATCAGGAAATGCATGTTTTAATGGCTCTTTGAGACAAAGTGACAAAAAATCCTTGAAGCGGAAATGGAACTTAAGTTTAATGACTATTCTGAAAGAAAATGTACTAAAAACAGAACAAGTCTGGTTGGCCTATTAAAACATGGGGCTTTGTTACACAAGGATCTGGGGAAAGTTTTACAATCTAAACACATTCAAACTCCCCAGTGTAAAACACTCTTAGCTAAGTTATGGGAAAAGCCAAAGCCCTATCAGCCCCGAACAATCGCCCTGCATCAAAATGGAAAGGAGGAAATGCTGCTCAGAAAGGCTTGCCAAGACCAGAGAAAAGCACAACAGTCACCGAAGACCAATCGGTTGGGAGTCACAGATCCAAAGGTTGTATTCTAATGTGTGCTCGTCACTTAAATTTTGAAACAGAACATTATCTTCAAATTTAGGGTAATTATAATTGTGAATGAGAGAAGGGATTAGCAGGCAACTGTGAGAAATATGCTTAATTTTTGTTAGGTTTCTCTCAATTAATACACCTACAAATCCATTATGTGTATATATAAATTCTCTTTTCCTATTTTGAGGAGTCTTGGTGGTGTAGTGCATTACATATTAGACTGCTAACCACAAGGTACACAGTTCAAAACCACCAGCTTCTCTACAGGAGAAAGAGGAGGTTTTCTACTCTGGTAAAAAGATAGAATCTCAGAAACCTACAGGGGAAGAAGTTCTACCCTGACCTATAGAGTCACTATGAGTTGGAATCAACTATGGCAGTGCGTTTAGTTTGCATTTTTCTCTTTTTGATACTTGACGTGAAATAAAGACTAAGCAGTCAATCTGTAGGCACCCAAAGGTAATGTATCTCTCATACTGTTTTCATTCCCATTTCCATCTTTGCTTTTAATACTTGACTGTTTTTATATCTGTCATTGCTTGGATATACAAATAAATATTTCTTAAGCAAAAATTGCTTGAAATTTTAGTATAAAAAAGTGTTCACCTATCAAAAAGTATAGTGTCTGGAGTCTTAAAGGCTTGAAGGTAATCAAGCAGCCATCAAGCTCAGAAGCAACAAAGCCCACATGGAAGAAGCACACCAGCCTATGCAACCACGAGGTGTTGAAGGGATCAGGTGTAAGGCATCATCAGAACAATCTTACCATAGTGAATGATGGGGGGAGTGCGGAGTGGAGATCCAAAGCCCATTAGTAGGCCACTGGAGATCCCCTTGCAGAGGGGTTTCAGGGAGGAGATGAGCCAGTCAGGGTGCGATGTAACAACAATGAGAAATACAACTTTCCTCTAGTTCCTAAAGGTTTCCTCCCCGCTCCCACTACCATGACTCGAATTCGATCTTGAAAGTCTGGCTAGACCAGAGGAGGTACACTGGTACAGATAGGAACTGAAAATACAGGGAATCCAGGACGGATGATCCCTATAGGACCAGTGGTGTGAGTGGCAAAACAGGGAGGGTAAAGGGAGAATGGGTAGGAAAGAGGGAACCGATTACATGGAACTGTGTGTGACCTCCTCCCTGGGGGACAGACAACCAAAAAGTGGGTGAAGGGAGACGTCGGACAGGGCAAGATATGACAAAATACCCATTTATAAACTATCAAGGGCTCATGAGGGAGGGGGTAGCGGGGAGGGAGGGGGAAAATGAGGACCTAATGTCGGGGGTTTAAGTGGAGAGAAAATGTTTTGAGAAACGATGTACAAATGCACTTTACACAATTGATGTGTGTATGGATTGGGATAACAGTTGTATGAACCCCTAATAAAATGTTAAAAAAAAAAGTGTTCACAATCTTCTAAAGTACGATAATTTTTAAAGCTTATTATTAGGGTGAAATTTTAAGCATAAAGTTAAACAGAAGTCCATAATGAATTTCAATGTACCAACTCCTTATTTCATCTATCTCCCCACACCCTAGTTAGTTTTGAAGCAAACCCATGTAAAAGATGGTTCACTTTTGTTTTTAATGTAAACATGTTTCCAGGCCCTTCCCTATCACATTAAAATGGCTGTTTTTTAAATAAGATTCAGTTAAGAAAGTCCGCATGCACATATGGATAAGTGGGCTCCCTCCACCTTCCCAATGCCAGGTTTCTACATAGTCCAGGCACGGGAAACCCCTGGGACAATGAACATGGCTACTCTAACACATCACTTAGAGTTATGCTTCTTTTTGAGCCCCACTGCATAAACTCACAACACAAAAATATATTCTCAGGAATATATTTGTCCCTGAAGGTTGACAAGCAAACTAGGAAAATAGTATTAGAGCTCTCCAACAGATTTTCCTCTCTTTACCCACCAACCTGAATGTTTCTCTGCGACAATAGCAGGAGCTAACACACAGCACTGCTTTCCAAATGTCGCTACTCTCTAGCTGTTTCGAAGCCTTTATGACATCTAACTTACCTAAAAAGTCCAGATCCTTGTGGACTGGAAGTCTTTGCACAATGCATGCGTGCTCGCTTGTTGGCAGTTTCCCTGGAAGCCAAGGAACAAAAGAGCAGAGAGTGTGTTCACTCACTTAGAAATGACAACTCCACACCGGAAGCAAGAGTTTAAGAAAATGCAGTTGTACACACTGCATATTTCTTTCCTGTAAAAGACTGACACTCATTGCTGTGAATAGAGGATGACTCAGATGTATGAAATTTACCTTTGTAGAAAGGAAGGGAAAAAGGCTTCTTTTTTCTCCATGTGAGACAGATGATTCCTTTAGTTTCCTTGGTACTAGACATGAAAAATAACAAGCCCTTCCTGGTTTATGCTCAGTGCACACAAGTAGCACTGATTAATGCTAATGGGATTCGAGCATTAAAAAAAGGAGTGCACTCAATTTTAGGATTATAAATATCATCCAGAAAATTTGTGATGGGAATTTATTAGTATGCATGCAATACAGACCAATTTTAAACCCTTAAAATTTTATGTTTAAATGAACAAATTTACATCCACTAAATCATATTTGACACTGATTGTAGCTACATAAACAGAAAATTATAGTCGTTTTACATTTGCACATTATTAGAAGAAAAGAAGTCATCTGTAATTGAAAACTCAATTTCCTCATTTCATGGAATATCTCATTTTGTAATTATATAACTATCAGGAGAAGATATCACACGAAGACTCCAATTTGGGCTTTATTTTCTTACACATCCCCCTGATGGGGCTGGGAAAGCAGAGTGCAGGAGATAACAGAACGTTTCTTCTATGGAACATTTCTCTAAGTCATAGTTCAAATAGACAGTTTACTTTTCTACCAGGGAAATTATTATCTGCTTCAAATGCCCCATATTAATTAGATTATGCCCCAAATCCTAGTAGTTTGCATAATTATATTTAATTTGCCAGAAGGGGTCAAATTGTAGCATTGGACCTCCACCAAGAAGTAATGTTATTTACTTGGAAAATGCATATACGGTTCGAAACAAAATGAAGTGCATGTGCAATTTTAGAGTAATAAAAGATAATCTTTGTTTCAGAAGTCCCAATTTTTACATTAAAATAGTAAGACACTCAAAAATGTACTCACTTGGGTACATAACGACAATGATGGAATATGAAATAACAATCGTTAGTACTTCTTTTATTTCATCATCTTCCACTTTAGTGTCAGTCCTTTAAATATATTTTCTGATCACTTAACCTACCATTATAGTATGAGATTTAAGATACTGAACTCTTGCCATCACTTCTGACTTCACATTAGCCTTCCTCCTAATATTAAAACATTTTATTTGTAGGAAAGTTTTTAATTTAAAAATATTTTTCAACATTTTCTTCACTTTCATTCTTCAGAAATAGGGATGAACAAACCAAGTAGCCTTTGTAGTGTAATGATTCACAGCTTGGCTCCTAACTAAAAGGTCAGGATCTCAAACCAGTCCATGGCTCCTTAAGAGACAAAATCTGGCAATGCGCTCCCATAAAGCTGTAGCGGGAAGCTCCATAGGATAGTTCTATGGTGCCATCTGAGACGCACTTAGATTTGGAGTTGACTGGTCCACACACCAAAACCTTACCACACTTACTATCCAAAAAAAAAGAGAAAAAACACAAAAAAAAAAAAAAAATTAGCAGGAAGAACTTTTGGAACTCATTTACAATGGAGCAAAGAAGATCATCAAAATGTTCTAAGAAGCGAACAACATGCTGTAAGGGATCTCCAGGTATTTGGGTAGAAGAACATTCCTCCAGATTCATTGGATACTGGTTTATGCTGGGGAATCAATGCCTAGGCAAACTTGTGGGACTTGGTTTTCAGGGATTTGGGCTTAATCTTAGCCACCTAGGTATTTGTGGATTGCACCAGCCACCCTGAAAACCAGGCTACCTCCAAGACTCCATTTCATCCTGGAATTCTGGATTAGAACCCCTTCAGCCAAACGCCAGGTACTTGGTCAGCTAAATCCTTATATAAAGAAGGAAAACCAGGATTATCTCATCTAAATCTGGATTTTACCAGAATTACCTGGACTAGCTTTGACAAAATAGATTTCCACAGAACCAGCCAGACACCAATACAGATTTGCACAGAACCATCTAGACCTACTGAAATGGGATCTCAAGGTGGAAATAGGGTGATGGAAAAGCTGAAAATCAGTATTTCTTTTACAAAGTTTTCCGAAGGATATATTTTAAAACCAGTTTATCGAGATATAATTCATATATCATATAATTCATCCATTAAAAGCATACAATTCAAACGTGTTTAGAATACTCACAAAGACATGCAACAATCAACACAGTCACTTTGAGAACATTTTTATTCCCTCAAAAAGAACCCGTGACCCTTAACCCCAGCTTACACACAGACACACACACAGACACACACACACACACACACACATCCTACCACACCACTGGCAGGCCAAAGTTAACCACTAAACTACTTTCAGCCTTTGAAGTTGTCCCTCTTCTGGACTTTCAAATGAATGGACTATGCAAGCCAAGCTTTTAACCACAACACTTGTAAAGTAGCTGTTCCTTCGCTTATTTATACATACGACTGTGACAGCAAATATCGTTCTGTTAGGTAGTTTAGCTTAGGGGCTAGTGTCCATTACGCATGCTCAGAGGTCCAAGGAACTGGCCCATGAAGGATTGGTACACTGTGCATGCTCAGAGGTTCAGGTTTCCGGCCAGGAAGGGGAGGTACACCTGGGTGGGTGCTGCAACTGGATTGGCCCACCTAGGCCAGGTAAATTCAACTCAGCCAATGGGGTGGACCAGGGTCGTCCACCATGGAATAA
The DNA here is from genome assembly GCF_000313985.2 of Echinops telfairi. Taxonomy (NCBI): domain Eukaryota; kingdom Metazoa; phylum Chordata; class Mammalia; order Afrosoricida; family Tenrecidae; genus Echinops; species Echinops telfairi. The sequence continues at coordinate 15,957,345 of NW_022104341.1, forward strand.
CTGAAAAAGGCAGGAGCCCAGAGCATGGACCCGACCTTGTGACTTTCTGAACAGCTTCTAGGGAGGCTGCACTGGGTGAGAGGCCCTGCGGATGCCTGTGTAAACCTGAAACTTCTAATTCTCATAAAACTCACTTGGATCACAAACCAGGCTTCGGGGTGAATCTTTCTCGTGCGGAGCCAAGGACAGAGGTATATCTCTCCCCGGAGAGATCTAACAGTTCATGAGCTACAAAGGATGATGCTAGAGCTTGAAGAAATTGTTAGATTTCTCGTGTGAAAAATACCTCGGTCCTTGGCGTAGAACGAGAAAGAATTCACTCTGAAGCCTGGTTTGTGATTCAAGTGGGCTTTTATAAAGGATAGAAGTTTCAGGCTTTAGAGTTAACTGAACACTGGACTGCAACCCCCACACACATGGCGACCTGAGGTGAGAGAGAAAGGGAACAACAGAACAGAGTGGAAGGCAGAGGGCTGCGGGTGGGGGATTGGGGTGGGGTGGGGAGGTGGTCTCCAGGATCTGGCTTTGTAGGGTCTTCCACTGGGAGGTTGGCCGATAGTACTGTTGACCCCCATTGGCTGAATCAAGCCCGCCTGGCCTAGATTGGGCCAATCCACATGTAAGTTCCACCTAGATGTTCTGTCCCTCCTGGTTCAGGGCCTGAATTGGCGCATGCCCTTTAGCCTTTATCAGCTCCAACTTCCTGTATGGGGCCCCTAGGCATGAAGAGGAACAACCCCCTATCTTTCTACCTAACAAAATCTTTAGAAAGTGTGGGGGAAAGGTCAGCCCTCCACAACTAATCACGGGTTCAGTAAGCTCAATTGTGCAGTTGAGATATATAAAGATTATAGTAAAGGCATAGAAAGCATGAGAGATAGAAGAGAGATTAAAATAAAGAAGTCAGACACATTTCATGGTAACATGCTCACCTCCTGGATGGCCATGATCTCAACAGCCAGGTCCACACACAGCACAGGCCCAGAGGACAGGAGAGTGAGCCGGAGAGAGAGCCAGCAGGAGGGACGTTTATTGCTAACCAAGGCTTATATCCCACCTAGGGTGCATGATTACAGGTAACCACACACAGCACAGGAAGGGGCTGTACAATAGGCAATACAAGAAATAGGAGGGGGATATACAATGGGCATAGGCATAACGGGAAGGGGACAAGCTAGGGGTGTAAACATGATAGGAAGGGGTGGACTTAGAGGTGTACATGTAACAAGAAGGGTGGACCCTAGATTCATGATGGCGGCCTAACCTTGGTCACCCTTGACTGGGCTTGACTTCCCTGGGTTTTCTTTCAGGGAAACAATTTACTACTATCCTTATCAGAAGGGAGTGGGCCCTACTTATTGTGGGATGAACAGTGATGTCTGCTTGCTCTGGATGGCTGACAACCCGAAGGGAGAATAACTCCTGACCTACTTCTGCTGACTTTCAAGTGTACAGTCATTCACCATGTGTAGCAAACAGATAAGTTTGGGATATATTTGGGGGAGACAACTTGGGAGAAATCTTTCTGTTTCCCACAAAAAGGCACTAAGACAATGTTCTTAATTCATAGATCAAATGATGGAGAACAAGGCATTGAAAGGGCTAGTGCAATATGGCTAGCTCCACGCTCCTATCTTCACATCCTGCCACACTGTCTAGGACCTAGTCGTGCTCCAGGATAACACCAAGGTTCCATTTTTGCTTTTGAAGTTAATGGAGCAGGAGAGTATCAAGCATTTTTAGGGAAGTTATACTGGTGCATCTGCCTTAAGTGGCCTTGCCTCATTCTTCTTCTGGAAGGCTATTACCTACACATTAGGCCCAACTCAAATGAAACCTCTGTGGCAATATCCTCCCTTTAACAACGTTCAAGCCCTGGCTCCTTTCTTTTTGCTCCCAGGGTACTTGGCCCACTCTCTAGTAAGCACTTTGAGCATTGTTCACAAAGCACGCCAGGAAAAAGCAGCAATGAGAAGTGCCCTGGCTTTCTCCCTGAGCCCAAAGAAGCTCCTTCAGAGACTGAGGTAGGCACTCACGCTGGGCTCCGTTCCTTAGTTCACCAGAGCAATTCTGCTTTGCGTTTATGTCCATGACAACATTGACCTCTTTCGCTTGTTTTCGTTTCAATAGAAAGTTCCTTGATAGGAAAGGAAAATTTTAAAAAGTGAAGACCAGTGGTACAAATGATTTTAAAGCCTACTTATCCTACCACGATTCCATTTGTAGGTCCTTGGCTCAAATACCTAACTGCACTCAACTTCGACTCTACAGCTCTTAAGGAAGAGCTGCTGCTGTAGGTGCTCTCGGTTGGGTTTCCACTGAGAGCGTCCACGTTTGGCTGGCCCTTTGCTCTCCCAAGCACGATCATCTTCTCCAGGATGCGGTCAGAATGACTGCCCATGGTATATTCAATATTCTTCACCAGAACATAACTCAAATACATCCATTCTTCTTAAGTTTTCCTTTTTCACTGGTCAGGGTAGCATACTCGATGAGGTGATAGACAATTTCTACATAAAATCGTGGAGCAGGCAGAGTATTCATGTGTGACCAACAACCAGTGCAGCGAGATGATTCTTAGCAGTAGCCATGTTGACACTTCGGCTCACTCCGGATAGACACGTTATCAGAAAAGACCAGTCACTAGCAAAGGACAGAGCTTATTTGTAAAGTCTGTCTTTAGGGGAAGCCCAGTCAGTTCCAACTCATTAGTGACTGGACACACAACAGAATGAAACACACCCAGTCCTCCCCACGCTCCCAACTATTGTTCTTTTTGAGACCGTGCCTGCAGGCACTGTGTTCATCCATCTTATTAAGAGTTTTCTTCTCTTCCACCAACTTTCTACATTACCAATAACGATGTCTTTTGCCAGGGATGGGTCTCTCCTGATAACATGTCCAAAGTATGTGAAACAACGTCTGCTTCTGAGGAGCATGCTGGCTGAACTTCCAAAAAAGATGTGTTCTTCTTCTGGAAGTTTACAGTACTTTCAATAGTCTTCACCAACACCATAATTCAATGCATCCATACTTCTCCATAAAGTATAGGGCCAGTGAAAATGATTAATTAAAAATAAAACAAATAAGATGGATTGTCACAGTAGTCACAGCAATTGACTCAAATAAGCTCACAGTCATGAAGATGGGACAATACCAGGCAACATTTCCTAAGGTCACTATGAGTCAGAGATTACTCAAAAGAAATTCGTAACAGCAATGAGGACTTTAGATCATCTGAAGATCTAAGGTTCTTTCATGAACGTAACAAAGCCTTGTTTGAAAATAGGCACCGTGATGGGCATCCTCTTGAATGGAAGTGTATTTGACTTATCAAGTGCATTAGAATGAATACAAATGAGGCTCTCTACCATCCTGGGAACACAGATAAATTGCAGTGAAGAGAACCTGGAAGAAGGGAGAGGAATTAGAAAGTTGACTAAAATTGTCCAGTAAAGTAAATTACTAGTCTAGACCTAAGTAAAAAACTATCATCAGTGACATCTGAATTTGCAATTTTTTGATGAAATTAGATCCTCATTGGATCTCATCCATCTAAAAGTAACTTTGAACTCCAGGGGAAGCCTGGGACAAGCCTCTTGATGCTGTTTGGCATATTCCCCAATTAGAAAAGACCTTCTCATAATAGAAAACTCTGCCAATGCACTCTGACCCATGACAGATGACACCTTCTTCAGTTGGTTTCAGTTATCTATGGAAACCAGTAAGCATGCCACTTCTGGAGCTTTACACCACCTGCGAAGGCAATGCTTGTGAAGACATTTTGCTTAAGGAACAAAGTTCAAGTACAAGGTCCTAGAGCATTATGCTTCACCTCCAGGGGCTTCCTCAAAGATGTCCTGTGCTATCTTAGTACCAGGAAGATGGGAACCTGTTAATGGAACTTTCTAGATGTGATTAGTTGCTAAGTCTTGAGATGGAATTGATTAACAATCCAGATTTTCCTTGATAACCCAGAAGGGGCACAGTCTATTCACAAGTCTTCAAAAGTGGAGAACTTTTAAAAGCAGCAGTTAAAGATACATGCAACAAAAACTAAATCCATTGCTGGGTTTTGAAATGGAGGAAGGAAGTCACTAACCAACAAATATCTCTCAAAGCCAGGAGTGGCTTCCAGTGTACAGCCAGCCAAGCAGAAAAGAAGGCCCTCCCTCCTACCCCCACGGGAACATGAACCTGCGAACATACCTGCCAAAGCGACACAAGGAATAAGGAAACCCGAAGAACTGATATCTTTGAATGGCGGTGTTGGTAGAGGATACGGATTATACCATGGCTTGTCAGCAAAACAAATGAACTATGTCCTGGAAAAGTACAGCTAGAATGTTCCTTGGAAGAAAGGATAGTAGGACTTGCTTGTCTCACATACTCTGGGCATGTCAGAGGAGGGACCAATCCCTGGAGAAAGACGTCATGCTTGGTAAAGTACAGGGTGAAAAAAAGAGAGAGAGAGGAAGACTCTCAGTGAGCTAGATGGACATGGTGGCTGCAAAAATTAGCTCAAACGTGGCCACAATGGTGAGGAGGCGCGGGGCGGCAATGTTCTTCATTCTGTTGTACATGAGCCACCGAGAGTTGGAACTCACTGGATGGCACCTAGCAACAATAACTAATGGGGAGCACACAGAAGTGCAGCTTCAACTTAGTTATCTTAAATGAAATGTGTATCTTTTACTGCTATTAAATCTGACCGTAATTCATTTTAATTGCCTCATGGGACTGTAGGGAGCTTTTATTTGTCTTGAAGTAGGTTCCTCTTGTTTCTTGGAAGACACTCGTTAGGGCAAGCATATACTCTTCCCCTGGCTGGTAACGTAATTTTAGTTCAACAAGCAAACATCTGAATTTTTGAGAAGCAGAATATAAATTTAAAGTTTCCCTCAGTTGTAGGTTAGGATGACATTAAATAACTACAACAACACTAGACATTTCAGATTTTATTCAAGAGTGACAGAACTAGAAATATCCATTGTGACAGGGCATGGAGCAAAGTGGAGGGAAATCAAGGTGCTTAGAACCTATAAAGAAATTAATTTTACAAGTCATTCTTGGTCACTTCAATAGATTATAATTTTTTTACCCCAAATGTTGCCAGTTCCTATTGATCTTCCTCATTAGTGTTTCTTTCACATATGTACAGATTACACCTCTTAAAATAAACTCCATGACTTTAGCCATAGTTGGCTGATACAGCATAATAAATATTATCTTAATTAAATGGACCATCATTCCAAAGACTGGAATTTTAAATGGTGTTCTTCAGTAGAGGATTTTCTTGTAGCAACATTTGTTGCAACATGATTCGAACGATAATATGCTGTTATTCCTATGAAACCCAGCAATATTAATTGTCATATTATACTTCCCTTGCTTCAAACAGTTGACATTTCTTATAGTCTTCGGCCCACTTTTAGCAATTATTCTATCATACATTAGATTTTTGCTTAAACCTATTTTCTGATAATAATTTCCACTATGCATGACCCCACAGGGCTGCTGTGCTTAGCTTTCTTTGTGGATCTCAGAAGATGAATCGTTTAGTTAGAACCTAAAGTAACTGGGTAAATTGGGTGGGGTCATTTTTACTACTTCCAGGCTCTTTCCCTCCAGGATATTCATGGGAAGAGTCCCTGGGTTGTAAGGGTAGTGAAGCTCTTGGGGACTAACTGGAAGATTGGCGCTGACCCCCACCTAGAGGCGGAATGGCCTGAGGAGCTACTTCTGGTTCATTGAAAACCCAATGAGGCAGAGTTTCACACAGCACATATGAGGTTGCCGCTGGCTGCAATCAACTCAATGGCAGTTAATTTGCTTTTGAGTTTTGTTTTGCTTTGCTTTTTTTTTTTTTAGTGCCTTCTCCTCCTCCATACAAACAGGAAAGAATTTGATATCATTATTTATAGATATGACTGATTCAGATAGTTATTATTTTTAAGCTCCTTATCACTAACTGTGGAATGCAAGTATTTAAAGCAATTTGCTGTTAAGGCAAAACAGAGTTGATCGCAATATATATATATATATATATATATAGTGTGTGTGTGTTAAGTGCTAATCCTGAATTTAAACCCTTTTTTGTCGTAGTGAAGAGCTTACTGTGTCAAGGGGAAAGGATTTCAATGAGAGGTTTGTGTGAAAGAAATG
>NW_022104341.1:15963865-15972163 GCF_000313985.2 Echinops telfairi
CAATGGGGTCGACCAGTATTTCAACCCCGCCTCCCGATGGGGCCCTGAAAAGCCAGAGGGTTTTGCTCTGGGCTCTCTCTGCACAATGCAGTGTGGCCGGGCTGTGGTCCCGCAACCGTGCCGCGGAGTCTGCCTGCTTTGTGTTCCATTTAATGTCAAACCTGAGACTGCTTCTAACTTTCATAAAACTCACTTGGATCACAAACCCGGCTGCGGCGTGAATTCTTCCTCGCGAAGCCAAGGACCAAGGTCGATCTCTCCCACGAGAGCGATCTAACAAGACCAAAATACCAAGCCAGTTGTCCCTGAGTCCGTGTGACTCCTGGTGAGCCTCTATGCTTGCGCTGGCTCATGCGTGAAGTCAAGGAAATCCTCATCTACAGCGCATGTCTTGCAGGAGAGTGACTGCGCGTAACTAGCAGTCAATATGGTAGCCATTATTAGTAACACGTCACTGTCCAGCTAAATGAAAGCAGCCTCCTTTTCCTCTCCCAGGGTCCCAACGCATTTTTAGAGCGCTTATAAGGATAGACTTAATAGTTCGATTCATTTTTATCTTCATTTGAGTTCTCTAGAAAATACAACTTGGAACCTGAATTAAGTGCCTTTGAATGGCAGAGGCAATGCCAGGGGAGTGAGAGTGAGGGGGAAACAAGGTAAATTTGGGGAGGACGGAGGCAGCGCGAGGTTACCTGCTAGCCACGGCTTCCTAACACAGCACGGGGAGAGAGACCACCATTAAAAGGGTTCATCTGCCGAGCCACATTCTCAAACGGTGATGAGCCGTGGTTGGGAGGAACAGAGACGAAAGAGGATTGATCTGTTGGGATCTTTCTAATCTCCCGGTTTCTGTTTATTTCACGCTTCCCCACAGGGATTAATTCTCCTGCATTTCCAAAACCTAATAGCTAACTGGTTAAAAAGCCCAATGGCATGCCCCACTGTGGGATGTTTCCTTTGAGTCCGTAATGGGCAGAAGTCAGAAATTCTCGGCATTTGACTAGTAACCTGGCTGCCACAAGACAACCAAAGCAGAGACGTGGTGCTCCTGGACAAGCCAGTGTTGGGGGAGCCCCTGAAGCACAGGAGACCTACAGGAAGGTGCCACAGACACTCCCAGGGATAGTTAGGGAGTGAAAGCCAGCTAGGCCAAAGGGATCGGAGAAGCTATACGAACTATGTCTGACATGGTGTCTTCTACTCTATCCATTTTATACATTCTGTTAGGGCAAGATTATCTTTTCATCTGTGAAACTCCAGCTGAACACACTACCGTGGACGTGATTCTGACTCATAGTGGCTCCATAGGACAGAGTAGACCTGCTATCTATGGTTTCAAAAGACAGTAAATCTCTGAGGGACCAGTTAGCTTCATGTTTCTTTCAAGGCATGGCTTGTGAGTTTGAAACGAAAGCCCTGATAAGTGGGCAGTATATACATAGTAAGCGTTTTTTAGATAGCTACAATTATTAGTATTTATATTAAGAATGATGATCCTTTATAGACAATATTTTTAGGAACTCTGCTTAATTCTCTAATATATTTAATTTTCCAACCACATTTTCAAACAGATACTTTTTAAATTTCATTTTACAGATGAATAAGTTGGGAAATCCAGACAAGTGTACTTGCCTGCAGTTACACAGGTAGGAACAAAGGAGCTGGGATTTAAACGCAGACAGTCTCCCTCCAGAAGATAAACCTTCAACCATCACTGAAATATTAAGGAAGGGTTCCATAGCTCTGGGCAGAGTTCGAGTCATAAACAATTAATACCCATGAATATCCTTATTCTTGGTAGCAGCAGTATTGTCATGGAAGTAATACTCCCAATGGTATTTGTCAGTGTTTGCCATGGTTTTTGTCAGTAGATAATGGAACGTACGGTCAGCTAATAAAATACATCAGCGGTCTTGGTTTATAGGGGACTGGTAAGAAGTGTTGGGAAGCACGGGGATTGAGAGTCAGCTGTGATGGGAGAAAGCCCAGATAAAGAGGTGTATCATGCAGACATTTGCCCTTTTAATAAATGTGATTGAGAGATAAAATAGAAAAGGAATGTAAAGCACCAACTGTAAAATCAAACCAGTCCAGTCTAGGTTCTGTTATTTATTAGCATTGCTATCTCGGGGACGCCTCAAATGCCTGCGAACGGTAGCTAGCAGAGGGCCATGCCTGTGGTACTCAACAGTAATGGCTTGTGGAATTGACTCATAGCTTCTCTTTCCCAAACTCTCCCACCTCGCCCCAAAATAACTGTACCAGTACACCTCTGTTTCTTAAACTCTAAATGCCAAGACCAATTCTCTCCTCTGAAGGCAACTGCTTTCTCAGCTGGTATAACTGATCATATCTTCCTGACATTTCTGTGGCCTCCTGATTGTGCTAAACTATTACAGCATGACTCATAAAAGCCAAACAAACGTGAAATATACTTTTCCTGGCATTCTCCTTCTGCTGTGTCACTGCGTGGATCGTCATTTACTCGAAGTTCTTTTGACAGGACAGGGACGGAGAAAATTAGAAGAGAGTGCCCATGGTTTCCACCAAACCAGGTCAGGATAAAAGGGAAAAGCACCCATTTTAACTATGGTGCAGTTATGCATGAAAATCAGTCCGCATTAAAAGGAACAGATTGGTGGCCTGTCACTGTAAATTTGAATTCTGTTTTCTGGGATTCAGAGAAAAGATGTGAATTCACAAGCGGGGAGAAAGAGAGAGGAGAAGAACAGTAGTGCCCCCTCTAGCTCACTTCTCTCGAGCTGAGGAAACCTGGCACTCACTTGCCAAAGGTTCTCACACTCTGACTTTGTTTTTACCCCCATGACTATGAGCGGCTTTCACTGCAGCCAGACCATCTTTGCAGATACCAAGACACTATGGAAACCACACGGATAAGCACTTTGGGGTATGCTGTATTTACTTTGGCACTTAACAATGCTGCATGTTTTCTTGTTAGAGCTCCCAAAGATTTTATTCTGATCTTGAATTGCTTTTTTTCCTCTTATTCAACTTTTTAATTTCTTCATCATTACTACTTTTTAAAAAAGCATGCATGTTTAAACTTTTTCTTATCTGTTGTTGTTAAATGCCATCAAGTCGGTTCTGACCCATAGCGACCCTATGCACGACAGAATGAGCAATTGCACGGTCCTGTGCAAGTGTTCCAATGCCGGAGCCCCTAACGCGGCCACCATGGTGTCTTCCATCTGGTTGAGGGCCTTCCTCTTTTGTTGCGGCCCTTCCTCTTTACCAGCATGGTGTTCGCTCCAGACAATATGCCCAAAGTATGTAAAATGGGGTCTTGCCGGTCTTGCCTAAAAGGAGCACTCTGGCCATACTTCCAAAATAGGTGGGTTTGCCCTGTTAGCAGCAGTCCATGGAACTTTCAATATTATTCCTCTCCAGCACCATAATTCAAATGCATTGGTTTTTCTTTGCTTTTCCTTATTCCTCCTTATGTTGCCTCGTCATAGTTTTATTTCATATTAAGGGTGAATTGGACTAATATGGTTCTTTAGCAGAAGGAGAAAGAGCCCTATTCAAAGAAAGCTCACCCTCGGCTGCTGAGTTTCTGCAGAGAAGTAAATGGGGGCGTGCAGAAGGAATGCCACAGTCACTGTGGAGGAACAGACACTGCCGCGGGAGCGCTCCCATCCAGGAATGTTCTGTCTCCTTTCCTCTCCCAGGGGTTTCACAGAGCCCCTCCATAAGCCTAGTTGTCGTTTAGAATCAGTGCATGGTACCCTTCTGACAAGAGATGCCTAACTTCAGTTGGTTCCCACCTCGCTGAGGGATAGGGGAAATAGCAAATTCTAGAACTTTAAAAAATGATAACATTTCAAACCATGATAATTATTGCTAAGAAGGGTTGAACTGTGTCCTCTAGAATATGTGTTTTTCTCCTAATATCTATGTCTGTGGTTATAATGCCATTTGGAAATGGGTTACCTTGTTATATTAATGAGGCAAGATTCGTGCGGGGTATATTTTTGAGCCAATCTCTTTTGAGATATAAAAGAGTTCGGAGTGAGCAGAACAGAAGTGGAGGAGGAAAGAGGCCACACTCCTCGATGGAGACCACCTAGGAGCTGAAAGGGAGGAGAGCGAAGGGGCTTTCCGTGGAGTCAACAGAGAGAAAGGCGTCCCCTAGAGGTGGCACCTTGATTTTGATTTCTGGCTTTTTAACTGTCAGAAAAGGAATTTCTGTTTGTTAAGTCGCCCACATGATATTTATTTTATAGCAATACTACAAGCTACGGCAAATGCACCCATATTTAGTAAAACTACACTGCGTAATTTTCAGATGCTCTCACACAAGGTTTAGCATTCACCATTAAGCTTTGTGAGAAAACTAAAGTACTTTATAGGAGTCTTAATATGATGAAATCTTACTTGAATGCACGAACAGCTAGAGAATAAATTTTATTTTATATAGGAACAATGGTCTTGCAAAAGAAAACAAACGCTAGTATTCTGGTATTGCCCCAGTGAGGTTAGGGTAAAAATACCAACCTAGCAAGCATTTATAGCTTTCCACAAGTCGGAATATGTTGTAATTAAGGTTGCTAAATAAGCCTGAATTATGCTACTTGAAATAATGTGCATTTATTCTTATCTTAATATTTAAGTAATTAAATATAAAACCATGTTCCTTTAGCTAGAGTACAATCTGTCACTTCAAAAAACTCAATTCCAAGTCATTGACTCTAAGTGCATACATAACTCTTGATCGAAGTATGCCATTGACTGTGTTTTGCCTAGTTATGAACTGGCCATTTGCACTGGTTTACTCTTCCGATAATGAGAACCTATTAAGAGCACCATGAGACATAACAAAAATACTTCCTTGTCAAACAAGTCTTTAGGTTTTTCTTCTCTCTCTCTTTTTCACAATGACAAACCAGAAGTAAACTATATCTATTGATTTAGAATTGGAATTAAGTGACAGATAACTTATTAGTGGGGAAGGTAGTCTCAACAAGGTGAAATGGCTTGCACAGCTCACACAATTAAAAGCAAATCTAACTATTGGTCTATTCCATCTGGAGATAAAAGGGGTGGAGAAAATTAAAAACACTTAGAAATAATTTATTCAAAATGCTAACAGACTATAGTCGAAAACATCAGCCGCGTGAACTTGAGAGCAAAGGAACTACAATGCTCTGAAAGGCATCAATTAGAAGATCCAGACTAGAATGGGAAGAAAACATGAAACAAGCCTCAAAATAGTAAAAACAACCAAGCTTGTTGGTTAGCTAAAGATGATGAAACCCTTGAGACTATAGCCTGTAGCTATCCTTCAGGCCTAGAACTGAACCAACAATAGGCAGGTCTGTAATGTGAACAACCTCCCTAAGAAGGTAGTCATTCATTAGGACACTCAACCATTCAAGATCAAAAGGGCAGCATTACCCCAAGACAAAGCTCAGAAGGAAGAAGGGTGAGTAAAGAAGGAAGAATGAAAATGGGAAAAAGAAGATAAGAGAAGGATGAGTAATGATGCCTTGTGGGAATTGTAATCAATAACATGAAACAAAGCAAGTATGAATTATGGAATGGAAGCTTGATTTACCCAACTCAAAATAAAAGGCTATTAAAAATAAAATCTATATCTTTAATTTAGACATTTTTATTGAGAACCAACATGAACTAATGGCCCATTTGCTAATCCTTCCCTATAAAAATTATTTTAATCATCTAATATGTATTGAAAAGGCAATGTCCTGACTCCAAAGAGTTTACAATCTGTTGGGAACACTGACTTGTCACTAGATAATCCCACCATCATGTGACAAAAGATCTAAGACACAGGAATAACGGGAGAAAACCTGCCTGTTTTGCCCAGTCGTACTGTTTTAGAGCTGAGTCGATGGTAATTAGCAATAGCAACTACGTACATTTTATTGGCCAAGCAATTTAACCTCCACAAACCTGTTTCCTCCATTATAAGGTAGGACTAATGGCTCTATTACTTGGTGTGTGGCTCCTGAATCGGTCCAAGGAAAAGCACAGGAAGCATCTCACAGGAGCAGTAGGACTGGGATTGGAAGGGGGAGAGAAAGATTTCCCTAGGTCAGGGAGACAATTTGATCAGAGCGAACGTGATGGGGAACGATACAGGACAGGCTGGTGCACAGAAAACATTTCCATACAAAAAGAGCAGAAAGAGCTGAAATGGTTCAGTACACATGCCCAGAGTCATAAGGGGTGGGAGACAGGAATCCTGTTTCAGGGGGTCTGAATATCATTGTTATATTTGTTTCTCTATAGGTCATTGTTTTCCAACATAGTCAATTAGAAAATTTTACATGACACACGTACACCTAAACAATTCTTGCTCACATGTTATTTGTTTTACTGTTCTCTCCCCACCCCCCAAATCAGGAAAAGTTCTAGTTTTTGGTATTGTTACACTATACTACAGCTTATTAGTGTGAGACCCAATTTCCAACAGGATGTTTATGCCTAGATGTCCGACATCAAGATTCCTGGAATACTCTTTTCCTGATTGTGGTGGTTTCTTATCATTAGGAGCTCAGCCAGAAGCCGACTTCCTGCAAGCAGCCTTTCCTGGCCGCTCTGCTCAGGGGATTTCTCTAATTGCTCAGCCTCTTCAAACACTGTATCACTATCTAATGGTCTTTCTTATTTATTATGACTATCTTAGAATATAGTCATAAACCCTCATGTAGCGGTGACGCGTTAGGCTGCGATCCCCATGGTAGGCAGTTCAAAACCAACAGCAGTTCCGAGGGAGACAGACGAGGCTTTCTAATCCTGGAAACGGTTACAAACTCAGAAACTCCCTCTGAGTCAGCAATGATTCAATGGCAATGAGATCCTAGAACGAGATTCAGTTATGGATGGTCAAATTAATAAATGAATATATAGTTAAGTCAAAAGAAAGAAGTTAGTTGATTGAAAATCATGTGAATGGTACGTGTGGCAAAAGTCATAAAGTTGGTATATATATGACTGAACTTTGACACACCTTTCTATAAATGATAGTCACCCATTGAAAAGCTGTGAGCAGGACGAGGGTAAAAAATATCAGACCAGCATTTTAGAAAACAGAATGAATGAAGAATTGCAGAAAGGACATGAAGACAAGGTTGCAAGAGTACAGGCAAACGACTATGGGAACCAAAACCACGGATGGGATAGGATAGGCGAACAAGGGAAATGGACTCGAAGATATACTTCAATGAGATGTGTAGAACTGCATGCCCTATGTGTATAGAAGACAGATGAGCAAGAGTCGTTTCCAGATTTCTAGCAAAGACAATTAATTGATGGTGGAACTATTTAACAAGATATGGAATACAGGAAACTGCTGAGAGACGGGAAAGATGGCAAGTTATGGTGCACATCCATGTGAACATGTCCAGTGCGAGAAGGTGCCCCCCCAAAAATGGAATTTTCAAAGCTATGTACTTAAGTTTTTTTTACAAAACAACCTTATCACCTTCAAAGTACTCTCCATTATACTTAATACAAATATGTGATTCCATGCTTGGAAACATTTTTCAAACTCATCTGTTTGCATGGCTGACAGCATCTCCCTCGTTTTATTCTTTACTTCTTCGATGTCATTGCATCTTTGGCTTTTCATGTGCCTCTTTATTTGTAGAAACAAAAAGAAGTCACAAGGAACAAGGTTAGGTGAGTAAGGTGCATGGGGCAGAGAGACATGCTGTTTTTTAACCAAAAACTGGTGCACTGAGATGGCTGCGTGAGCAGGTACCTTGTCATGGTGGCAAAATCAGGCCCCCATCTGCCACAAATCAGGCTTATTTTGGGGGCACACGCTGTTACACATTCTTTTCAGAACTTCTTAATTGAAAGCTGGATTAACAGTCTGACCTGGTGGAACAAATTCCAAAGGCCCTATAAGTGGACATTTTGTCTGTCTGGGAAGTTGATAGATGTCCAGAATGAGGTTTGACATCAATCACCATTTCACCTTTTTTGAAAGGAGAAAACCACTCGTGCACTTGAGTTTTTCCCATAGCTCTGTCCCTATAAGCCATGTTCAACATCACAACAGTTTCTGTGGCATTTTTCCTTAGCAGGAAAAAAAATATCACAGCTGTAGGCTGTTCTTTAAAATTGGCCATCATAATAAAATGAGTTTGAGCATGCTTTTATGAAAAAATTCACTGTGACCAAAGAGAACGTTCCCATGTGATGCCACTGGGTGCACTATCTCAGAGCGAGTTGCTTGATGCTCATCTATTGGGGAAATGTGCACTACAAAAGCTCCACCCATGTTGAGAATGGGGCGGCGGGGGGGGT
>NW_022104341.1:15972462-15974799 GCF_000313985.2 Echinops telfairi
TCAACACATATTTCCACTACCACCCCACCCCCGGGATGAACAACAGAAACTATGGGGAAAGGGAGACAGTGGTTGGTGTGACATGTGAAAATAATAATAATTTATCATTTATCAAGGGGTCACAAGGGTGGAAGGGGGAAGGAAAGGAAAAAAGAGGAGCTCATACCAAGGGCTCAATAGAAGGTAAATGTTTAGAAAATAATGATGACAACATATATACAAATATGTTCGATACAATTGATGCATGGCTTACCATAAGAGCTGTAAGAACCCCCAATAAAATGATTTTTTAATTTAAAAAGAAGAAGAAGAGTTCCACCCAGAGGAACTTTTTCCTTTTTTGGATGAGTCCGCCCACGTAGGTGACTGAGTCTAGCAAACAGGAGAAAACTGAGAGACGAGTGATATTAAAATTTTCAACTTATGGCAATACTGTAGGTAGGTCTGGGGACATCATGTATTTGAAGATGCAGAAGAGACTTCAAAGGTCAGATCAGGGAAACATCAATAATTAAGAGTGGACAGAGAAAAAATCTTGAAGGAAAGATCATAGAGTTAGAAGAAGCAGAAAAAATGGTCTCAGGGAAAGACAAAGACTAAGCTGCTAGAAATAGATTGGATAAGTGAATCATGAAAAACGCCTACTGCCACATTCGTGGCCACAATAATATGGAGAGCCATTTCAGTAGGGAAGTGGAGGCAGGTGACAGAGAATGGAAGTAAACCACACAGTCTTTCAAGAAGTTGGTGAGTGGGTAGGAGAAAATCAGTGGTAGCTTCAGAAGCATAGTTTTAAACTGGGGGAAAATTGAATTTGTTTTCAGGCTAAAGAAGAGAACTAGAAGACATGGAAAGAAATTATGTGGCAGATAGCTCTAGATTCTAGAAAAAGGCCAGAGGGATTCAGGTCCAGACAACAGCTGGCTGGATCCGATTTTGATATGAGGAACGGGTGTGAAAGCCAGCCTTCTGAAACAGGGACAGTGGCAAGTTAGGGTCTGTGCAGATATGTTTGTAGAATTGGGGGAAGGGCAGGAAGTTCAGAGCATTCATGCCTGATAGCCTTGATGATCTAAGAAGTTCATCCATGTACTAAGAAAGGTGTTCTATTTTACAGAACAAAACTGATGGACTAGTGCAGTAAATGTTGAATAAAAGAAGAGTTAAGGTACAAAAATTAAAGTCTCAGCATGAAGTTATATGGGACTTCACTGGAGTGACGGCAGTGGGGCTAGACAAGAGAAGTGGGCATTAGACTTATCCTCAGATTCTTTTGAAAGGCAGAAGCATTACTTTTCTTCTAATGAGCAAATCCCAACTGATAATGTCTGTGCCACTGGAATTTCCACATTGATTATCAATTTTAAATGCATCTAGAGTTAGAACAAAGTATCCTTGAAGCAATAAAATTATCTCAAGAAACATTAGGTTGCAAAGATATGAATATCAATTAACATGCCTCATTATTTCAATCTTTGGATTGTCCATTTCTCTCATCACTTTCACACACACACACACACACACACACGCATGCACACAGGCACAGTACACATTTTTATGAGTTCACAAATTCACAGAGAGTAAAATAATTGATTTTAGAGGAAGTAGGGTAAAGGTTTAAAGGAGCCTGACCAAAAGTACCGTGTAAACCAGAAATGCAAATCAACCTGGTGAATTCACTTTCAATGCTGGTTGATAAAGGAGCTATACATTCACATCCACACACACACAAAGTTCTCTGAAAAAATTTTAAAGTAACTCATCCTCATATTTTAAAAATGTTCTCACAATATTGAAATAATGAAAATGTACACTAAAAAGACAAGGAATCTTTTTTTTTAAGTTCCATAAATACAGAAAAACTTCTGTTCATTTCTTTAGTCTCATTTTCAACAAATAATTACTTAGCCCTTATTCTGAAAAAAACTATTGGCAAAAGATAGCAAAGAGATGACCCAAATGATTTCTTTATTCCATCACAGCTATTCTTCCTTCAACATGAATCGAATGATCTGTCTCATACTGATACTACCCGGCTCAAGCTCCCTGGGTTTTCTTAATCTGAAAATGGCCTATAATATAACTTCTGAAGATAACTATCTTAAAGAAACAAAATAACTGAATTACCCCCCAGCACGACATTTCCTTACACCAAATTTCCCAGGTTGCCTTTTCTTTCCAGGAACACTGAAACTCAGCTAAGACTGAAAATCGGGGAAAGCGTACTATAGTTTTCACTCTGCTAATGTCTGACCATTAAGAGCCCTGGTGACATTATGGGTGAAGCATTGCTTCACCCAGCAGCTGCTCCAAGGGAGAAAGATAAGGCTTTCCACT
>NW_022104341.1:15976954-15978835 GCF_000313985.2 Echinops telfairi
GTATTGTCCCCCGCAGTGCCATGGGTCAGTGAGGGGCATCATGTCTCATAGTGGGGCTGGCCATGTGGTCCTCTCTGTGGACTGGCTGCTCTAATTGGGGTCATCATCCTCAAGGCCTGGTGGGCCAGGATGTCCCATCCTCTCTTCTAAGGGACATTCTGGCTGTATCTCTGCCGAGATGGATTTGTTTGTTCTTCTGACAGCTCATGATACTTCCTTTGTTCCTCAGCAGCACCATGGGTCAAATGCATCTATTCTTCCTAGGTCTCCCTTACTCAATGTCCAACTTTCACATGCAGATGACCTGGTTGAAAATGCCATGGCTTAGGTCAGTCCTTAAAGTCATGCTGCTTTTCAACACTTTAAAGAGGTCTTGTGCCACAGATTTACACAAGGAAATGAGTTCTTTGATCTCCACACAGCAGCCTCCATGAATATTGATTGTGGATCCAAGCAAGATGAAATCCTTGACAGCTGTCAATGCTTGCTCTTTTGATCATGATGTTACCTGTCAGCATGGTTGTGAGGATTTTGTTTATATTTACATAGAGTTGTAACCCACACTGAAGGCTGTAATCCTTAATCTTCATCAACAAGTACTTCAAGTCTTCCCCTCACTTTGAGCAAACAAGGTTGTGCCATCCACATAGGGAAGGTTGTTAATAACCCTTTCCCCAATCCTGATGCTGCCTTCTTCCTCATATAACTGAACATCTTAGATTACTTGTTTAGCATACAGATTGAACAAATCTGAGCACAGGATACAACCCTGAGAAATACCTTTCCTGATTTTAAAGCATGCAGTATTCCCTTGTTCTATTCAAACGATCACCTCTTGGGCCTGTGTGAGTACAATAAAATGTTCTAGAATGTCCATTCTTCTCAAGGTTATTAATAATTTGCTATGATCTATACAGTTGGATGTCTTCGCATAGTCAATGATACACAAGTAAATATTTTCTGGTAAATTCTGCTTTTAGCCAAGATCCATCTAATGTTAGCAATGATAACCCTCATTCAAATTCTTCTTCTGAATATCTGGAAGCTCCCTGTCAACTAACTACTGCAGCCATTGTTGAATGATCTTCAGCAAAATTTTACTTGCCTGCGATATTAATAATATTGTTAGAAAAAATCCACATTGTGTTGGGTGCCCTTTCTTTGGAATGGATCCAAATAAACAGATCTCTTCTAGTCAGTTAGCCAGGTAGCTGGCTTCCATATTTCTTGGCATAGGTGAGCACTTCCAATCCTTGATCAGCGTGTGAAAACATTTCAGTTGCTATTCTGTCAATTCCTGGAGCTCTGTTTTTCAACAAATGTCGTCTTACTATGTCTTAAAATGGCTGAATACTGACTTGTTCTTGTTGATATAGTGATATAGTGTACTCCTCCCAACTTCTTTTGATGCTTCCTGCATCGAATATTCATTCGCTATTTTGCCCATAGAATCATCCAATATTGGAACTTGAGACTTAAATTTTTGTGAGTTTATTTAGCTTAAGATCTGCTGATCCTGTTCCTCCCTTTTGGTTTTCTAACTCCAGCTCTTTGTACATTTTATTATAACATTTTATTTTGTCTTCTCAAGCTGTCCTTTGAAATTCTTTTTTCAGCTATCTCTCTCTCTACACACACACACACACACACACACACACACACACACACACCTCAAATATCTAGCCTTTTAACAACTAGGTGGATAGTGGGTGAGTTAGTTAATTGTGCCAGCCTGGCCAGTAATCACATGTGGTGCTGGTTGAAAGGCGGAGGGATAAATGGGTGGTGAGCCTCGGCCTTTCGAGTTCTCGGGTCTTTTGTTTTGTGATGGTTGCATCGGGTGCAGCTGCCTTAGCAGTTCCCTGCTTCAGCTTGCAAGAT
>NW_022104341.1:15980686-16001528 GCF_000313985.2 Echinops telfairi
AAGGTTCAATTCACTGCAATAGTGATCACACACACCAAAAGAAGAAAAAAATCTTTTTTTCAGCTCTTTCACTTCATCATTCCTTCCACTTACTTTCATTACTCTATGATCAAGAGTCTCTTCTGACCTCCATGCGACTCTGTTCTTTCTTCCCGGTCTTCTCAATGAACGTCGCTCTCTTCAGGTATGGTGCCCTGGGTGTCATTCCACAGCTCATCAGCTCTTCTGTCATTAGTGTCCAGCGAGTCAAATCTCCTCCTCAGGTGTTCCGCAAGTTCAAGTGGATTTGCTTTAATTTGCTTCAACTGCAACTTGAACTTACAGAGGAGCAATCGGGCTGCTGTTACTGCCTTTCTTCATTGTATCTTCCCACAGATGTCATCAAATTGATTTATTTCGTTTCAGCTGGAGAAGTCCACATATATAATCTCCTTTTGTGTTGTTGAAAAAATGTATTTGCAGCGAAGAAGTTGTTGGTCTTGAAAAATTTTGTCATGCAAATTCCAGTTTCATTTCCATCACCAAGGCCAGAATTTCCAACTACTCGTTCTTCCTCTTTGTTTCCAATATTTTCATTTTATTGACAATTATCAATGCGCCTTGATTGCATGTTTGATCAATTTCAGACTGAAGAAGTTGGTAGAGTTCTTTAATTCCTTCATCACAAGCCTTAGTGGTTGGTATGTGAATTTTAATAATAATTGTGTTGACCAAATTTCCTTGTATTTGTATAGATACTATCCTTTCACAGATGGCACGGTACTTCAAGATAGATCTTGAAATGTTCGGTTTGATGAGGAATGCAACGCCGTTCCTCATGAATTTGTTATTTCAAGCATGGGAAACCATACAATTTTCTTATTCAAAATGGCCAATACCAATCCATTTCTACTCATGAATGCCAAGGGTATTTATCTTTATGTGGTCCATTTCATTTCCAGAAACTTGCACTTCTCCTAGATTCATACTTTGTACATTCCAAGTTCAAGTTATGCACAGGTGTTTCCAGCTGTTTCCTCTCATTTTGAGTGGTGTCCCAGGAGCAAATGAAGGTCCACAGCTTTACTCCATCCGTGCTCAGGATGGCCACCTCTGGTCTGAGATGGCAGCTCGTCCTCGGTCATATTGTGAGTGTCTTCCAACCCTAAGGGTCCGTACTCTGCTCCTATGTGTGACAATGTTCGCTGCTGCTCACGGGGGTTTCTGCATCTGGTAAGGGTCTACTGCTGTTCCTAAGTTTTCAGTGGCTGATTACTCGTAAATAGAGAGCCTATTGCTTTGTAGTGTGTTCTTAGACTTGAAGCTCTGCTGAAACCTGGTCACTTTCAGTGACCCTGCTGAGATTTGAAATGCCAGTGACGTAACTTCCAGCATCATAGGAACATGCGAGCCACCACAGTACAACACACTGACGGACAATCAGGAGGGAAGCCTTAAAGAGCAGTTTTGTTCTTTTATACAGTCATTATGAGGCAGAAAAGACTCAACAGCAATGGGGTTGACTTTGGTTTATTGTTTTTTAATAGTTGACCAAACTATATGATAACTTGTTTAATCCTGCACAGATATTCCGCTTAGGGCAGGAGCCATGCTTTTTATCACAATATTAAAATTTCACATAAAAATCTGTACCTGTACCTTCAAAAGTAAAAGATCTGACATAGGAGACCCATAGAGCCACAGAGAAATCGCCCTCTGAAGTCAACTGTGTTCGCCACAATACCCACTCCCATTATACCGGCTAACTTCTCGCATGAACCAATTTCTCATGCATTAATTCCTGAACACATGTGAACGTATGACACCTGGTCTATTCTGTGATAACAGGAACAAGCTTGTAAGTTTATTATGTCTAAATAAATTGTATATTCATAGGACCCATTAAACCAAACTCTTTGCCATCGAATCAATTCTGACTCTGTGTAAGGTTTCCCAAGGTGATAAATCTTTATATGAGTAGACAAATCTCATCTTTCTCCTGAAGAGTGTTTGTTGGATTTGAACCATCAACCTTGTGACAAGAAGCCCAATGCTTTAACTCACAGTGCCAAAGAGGCTTCTATGCAGGTTATATTATCATACATTATATTATCATATACTATATTATTATATACTAGACATTAACAACCTTTGGTAAGCCTGTGGTAGCGCTTGCTGAAAGCGAAGAGGAGCTGGAGTACTATTAATGAAGACCAGAGACTAAAGCCTTCAGTGTGCACTCCACCTCACCATGAAAAACACAAATATCCTTACACAGGACCAATGAGCAGTGTGATAAACAGAGAAAATATTGAAAATTTGAAGTTTCCTTTACTTGGATCCACAATCAACATTCACAGAAGTAGCAGTCATTAAATAAATGGCATATTGCATGGGTCAAATCTGCGGGCAAAGACTTTTTAAAATGCTAAAAATTAAAGATGTCACTTGGCGAACCAAGGTATTTCTAACTGCACCCTGCTATTTTCAATTACCTCATATGCATGGAAAAGATGGACGGGGTGGGGGTGGGCTGACACCAAAGAAGAATTGGTGTGTTTGAATTACGGTGTTGCTGAATGTACCAGGGACCAACAGAAGAAAGGCCAGTTCTGTTTTGGAAGAGGTATGCTTTCAGTACTCCTAAGAATCAAGAATGGTGAGGATTGTCTTAATTGCCTTGGTGCTGTTATTAGGAGGTACCAATTCTTGGAAAAGGGCATCATTGTTGGTAAAGTAGAAGTTCATGGAAAAAAGAAAGACTCTCAATGAGATGTATTGTCTCAGTGGCTACGCCAATGGGCTCAAACATTACAACCATTCTAGGGATGGCACAGGACTCCTGGTGTTTCCTTTTGTTGAAGATGAGACCACTGTAAGTAGGAATGAACTTCAGGACAATTAACAACAACAACAACCATATGGTCTCATTCCCAGGGAAAGAGAGATGGCGAGTAAAGGTATCAGGGCCCTAGACAAACAGAGGAATCCCTGGGTGGGGCAAACAGTTAATGTACTTCACTGCTAAGCAAAAAGGTGGTAGGCAAGTCCACTCATAAGCACCTCAGAAGTATGGTCTAGTGGTCTAGCTCTGACAATCAGCCATTAAAACCCTATGGGGCACAATTCTATTCTGCCACGTATGGGGTGACCCTTAATTGAACTTGACTCGATGGCAAGTGTTATTACTGGTTTAGACAGAAGTTGGTGGAGGTGAGGGGGTGACACATCCAAGGTGGAGATGAAGCCACTGCCTCATTGATTGATCCTTTGTCAGAATTAAGCCCTAGCTGAGCCTGAAAAACGAAGACCTTCTATTTTTACAGCCCAGCGGGGTGAAGGAAAGGCAGAACTGATCAAGTCAACATGTGTGTGGAGTACTAAGGTTCAAAGAAGCGAGACTCTGATCTGGAAGAGAAAGAAGTCTTCAGAAGTGATGGATTGAGTCGGTGTTTCATAGATGGAGAAGGTGTGAGAGTCATAAAAAAAACACATCTTAAAGACCAATAAGAGCAATAAGTTGGGTGTATGTTGCTGTTCTTAAGTGCCCTTTAGCCTATTTCCAGGCATAAGAATCCCATGTGACCGAGTAGAATTGCTCCATAGGGCACGCTAAGTTTGAATCTTTACAGAAGCAAATCATTCATGGGTCTTTCTTTTTTGGAGCTGCTGGGTGGATTGGAACTGCCTGCATTTCAGTTAGCAGCTATACACTTAACCGTTAAATGGCACCACCAGTCCTCCCTGCTGGGGATATGGATAAAGATGAATAAATTGGGATCTCTGCTTTTTAGTAAGGAAAGGAATATATTGAAATCATTAGAACACAATGAAATGAATACACTAATGTAAAGATGAATGTAGACTAATAACATAAGGAAGAATGAATTCTTCTAGGATAATACCAGAGGTTGACAGAGGAAGGGGACTTAATTTGGGTCTTAATGGATGTAGAGATGTTCACCAGGTAGTTTGTACAGGGATTCTAGACTGATGGTAGTGTGTGACTGAAGCTGAACTTTGAAAGCGCATTTCAGAAAGTTGAAAGCAATTCGTCACTGTTGAAGGAAAACTAGGGAAAAGTGCGGCTATCGCTGTACATTTCCTAAGATGAATTTCTCCTTGTTTCTCTCCCACAACTGAACAGGCAGGCAGAAGACAACAGCCCAACCAGACTTGCTTTCAAAATACTAGTGTTGCCTCCTTTACAACACCTGATTCAAAGAAGACCCTTGGCAATAGTATTGAGTAACTAATCTCACTTGCTTTCATAAACTCAAACAAGATGCAAGTTCAAGTTGCAATGTAAAAATCAAACAAAAGCATGCCACCTCTGAAGAGCAGAGAGCTGGGGATGGAGAACCTTTCAAAGGAGAAGATAGATTGAGTGAACATCTATCAGATACTTAACATGGTCATTTTAAAGCAGGATATGTTTTAAAATAGGAGAATCTACTATTATAGTCTAATTTAATCAATCTATTTTTATTTCTTGGATCACCAAAAATTCTCTTATAATCTTTTCCTACCTTCCTAAAAATTTTAAATATGACAGGTTATTACTATCAAATGTAGCCAAAGGTACTATGCTTTGTAAACTTAGGCACTGTGCATCATCCAGTTACTGCACATTGATTTCCACTCTGACTTCTTAGTAAAAAAAGTAGTGAATTTTATTTCTTCTTAAAATGGTTTCTGAGACATAAACCTTTGGAAGTCCCCTGCTATCTTTTAATTTCAAATGAAGCAGAATTACTAACAAATTAAACCAAGAGCGTCAGGGTTAATGAGTAGATTGCCTGCCAGATAGATGACAGACATAAGTAAATGAAGAGGGAAAAGTCCCTTCAAGTGTTGTGGTAAGCCACCGTGGTGTTTTCAAATACCAGTTGAACAGAAAGTTGTGGTTCATACTAGTGGTCAGTGTAAGAGGAATTAGAAATACCTAGAATTTCAGTAAATCAAATCTCAGAATTAGCAAGTACAGGTATTTCTTTCTATGTGGAAATGCACTTTGTAGAATTGTACAGTTGTGTGATGAAATGAACGTACCCTCTTCTACCTCTTGGCGGATTCTTCAAAGCAGCCCTGTAAGTCAGAATGGGGCTTCCTCGACATGTTCCTAAGGCTGTAGATTGTCATATCTACCCCTGGCGGGCCTGGTATGGTGAGTTCAAACTGCTGACCTCTGGATACGTAGCCAGGAACTTAACTACCGCCACACCAGGGCTCCTTGGGGAATGGAGTAGGGAACTTATATTGGACAAGCTTCTGCCCTCTGGGTACTATTTTTGTAAACATGAGTCACTCGAAGGACACAGTCACCAGGGAGTTCAGAAGCTATTACCCTAAAAATGGGACAGCAGCTGTTCATCCACTTCCTTTCAGGCTTCAACTTTTCATGAATATGGCAATGGTGATACTTCCTCCATCCGTGTAAGAAGTCTGCTTGGGTTTTTTTCTGTACTAACTTACTATTGACCCACTAGTGTCAGAGAAGTAGAACATGGACATTTCATCAGGAGAAAGTGGGGCTGCAGTTTAGCCCCCGTCACAAACCTGGGCAGTAGATAGGTTTTATGCGTTCCTCTCCCTTGCTCTCAGATCCAGGTATTTACCCAACCACAGAGCATTCCAATTCAGTTTTTCTTGAATAGCTTCACTTTTGTCACGGCGACCCCACGTGCAACAGAATGAAACATTGCCCATCTTAACGATCCTTGGGGTGTTCCAGCCCAGTCCTGCATCTACTGGGCAGACCTGTGCCTTCTGGACTAGAGGCTCCCCTCCCAGCACTGTCTTGGATAGCATTCTTTTGTAACCTAAATAAGCAGACCACCAAGTCTTTCTGCTTAGTCAGTTTTATCTGGAAGCGCTGCTGAAACCTGTGCACCATGGCAGAACCCCTGGCATCGTAGCAATATGCAAAACACCACAGAATGATGACCATTATATCTCCTCCAGAATATTGTCAATAGTCTCCACGTGGCCATCACTTCTCCATTCAGTCCGTTCTTCTGAAATGTAAACCTCCCTCACATCAAACTTTTTAGTAATTTCCCGTTGCTTTTAAAATAAGAAGGAGCCCTGGTGGAGCTATGGGGTAGGCATTAGGCTGCTAACTACAGTGCCATGAGTTCAAAGCCAGTTGCCATTTCAATGGGGAAAGGTGAGGCTGTCTGTTCTCATAAAGTTCTATAGTCTCAAAAATCCTGTTTAAGATTACTATGAATCAGAATCAACTTAAAGACATAGGGTTTTCTTTGGGTTTGATCTTAGTGTGGCTTGTAAGGCCCTTCATAATCTGAAATTCTCCCCAAACAAATATGTCTCTAGTCTCATCTCATTGTCCTCTGAATTAATTACTGGAATTGCAGCAGCAATTGCAATTGTTGTTATGGTTATACTCAAATATAGATTACATCCACCCAGGGGAGCACATTGATCACCATAAAACAAAACAAAAACCATTGACATTTAGTCAATTTCAACTCATAGTGACCCCAAAGGACAGAGGAGAATGTCTCCAAAGAGTCTCCAACGCTGTAGGTTTTACACAAAAGGCTGTCATACTTTTCGCCCATGGAGTGACTGATGGCTTTAAATCAAGACGTTATAAGTTAGCAATAGAATGCTTAACTGTGCCACTAGGACTCCTTTGACCATTTTTTAAAAATCAGAAAACCAAACCACTACCATCGAATTGATTCCGACTCACAGCATCCCTATAAGGCAGAGTAGAACTGACCCTGTGAGTTTCCCAGACTGTCAGTCTTTGCAGGAGTAGAAAGCCTCATCCTTGCCCTGCAGAGCAGCTGGTGGTTTTTAAATGCTGACCTTGTGGTTACCAGTCTAATATGTAACCCACTTTACCACTAGGGCTCCTGAGGTTTGAATAAATCTCAGCGGCTTAAACAACAAAGGCTTACCATATTCCACAGTCGCATTACGTGTCAGCTGCACCTTGGCTGCCGGTCAGCTGTTATCGCCTGATCAGAGCTGACACACTGCCATTTTGCTGTAGTTCTTTGACCAAAACAAGTCACAGGCCCTGACCTGATCTCAGTGGGGCCACACTATACCTATAGGAAGCTATGAGTCCCATGGAAACGATGAAAGATTATGTCATTCTTTTGCAGGGAACTGAAATCTTGGGAGAGTAACACACTGAAAAAGAGGGAACTGAAATCTTGGGACAGTAACAACTGTTCTGTCTTGCTCTCTTTCTCTTCCACCATGTCCCTTTACTTCACTAACACTTTATTTTTCTCATTTATCATTATGTAAAATTACAGTTTTTAACCACTTTTGTTTTTATTTTTGTACAACTAATTATGGCAGATCTTCCCTAACTCATATGCATGCTACATGAATGAAGGGACTTTGCCACACTTTGAGTTCATTGCTAACATTTCCTTACCCTGGAACCATACTTGGCATATTGTAGACTTAGTATTGTTGAATTAATGAACAAAAACCCCATGCCTAGAGTGACTATTACAGAGCCAATTAATTTTATGCCCAGATTAGACTTTTTGATTATTACTTTTAGATTATTTAGCACCCTACATGGTTTTGTGTGACTCTTGTGGGTTTGTTTGTTTTCTTCAGCTTAAACTTCTGAAGTTGCCTATGAGCAATTGATGGTCTGTTCTATAGGCAACTTGGTCTTACTCTGATGCCATTGAACTTCTCCATATCTCTTTTCACAGTTATTGTTATTTGCAGTGTATTCCAACCAGCGAGGTCCCTAGGTTTATGGTCGTTGTTTATATTGCTGAAATGAAGAATTGACAGTGAGCAAGTCATTGGACTTGCAAAATTCTATCATGTGATTTTTCAAGGTTGTTTCTATGACGACGGCCATCTTTCCTAACTATAGATCCTTCGTCCTTGTTTTCCTTTTTTTTTTAAATTTTGATCAATAGTAATTATAAGTGAATCTGATTACATGTTTAATTAATTTCAGACTGCACAGACTATTCTATGCAGAAGTTGGTAAAAATATTTAATCTCTTCAGCTTTGGCATTAGTAAGTGGTACAAAAATTAGAATAGAAATTATATTAGCTGGTCTTCCCTGTGTAAGTATAGATATTGTGCAATCATTGACAGTTTTGTACCTCAGGAAAGATCCTGAAATGTTATCTTTTGACAATGAATGTGATGCCAGGACTCTGGCAAGGTAGACCACATGGTTATTCCTTCAAAATGGCCAATACCAATTCATTTTACTTCACTAATGCCTAAGACATTGACTTTTATGTGTTCCATTTAATTTTTAACAACTTCCAACTTTCATAGTTTCGTACTTCCTACATTTCACTTCTAAGTATTCATGGATCTTTGCAGCGGTTCCTTCTCATTCTGAGAGTTGTGTCACATCATCAAATGGAAGTTCTGAAAACTACACCATCTATAGCATTAAAGTTGGATCTCTTTTGAGGAGGCAGCTTATGTTTTGAGCACCTTATAACCTGAGAAGGAGCCCTAGTGTCAGAGTGGGTGGTCAATGAATCTGCTAATCACCAGGTCAGTAGTTCGAACTCACTGGCTGCTCTGAGGAAGAAAGATGAGGCTTTCTGCTCTTCGAAAGATTTACAGCCTTGGAAACTCAAAGGGGAAGTTCTACTTGTCTTACAGGATTACCATGAGATGAACTTGACTCGACGGCAATGAGTTTTGGCTCTAACCGAAGTGGCTCATCTTCTGGCACTGTTGCTGGTGCTGTTAGGTGCCATCAAGTTGGTGTCAACCCATAGAAGCCTATGCACAACAGAAGGAAACACTGCCCAGCCCTCACCATCCTCACAACTGTTCCTCGTGCTTGAGCCCATTGCTGCAGCCACTGTGTCGCTTCCTCTCCTTGAGGGCCTTCCTCTGCTTCACTGCCCTGCTTACCAAACATGATGTCCTTCTCCAGGGACTGGTCTCTCCTGACAACATGTCCGACGTGTGTGAAATGAAGCCTTGACATCTTTGCCTCTAAGGCGCACTCTGGCCGTACTTCTTCCACAACAGATTGCTTTATCCTTTTAGCAGTCCACAGTACTTTCGATATTCTTCACCAGCACCACAATTCAAATGCATCAACCCTTCTTCGATCTTCTTTAGTCAATCTCCAACTTTCACACACATAGGAGGCAATTGAAAATGCCCTCGCTTGGGTCAGTTGCACCTGAGATCTCAAAGCAAGCACCTTGCTTTTCAATCCTCTAAGAAAGTCTGGTGCAGCAGATGTACCTAATGCAACTCATCTTTTGATCTCTTGACTTCTGGCACTATCTCAAACAATATTCAGCAGTTATTCACAAGCCTAGGGAGCCCTGGTGGCATCATGAATTATCCGTTGGGCAGTTAACCACAAGATCACTATTTCAAATCCATCTGCTGCTCTTTAGAAAGAGGCTTTCTGTCCCTATACATCTTTACAGCCTGGAAACCCCAGGAAAAGTTCTACTCTGACCTGAATTATTGCTATGAGTCAGAGTCGACCTGGTGGAAGTAAGTCTGCTTTTTTGTTTTTTGATTTGTTTTTAATAAGGCTAACTCCAAACAATTTTTGTAAGTGCATCACCGGCTCCTTCTTCCCTACTCTTCGTGCAGAAGCT
This sequence comes from Echinops telfairi, assembly GCF_000313985.2. Classification (NCBI taxonomy): domain Eukaryota; kingdom Metazoa; phylum Chordata; class Mammalia; order Afrosoricida; family Tenrecidae; genus Echinops; species Echinops telfairi. The sequence continues at coordinate 15,990,276 of NW_022104341.1, forward strand.
CCACTGAAACCATGGTAACCCTGCTAGAGTATGAAATACTGGAGGCCCAGCTTCTGGCATCATCACAGAAACCCACAAACCACCGCACCATGACAAACTACCTACCTATCATTAAAATAGGCTTGTGGATTCTTATTTCAATCAAGGGGCGATAACTGATCATGATCCTTATTTATTTTGATGCTCCTTTAGTTCTGGAATTGATCTGTGAAATCTACTGTCAAGTTAGCTCCTATGGCTCTTCCACATGCTCCTCTCACTTTTTATAAAATCAATAATTTTGATTAAAATAATTTTAAGAACCAACATATTATTGAATCCGTTAACTACCACTTCCTCTTCGGAGCCATGGCAATGGATAGGCATACAGAAACAGGTACAGATCTAATCCTGGTGGTGATGTGAGTTGGACATTGGTTCAATACCACAATGTCTGCTGTTCAAACCCATGAACCACTCAACAGAAGACAGATGAGGGTATCTGATTCCGTGAATACGTGCAGCCTCAGAAACCCTCCCGAGCAGCTTTGCTCAGTCCTAAAGAGCTGCTATGAGTCAGAACCAACATTTTATATGGCAAGAGAGAGAGCTGTGAGATCCACTTCAAAGAATGTGCTCACAGGGTTGTGGGGGAGGGGAGACTGTCAAGTTCAAAATTCATAGATTAGGTGACAGACTGGGGACTTGGGTAGATTTGCATCCCAAAACCTGTAAGTCAGGCCACAGATAAGTAAGAAAATTAAAATGTCTGAGGAAAACATTAATTCATAGTTTGGAAGCAGACCACAAACTAGGATGACTCTCCTTTCGCTCTTAAGCCCCTCAGATGACAGACTGAGATCTACTTGAGACCAGCTGATGACTCACACACAACTATTGGATAACAGCAACAAGACTAGGGTTTTAGCAATTCACCAGGCATCATAGCCTAGTCAAGTTGATACATAAAATTAAATAGTCAACATCATGCTCATGTTATCCTGAAACCTCTAGAGTTCCAGGCAGTGGAGTTACATAAAAGATGATCATTTACACTTTAGGATCAAGCTAGCCATATTAAAAAAAAAAGTAGGAGATCCTAATTCTAATTCTGTGAGTGAAATGTGCAATAGAAAATTTTTGATTAGCTAGAGAAAAGGTATCATTTTAATTTCAGATATAATACAGTCCATTTCTAGATCTCTATTTTCATGATATATAAAATAATCAAATTTCTAATATAATCTTTGATACAAAGCCTGCAAAGATTCACAGCTTTAGAAACTAAACCTTCTCTCTCTTTTTTCAGATCTTTAGCTGTTTTATTGGCTATGATGGCTAAGTCATGCTATAAAATAGGACCAGCAAAAATAAGGGAAAAATAAAACTGAAGTTTCATTGCATGCAAGTTATGATTTTGATTATATTGCCAGCTTGTACCATTATAGGTTATTAACTCCTAGTTCATAAATGTAGGTCTAATATCTCACTGATTCAAATACTGGCTATGGGAAATTTATGTGTACCTCCAATATGAAAGGTTTCTTTTGTTAAATTTTAACAGTTTTATTGACATATAATTCATACAATTCAATGGCTTAACTATATTAAGAAATATATATATATATTTAAAAGCCGCATCATCACTTCAATTGATCTTAGAACATTTTCTTATTTCTTGACTTATTATTAACTCCTTATTTCACCTCAACCTCCTCTGTCATAACCCTATGAAATTATTAATCCAGTAACTGTCTCTGTAGATTTACCTATCCTGGATTTATATAGAGGAAAACATACAAAAACAAAACCCAACAATAACAAAATAAAACTCAGAAAAAACTTAGTCAAAAAGAAAGCAGAAAAAATAAAAACTAGGACAAATTTAAAATAGGTCAAAAGGTAGAGCAAATGATAAGGTGTTAAAATTTAACCTAACTACATTTGTCTACATTAGTCCACTTTCCAATATGTTCTGTCTGATAGCAAGGCTATTAATATCCCTGGTCAATGATCAGAGGGGATTAACTGGAGGCTTAGCCCAAGTGGTGATACTGACAATGAATGTTGAACATTCACTGCCATTCATAGTTTTTGCAAGCCTGGTACTCAGAATCCTCCCATTTTGGCTTTTATATTTCTGATTGTTTTAGGAACCGAGACACCGTGTCTCCAGGCAGGTCCACCCACATGCAGATATACCCACGAACGAGTACCCAGCATGAAGACTGTTACCCATGCTACACCATGCTCCAAGACAAAATTTCATTTATTTGTCATTAGAAATACATATTTCACAATCTATAATGACGTATTGTTTTTGTGATGAATCACTATGCTTTAATGATGTTCAATTTGTAACAATGAAAATACATCCTGCATATCAGATATTTACATGACGATTCATAACAGTAGCAAAATTACAGTTATGAAGTAGCAACGAAAATAATTTTATAGTTGGGGGGTCACCACAACATGAGGAACTGTGTTAAAGGGTCACGGCATTAGGAAGGTTGAGAACCACTGCTTATAATCCTTGGATCACACAGGCTGGTGTCCTGCTTCCGTACAGACATAGCTGACAACGCTCTTAGATGACTGCTTACTTTGAGACCAGCCTTTCCGACCCTAAGGCTGTTCTTCCTGATAACACCACCATCTGATTTCTTCACCACACTTCGCTGTAGCACCATATCTTCAGTGTCTCTTCATGAGGACAAGTATCAAGTAGGCTAGAACACAAGAACTAATTGTTCAAGCTCAGAATCCATTCATATACCTATGTTTTATATATGCTCCTGGCCCACTTTAGAGACACCATTATCATTTTATTGGGGAATATTATAAATCATCTCCAGGGGGCATATGGTAATTCTCTAAATAATAGCAAAGTTTAGCCAAAGGTGTAGAATTTCAAGCACTATTGAGAAAACGTAAGTTCCCGGGAGAGGACCGATTTTTAGATTAAAATACACAGATTGTTGATTTGTAGCAATTAAGGAATTAAGTGACTGGGCACTGTTTATGAAAACAATGAGGATTGGAGATAGGGAGATAATTTTTTCAATAACACTCATCCCCAAAGACAGAACTATGCCTGCTATGTACTAAGACACCTCATTAAAAAGCAAAGAGAGCTTGAAAATAGCAAATATATGGTTGATATTTGGGGGGCACCCTCAAAGCAAGAGATTTGAACCACAGCCAATGACTTCCACATCTGTAACTTTGGGATAGTTGTCATCTGCTTCTCACACTAGAACATTTCAGCCTTAGGTCCACGCGTGGGCGCATTTCAAGTCTTTTCATCGACCGCAGGAGGCCTGGTGGCATAGGGAGTTACACTTTGGGCTACAACTGCAAGGTCAGCAGTTTGAATCCCCCAGCTCCCTCTTGGGAGAAGGAAGAGGCTTTGTATTCCCATCAACAGTGACAGAAGCCCGACAGAGCAGTTCTCCTTTGCCTTACAGGGTCACTATGAGTCGGAATCACTCAGTGGCAGTGAGGTAATCTGATACAAGTTTGTTTCAGGAAAAATCCTGTTACCTTAGTGGTGAATCCAGACATCCAGAGGTCTAGATGAAATCATTTTAGAATGATGAGTTTGAAGGCACTTTATACACATTTGTTTCTAACCAGGGCAAAATGTTGACCAATCTGGAAATTTTAGGGATGGGGATTATGAGAAAGTCAGTATTTGATTGTTAAGACTATAGAGTCTCAGAGTTCCTTTAAAAAATATTTTGGCTTCTGGTAAGTATGGTGCGTGTGGTCTGGGACATCTTTCTTAGCTATGCCGCACAGTGCCACACGTCCTTCAGTTTGGGGAGCCCGTTCTGCTTTGACCCTTGAGTCTGCCTTAGAACAGCTGCAATTGGCCTCATGTAGAAGCAACAGCTTTTATCTGAGGAGGAGGTGCTGCAGTGTATATTTATGCAAATTGGACTCTGTGTGCACATTGGCACCACACAGGAGAATCCACCTTCTGCAGCTTTCCTCTCTGGGTCCCCGAGGGTTGAGCTTCCTTCCTGCTATAAAGCTGTGTTGGGTTTTCATCGAAGCAACTAGTTTCCTGACCTGTTTTATCCCTGCCTATGAGGTATGCAATAGACCAAGTTCATTCTCTTTGTGGCGGTGTTCAGTTTTGCCTTCCCTTGCATCTGACTTCAAAGTGGTTCTCATATAAATCGTGCCCCACATGTACAGCAGCTGCCTGTAGCAGATAACCGCAGAGCCCGAGCAGGGAGCACGCATCAGTTCTTCTCTTCCCAGACCGATGGCTGTTTGGTGGAGTTTGCCAGAGTTCTCAACTGCCAGACTTCAGGGAACTCTGACCATCTCCTGACGACAGTAAGAAAATTACAGTATTAAATTTACAAATTAAAGTATTCATCTGCTCATCTGTAAAACAAATCTCTAAAACTGTTTTAAAGTGTAAAGGAAGAAAGAATTAGGAAACCCCCTCAACACTGTAATACAGGGAAAAATCATACCTATATCATCTTGTTAATGAAGTAAAGGTAGTAATGCAGAGCTTGGCGCACTTTTATTTTAAAGTTGTACTACTAATATTCACAGCATCAAGTACAAGAGCATTTGTACGTAAGGTACTCTTTATTACATAAGGTACTCTATTTACAGTCACTATTGAATAGCTAAACATAATGACTCACACACAATGTTGCTTTTTCTCAGGGGGTTTAGTGGTTATCCTGTGAATCATCAACCACACCCTTTTGATCAGATACATCTAAAAATATGATGAGAAAAACACTTTTAATCATAAATCAGTGTTTATAAAGATCTATGAAACATCAACTATTATATATGAAATGTATCTGTTGGACTTCGATAACTTTGTAGCTGCATTTTAAAGTATGCCTCTGTTTATCAAATAGCCGTTCATCTGCTAAAACTTTCTGATGTATGTGATAGAAGACTTACCTTACTTGTTTGTTTAAAAAAAAAACTCATTGTGAATTGGGTGAATGTTTACAGAGCGAATCAGTTTTCCATTCAACGATCCATTCACAATCCCCACTATGCCCCAGTAATTACCCTGTTTGCTTTCCGTGTTTCCTCCGTCCATTTCCCTTTCTTCCTGAACCCTTCTACCTTCTGAACTTTATCTTTGGGCATAGGCTGCCCTTTGGATCTCAGCTGGTTGATTACACAGCCTAACAACAACAAAAAAAACCATTTTCTTGGTGTTTTGGTTTTTAGGTTTGATCTTGGGGTTGTGGGGGTGGGGTGGGGAGCTGATTCCGAAAATTGCATTGGATAGATCCCTTCAGCTCTACTTGTGATGTTCCATTGTATTTTCCGCTATTACAATGTACTAATTTGTTAATTTATCATCTTACTTTTAAATATGAGAAGAACTCAGAGTAACAAATGATTGGATAAGACAAACAAGTCAGACACATTTGAAAAAGAACGAGGTATTAAAGGACTTCCAGGTGTGGTGTCCATGGCCCAGTGTTGTCTAGTCCTAACCCTTTGAGCTGCCAATAAGAAGGTCAGGGATGAAAGTCTTGCATCAAGGTTAATTTACTGAGATGGGTAACAACACTGTGTTCGTGCAAGGGAGTATGCCTAGTCTTAGGAAAATAGACATCAAAGAATATGTGAGTATAGTGTCAGGAGATAACGTCATCAATTAAATGCACATGGACACTATGATAAATAAAAATACTGCTTTAAGATCGTAGAAATGTTTATTAAACAAAATATCAAATATAAAGCTATTGTGTTTCAATATATCCTATATCAAGATCTATATTCATCTAAAAACAATTGTTTTTTATTTACCCTAATGTACATTTCGAAAGGCAATATTACCATTTCTCTAACCCTTCCAAGCAAAGAATTCTGCAATCTTCCATTTAAACCAACCATTTACTACTTTTGAAAACTTTTATCATGCTTTGAATGAAGCTTTACAGAGTCTATTGATTTTCCTTTCAATGATCCATACACATTTTGTTTCATGACATTGATTTCAGTCCCACAATGTAGCATTACTCTTTCTGCTTCCTTCCTGTGCATACCACTCCCGTTCATCCACTTTTCATATCCTTTCCTGCCTTTTGGAGGTTTAACCAAGGGTTAGTATTGCCCTGTCGATTTCACATGGTGTTATTGTTCACCCTATAGACCTGTCTATTGTTTGGCTGAGGGTTGAGCCGTGGAGGGCAATTCAGCTCCAGTCCTGAAGAGTGACCAAGAACAATTGTTGTAGAGATTTTACCAGTCTTTGTCAGGCCAGTGTGGCAATTATATAATCTGTTGTCAATCTGAGGTAATAGTGAAGGGGTGGAGTTTAGCTTGTCAATCAGGTCGCAGCTTGATGACCTCATTTGGAGGTGCTAAGGAGAGAAATAGCTCATTGGAGGTGGGATACATGCTCAGTCTCTGGGAGACATTGCAGCTGACAAGACACATGGAGGTACACTAGTGCCCTGAGCTGGAGGAGCCACGCAGAGACCCCTGCCAGTGCTGAGATGCTTACACCACCACTGGATCCACAAGACTTCCCACCCACTGGCCTGTGGTCTTACTGCATCCGGCATCATTTTATATGTTTTGTGAGTCTGAAGAGGACCTTACAGATTGGTATCAGACATATGGGCTAATATTGGACTTATGGACTTGATCTGGGCTGGGCTGGGAGGTTTTCACAATATTCAATTGTTCTTGTAGATAAAACTCTTTCTTAAACACATGAGTCTCCATAGATTTGTTTCTCTAGTCTACCTGGACTAACACAGCCAGTAAAACTGGCCTTTTTATGATTTTCGAGTTATATTCTACATTTTTATACTACTCTGTCCAGAACCCTCTATTGTGATCCCTTTCTGAGCAGTGACCAGTGGAAACTGGATGGATACCATCTAGTTCTAAGGGCAGTGGAGGCTGAAGTTTGCATGGTCTTTGGACTAATTTTTTCTGTATGTCTTTCATTTTCTTCACTCTTTTATGCTATGATGAAGATTACCCTTAGGTGGATGCTCATAAGCTATCAAGGCTCAAATTACTATTCACAAAAGTAGGAAGTAATACACTGTCTTTGTGAACTATATTATGACAATTCACCTTGCTGTTCCATGTGACTATACTGCTCCTTTTAAATGTTCTCTGAGTTTGGGGAATAAAATGAAGTCTGGAGGGGCAAAGGCAGGACTGTGGAGTGGATAGGATAAGATTTTCTGGTGCAATTCTCCTAGGATAGCCCCTTATTACACTCAGAGGAGGAACATGTCCATTGTCAAGGGGTGTGTGTGTGTGTGTGTGTGTGTGTGTGTGTCCTCAGTGTAACTTTCCTGGCCTTATTACTCACTTAGGAAGTTTTCCATTTTGTTAAGATTTCATAATAAGCTCCTGTGATGTACTGCATCTTTCAAGAAAAATCGACCAAGATTATCCCTTTGGCGCACCCCCCACAAAAAAACAGTCACCATAATTTTCTGAACTGACCTTTGAAATTAGCTGACCCAGCAGTTTTCCAGGGATGTAATTCGTGTGATTGAACCTTCACTGAAGGCAACTTAGAAAAATTAAGACTAGCACACCACTAAGCAAATTGTCTGCAGACAGCCACTGATCTGAGAGCTAGGTTTAAACACACGTTGTTTGGAATACACCTGTGCATGTGTGAACTGGAACCCTGCAGTTGTTATTACATGCCATCGGTTCATTTCCAGTTCATAGGGACCCTCCGTACAACCGGATGAAACACTGCCTGGTCTTGCACCCTCCTCACAGCTGTTGTGTTTCAGCCTGTTGTTTATCCGTCTTGTTAAGAGTCTCCCTCTTTCTCACTGGCTGTCCATTCTAACAAGCATGATGTCCTTTGTAGTAGCAATGTTTTTACTTATGCTTGTATATGAGAATGATAAAGAAAATAGGGTAAAATATTCACAACAAATGAATCTAAGACATAAAGAATATAATGGTGTGGTTTGCACTGTTTTCATTTTTTGAATTTTCCTCAAAATTTGAAATTATTTCTAAATGAAAAGGTGGGTTTTTAAGTCAGTTTATACAGATCTACATTGTAATATGTCCAGAAACTAGCAAGGAGTGGTGGAAAATGTGTGATCACTACATACACATAGTATAGAATGATCCCATTTATGTAAAAATTCATGTATGCACAGATGTGGTCTGAAAAGTCTGTAAGCTAGAACTAGGAGCTAGATCGAGTACCACATTACAAAGCACTACAGAGTTGACAACTGAGGGGGAGCTAGACCTTAAAATTCAAATTATAAGCCCAACTTGTTCTGTTCTCCAATTCACAATAACAAGGAAGGTGAAGCCTAAGGAAGACAAGCCAATAACGATGCTGCCGCTGATCTGAAAGCCTATCGTGTGTCAGGTGTTATAATAGGAGCTTAAATAATCACATTCTTTAAACCTAAAATTTAATCCTTACAGCAACCCTTTCAGGTTTCATAAATGAGGAAGCGGAAATTACAAGACTATAAGTAACTTGTTCAAAGTCACGATGTCAGTCAACAACAGAGCCAGAACTAAAGTTTAGGATAGTCTGACTCCAAAATGCATGCTCTTTGTACTGCAACAGTCGAAGTGCTGTCAATAAAACATAGAAATAAATAACGCTTGCATATCATACACATGTGAAAGAATAACATTTTATTCAAGCCACGGTATCCACCGTCACTGAGCCGATTCTGACGCCTAGTCACTCCCCATAGGGTTTTCCCGGCGGTAAATCTCTATGGAAGTGGACTGCCTCATGTTCCTCCCATGAAGCAGGTACTGGCGTGAATCATTGACCTTTTGTTTAACAGCCGGGTGCTTTCCTCACTGCACCACTACACAGTGTTCTCTCCAGACAGCCATAATCATGGAGACTATCACACAGTCCTTCCATGACTCTTGATATGTCTATTTGGCTTCGAGGGACTCCAGGACAATGTATAAACTACAGCTCTAAAAACAACCTAAAACCACTGTTGTATCATAAAAGGCTTCTCAAGTGGAAAGAAGTTATTCTATCCTGCATGCATGTAAGATTGCATATTTGCAGTCCTCATTCCTCCATAAGGACTAATCCATGCCTCATTACTGTCAGGCTTCTGAACATTTGCATAAATGATAGGGACTTGTTATCACTTATTTCTGGATTCAGTTGATTGCATGCAAAATGTGCAAAGGCATGATTAAAAAATCTTTGATCTTTTAATCAAAAAAGTAAGCAATGTTAATTCATTTTGTCAAGTGTAATACATATACTTTATTATAATATGACTTTGCATTTGAAATTACCACACTATAGCAATTACTCTTCATTAATGAAGCCTTGTTGCTATGTAATTTCACTGTGACTTGGGACAATAGAAGCCTTTCTGGAGGTTTAGTTAAATTTGGTGTGAAGTTATTTCATAAAATAATCATATTAAAAAAATAATAATCACATTCTTTAAACATAAAATAAAATTTACCACCATAGTATTTCATTCTATTTATCTCACAAACATAAATATCAATGGAACTATGTAAATAGAATAAAGTAGCCTTTAGAAGAAATAAAAATAAGCTTATTTTTCAAATTCAAAAGCAATTATATATTTGTTAATATAATTTTGTGAAAAGTTCCTTCAAAATCTTACTTCTTTTCCACTCCAGTAGAGATAAATATGTACATAAATAATTATTAACAAAGCAGAATGCACATTGATGCTATAACAAAAGACCAGATGTTCTAAATATCTCTAGAAAGATCTTGGAAGAATTCGTGAAAAATGTATTTTAATTCATTTTTAAGGAATGGGTAGGAAATCAGGCAGTAGAAGGGGAAGAGGAGGAGAGAACATTGTAACAGATGAGAGTCTACCAGGCTAGACCAAGGGTGAATGATTATTCTACAAGAAAAGAAAACAATAGAATTTTGAGCAAAAGAGGAGCATCAGATAAATCATCTGAAGCTACGATGAAGGTGACATAAGATCATGCAAAACTTATGGGCAGGAAAACAAAATGTAGGAAATCATCATTGAAAAGATAAGGACAATTTTAGGGACCCTACCGTTTCATAGTGGTTATGCATTAGCCCACTAACCACAAGGTCAACAGTTCAAAACCGTGGGAGGGAGATGAAGTTTTCTACTCCCTGTATAAAAGCTGTGGTCTCAGAAGCCCACAGGGACAGTTCTGTCCCTGCTGTCGGAACACTGTGAGTCAGAATCGACTCGATAGCATTGAGTTGGTTCTTTCTAACTTTCAGCAGAGGTACCTTATCAAAAATAAGTGGAAACACAAAGAAGGCAAATTTCCTAAAAATTAGATACTATGTGCATGGAAACAGCAGTCAAGACAGCAAATGAAACATTTCACTGGGTAAATTAGCTGCACAGGACTTCTTTAAAGTGCTGAAGACTAAGGGTGTCACTATACAAGTGGAGAGATGGGGAGTTAATAACCATGAGTATAAGAATGAAGAAAATGTTCTGATTGTGGTGCTGATTGTAGAGCTCTTCTTGAAGTGACAGAACTATTGAATTGTATGATTTGTGAGTCATATGCCAATAGAACTGTTCAAAAAACTTAACAAGTATATGTAGTACATTGTATACTGCGTAATTACATAATATTCTACTGTATCATGTCATATAAATCTTCCTGGAAATTTTGATATATTTTAATATGACACCTTCATCGATCATCTCCCTATTCTTAAAAAAAAAAGGAAAAAAAGGAAGTAGAAAAGTCACTGCAATGATGCAGTGATTGATCTGTTTGTCTGTCTGTCCTTCTAGTTAGTCATTGAGGGAAGTTCTTCACAACACTTTGCTCTAAGCCACTATATATAAAAAGTGAAACTTATGATTCAGAGAACCTTGTCAAGGCTATATTTAGGTTACATTTGTGATAGGGTGGTGATACCTGAACCAAAATATGAACACAGAAAGAAGAACAATGTGGAATAAGAATCTTTAATTTGGGTTTTCATTTTGAACTTGATTAACTGATGAGATGTGCATGTGTGGATATACAGATGAACTTTTAAAGTTTACTGCTTCAATACTATGGAATACTCTGCAGCCTTTTAAAGGATTAATTAGCTCTGTATGCAATAATCAGAAAAGATAGCCATGGTTTGTTGTAAAGGAAAAAAAAACATGCTGCAGAACAAGACACAGCGTGATAAACAATGTAAACAAATATACATGTAAATACATATATGGATGAATATATATTTTATACTTGCAAGGGCCTTCAAATGATTCATGTAAAAATTGGGGAAAA
>NW_022104341.1:16003149-16004390 GCF_000313985.2 Echinops telfairi
GTCTAAGCTTCTGCTATAGTGTTTTTATATTATATTATAAGAAACTTATTTCTTAAAATAATGACTGTCTGATTTTCCTGGTGTATATCTTCTGCGGTAGCCCCAGATACATGGCTGGAGTTTAGAGTGTGTAACAATATACAAAAATAAATCAGTTTGTAATCTCACAGTTTATGCTCCGATACTATTCCCTCCTTCGACTTCGCATGATATAATTTACCTATCCTTCGGTGACTGATGCTGGTGTGCTTCTTCCATGTGGATTAGGTGTGCAGAACGCTATGGATGAGTGTGGGAGCCCAAGATACATTTGTTGGACAGATATAAGAAATAAGCCTCCAGTGTTCTCCCTCTCTCCGTATCAGAGGGATGGGAGGAAAGTGGTCACTAGACAGATCAACAGTGAATTGGGGAGAGAGTGTAGAAGATCGAAGGGGTAAATCTGCCTTGAACGGTTAAAATCTTGTCAGCTGATCTCCCTCTGAGGGACGCGGGATCTGATCTGCCTTTTCAGATCAGAATGTGTTCAACATTTTCCATGTTTGTTGTTTGTTTTGTTTGTTCGTATTGGGGCTTATCTCAGATGCGTTATGTCATTGGGGGTCACTCTCTTGAATTTGTGTTATACCTTTTTTGTGTTTTTCAGTAGGTGAAACCCAGGATTGAAGGACCCAGAGGGACACCAAGCAGAATCAGAGGTTCTTGGGCAGAGCTGTGGGGTACGGTTGGGGGCGGGCACATTAAAAGGAGCCGATGTCAAGGAGTCCAGGAAGGAAAAGAATATTTGGGAACTGATTGTGGTAACAGTTGTGCAAGACTGCTTGATGTGACAGAATGAGAGAATTATATATGTATTAACTCCAATTAAAAAATAAAATGAAATTTTACATTTTTTTTAAAAAAAGGAAATGTTTGGAAAAGGAGAAGTGAGTTTGATATGGAGATTCTTTAATAAACTATTTGATTTTTAGCATTCATCAAGTACTAGATGCCACCTTTAAGATTATAAACTCTGATATTATTTGAATTATGCATATTTCTTTTTTTTTTAGTCATTTTATGAGGGGCTCAAACAACTCTTATCACAATCCATACACACATCAATTGTGTAAAGCGCATATGTACATTCATTGCCTTCATCATTCTCAAAATATTTTCTCTCCACTTAAATCCCCGGCATTAGGTCCTCATTTTCCCCCTCCCTGCCCCCTCCCTCATAAGCCCCTGATAGTTTATAAATT
>NW_022104341.1:16006114-16007760 GCF_000313985.2 Echinops telfairi
GGCACCTCAGATGGTAGGCTTGGTGACCATCTTCAGGAAAGCAGATTTACCATGGACACAGAGGCTAGGCATGAGTCTACAGTGCCCCCCATGGCCGCCATCAGTAATGACAGCTACATAGGGATAGGTGATCAGAATAAATTCCAAAGAATAAATAAGTGGAGTAATGCACACATGCACACAAGTACAGGGATATTAAAATGACTTTAAAACAAACTGATGGTTCTAGATAAAACTGTGAAGGTTGTTCTCTTGATTTCCATTTTCCATTCCACTACCACCCTCCCGGGAGCCCCAGTGGTGTTGTGTTTCTGCTAACTACAAGGTCAGCGTTTTGAAACCACCAGCTGCTCCACAAGAGAAAGATGAGGCTTTCTAATCCCATAAAGAGCTAGTCTCAAAAACCCAAAGGGACATTGTCCTGTAGGGTCTCTATGAGTTGGCATTGACTCAAGGCAGTGAGTTTAAAACACCCCTAAAATTCTACTTTTCATTTCCACCACCACCTCCTGAAACTAGCTGATGCTTATTTCGACCCTATCTAAAATATTTCTCCCAGCCTTTGAACTCCACCACTAGTCTGTCAGTTTGTCCACCTGTGATAGCTTGTGTGTTACTGGGATTTTGAAATCTATGTCACTGGTATTTCAAATACCAGCAGGGTCACCCAAAGTGAAGATGTTTCAATAGAGCTTCCATAATAATAACAGACTATGAAGGAGGAATGGTCTATCCACTTCTGAGGAATTAACCATTTAAAACATTATGAAGAGAAAAAGAACATTGTTAGATGCTGAGAATCTCATGTATAATTGCAGAACATTGTCAGAGATAGTGCGGGAAGATAAGCCCCTCAGGTCAGAATATGATTGAGGAAGAGCTGCCTTCTCAAAGTAGAGTCAAACACAATGACTTAGATGGAGTAAAACCTGGAAGGGTGAAGCTTTCAGTACCTACATATGCTGATGGGGCAAGACTCAAAATTAGAAGAGCTGCAAACATCTAGTAATAATCAGAACTTGGAATGTATGAAGTATGAATCTAGGAAAATTGGAATCCATCAAAAATGAAAAGGAACACATAAAAATCAATATCCTAGGTGTTAGTAAGATGAGATGGGCTAGTATTGAGCATTTTGAATCAGAAAATAATAGGGATATACTATGCCAGGAATGAAGGTGCCATGTGCTGCCAAAAGAACAAACAAATCGGTGTGAGAAGAAGTACAGTCAGAATGCACCTTACACACAAGGATCGCAAGACTTTGTCTCAAGAACTTTGGACATGTTATCAGGAAAGACCAGTCCCTGGAGAAAGACATCATGCTTGATGACATGGAGGGACAACAAAAAAGAAGAAGACCCTCAACAAGATGGATTGGCATAGTGGCTGCGAAAATTGTCTCAAACAGAATAGTAATTGTGAGGATGACAGAGAACCAGGTGGTGTTTCATTCTGTTGTGCCTAGAGTCACTCATAGTTGGAACTGATTGACAGCACCTAACAACAACAGGAGCATCCCTTGAACTGAGGATCCCTGGTACCGCAGTAGTTTCGAGCCTAATGGTCAATAGCTAAGCCCATATGTACTCCATAGGATAGAGAGGTGGCAGGCTGCGTCTGCAAATATTTACAGCCTTGGAAAC
>NW_022104341.1:16009358-16014792 GCF_000313985.2 Echinops telfairi
TTTTCCTTTTTGTTTCTTTGGTCTCTTGTTTTTCTGCATTTTGTTTGTTTGTTTTGGTTTTGGTTATTGTTGTTCTTTTTGGGTTTTGTTTTTGTCATAATATGACTGCCAAAGTAAACCAGAATTGTTCATAACTCATGGACAAACATATGAATTCTGAGCTCCCACTTAACTCTAGCTCCAATCCAAGAACAGTTAGTTCTTAGAACATGACCCTGCTCATTACTCGCCTTCATTAAATGATCACCAAAGATAAGGGTGCTACAGCAAAATGTGGTGAAGAAAGCAGGTGTTGCCCGGCTATCAACTAGAATAGTGTCTGTGGTCTGACTTAAAGGCTTGTATTCAAACAAGCAGCCATCTAAGTGAGGAATCAACTAAGTCCACATTGAAGAGCACTAAAGCCTGTGTGTTCCAAAGATGACACTAACAAAATCCAAATATGACAAAGGGCAAAGCATCAGAGTTTAAATTGTGAACACACAATTTGTAAAAAACTATGGAAGACAGTGGAAGCCCAAAAATCCATCTGATGACTGTCCAGTCAGATTAAGCCCCTAGCAGATCTCTAGCCACAGGCAAGGGACTCGAGCAACTTTACTCTCAGACAGAAATTATTGTAAATTTGTTTGGGGTGGATTGAACCATGGTAATATGATACTTCATCAGTTGACCTCCCTCTCGACCCAACCTCAATTTTCTCTAGGTGAAAGTATTGCTCACTTATTGTACAACAGAAATTTCTCCTCTGGCCTTTTAAATATTGATGGTAAGGTCCTTCTCTTTCTTATGCTTTATTTGTATGTTTATCTTTATACTATTATTATATTCCTCTTGCCATCTTGTTTTCTTTTTGTTTTTGTTGGCATTCCCAGTTTGGGAAGCAGAGAATGAGTGGATGCATAAAGACACTAACTGATGCGTGGTTTCTAAGGGATGTGGAAGAGAGGTGGAGGGTAAGGAGGATGAAGGATTTGGAGAGCAAACAAAAGAATGCAGGAGGGAGTGCTAGAACCGATTGTTACGATGTATAAACAACGCTTTTAAAAAGCAATTTAAACATGGAAGTGTATGATATGTGAATACTATATCAAGAAAATTACTTTAAAAAAAAGAAAGAAAGAAACCCAACATGACAATGGTTATCTTGGGAGAAAGAGCTGTTGCTTAGGGGGCATTGAGTTTATGTTAATGGTGGTGGAATAATGTGCAAAAGTATATCAATAATGGTTGTACAGAATGAAGAATATAATCAATGACACTGAAGTACACATGGAGAATTGTGGAATTGGAGAATATTTTGTTGTGTATACTTTTGCCACCATTAGAAAAAGAAATAATTACATGAATAACAATAAGTACAAGGGAGAAGAAAATGCTGTAGAATTGAATGTGGTAATAATTGTACAACTCTTCTTGACCTGAATGAAATATTGATTGTATGACATATGGAGGAAGTATTAGTAAAACTGTTAAAATAAATACATAAATTAATTTATAGTAAAGAAAGAACAGATCAAATTGGATGTCAGAAGAGGCTCTGACACTACCGTGTAGTATAGCTAAGGTAAAATACAGCAAAGATAAAACTAAGGAGCTGAACAGAAAATTTCAAATGGCAGCTCAGGAAAACAAAGTGAAATATTATACTGAAATGTGTGAAGACCTGGAGTTATAAAACTTGAAAGGAAGGACACACTCAGCATATCTTAAATGAAAGAAGATCAAGGGGGGAAATAATCAAGCCTCAAGTTGCAATATTGAAGGACTCTATGGGGAAAATATTGAAGATGGAAAAGACATTCCAACATTTCAAGAAGTACTACATTAGTAAAAGCCAGTGGTACTAAAAGAAGTCCAAGCTGCACTAAAAGCATTAGCCAAAAAACAAGGCTCTGAGAATTTGTAGATTACCAACTGAAATATATTGACAAGCTGATGAAGAACTAGAAAAACCCACACATTTATGCCAGGAAATTTGGAAGGCTGCTATTTGGCCAACTGACTTGAAGAGATATTTGTATCATCCCAAAGAAAGGTGGCCCAACAGAATGCTCAACTTATAGAACAATATCATTGATATCACATTACATGTGAAACTTTGCTGACGATCATTCAACAACAGTTGCAGGAGTACATTGACTGAGGGTTTTCAGAAATTCAAGCAGAATTCAGAAGAGGATGTGGGACAAGGGATATCATTGCTGCTTCAGAGGGATCTTGGCTCAAAATAGAGAATACCAGAAATATGTTGTCTTGTGCCTCACTGCCTATGCCAAGGCATTCACCTGTGGGGACTATAACAAACTATGAATAGCCTTGAAAAGAAGAGGAATTGCAGAACACTCCATTAAGCTCCAGTAGAACTTGTACATGAATCAAGGGACAGTTGTACAACCAGAACAAGGGAACACTCCACAGTTTAAAATCAAGAAGGGTGTATGTCAGTGTTGTGTCTTCTCACCATTCAATCTGCATGCTGAGAAAATCATCAGAGCAACTGGATTATATGAAGAAGATTGTGGCATCGGGCTTGGAGAAAGGCTTATTAACAACCTATGATATGCAGATGACAAAAACCTTACCTGCTGAAAGTGAGGAGGACATGGAACACTTGCTGACAAAGATCAAGAATTACAGCCCTCAGTATGGATTATGACTCAAAGTAAAGAAAATGAAAATCTTTATCCTGGACCTATACATAACTTCATGATAAATAGAGAAAATATTGAAGCTGTGAAGGATTTCATTTTGCTTGAACTCACAATCAATCCTCCTGGAAGCAGTAGTCCAGAGATCAAAAAGCACATTGCATTGGGTAAATCTGCTACGTGGCCACTGGAGAACCCCTGTAGCAATGATGAAAAATACAACTTTTCTCTAGTTCCTAAATGTTTCCTCCCCGCTCCCACTATCATGATATGAATTCTACCTTGCAAATCTGGCTAGACCAGAGGATGTACACTGGTACAGATACAAACTGGAAATACAGGGAATCCAGGGTGGATGATCCCTACAGGACCAGTGGTGTGAGTGGCGATACTGGGAGGGTAGAGGGAGAGTGGGTTGGAAAGAGGGAACCGATTACAAGGAACTATATGTGACCTCCTCCCTGGGGGACAGACAACAGTAAAGTGGGTGAAGGGAGAAGTCGGACAGGGCAAGATATGACAAAATAACAATTTATAAATTATCAAGGGCTCATAAGGGAGGGGGAAGCGGGGAGGGAGGGGAAAAATGAGGACCTAATGCCGGGGGCTAAGTGGAGAGGAAATGTTTTGAGAATGATGAGGGCAATGAATGTACAATTTTGCCTTACACAATTGATGTATGTATGGATTGTGATGAGTTGTATGAGCCCCTAATAAAATGGTTAAATAAAAAAAAATCTGCTACGCAAGACCACTTTAGAGTGTTGAAAATCAAGGGTGTTACTCAGAGGACTAAAGTAATCCTTATCATAGCCATCGTATTTTCAGTATCATATGTATGTGAAAGTTGGGCATTGAATAAGGAAGACAAGAAGAATCAATGCATTTGAACGATGAACTGGTGTTGGTGAAGAATATTGAAAGTACCATGGACTGCTAAAAGGACAAAACAAAAAGTCTGTCTTGGAAGAAGTATGGCCAGAGTGCTCTTTAAAGGTGAGGATGCAAAGACTTTGTCAAATACTTTAGGTATGTTTTCAGGAGAGACTAGTCCCCGGAGAAGGACATCATGCTTGATAAAGCAGGAAAAGAGGAAAGCCCTCAATGAGATAGATTGGCACAGCGGCGGCAACAATGGGTTCAAGCATAAGAACAATTGTGAGGTGGGTGCAGTACCAGGTAATGTCTTGGCCTGTTGTGCATGGGGTTACTATGAGTCGGAATGAACTCAATGGCACCTAACAGCAACATCCAGCATATACAAAGAGCACCTACAGCTCTACAATAAAAAGACAGCACTACCACAAAATGGGCCAAGGACTTAAATAGACATTTCTTCAAAGGAAGCACATAAAAGCCACAATAAATCACATTCATTAGTAAAATTAATTAGAATCCTCATACTTTGCTGGTGTGATTATAATTTGGGGCACACTTTGATAGTTTCCCAAAACTTTTAACATAGAGTTATCATGTGATCCAATTACTCCAAAGTAATGAATATGTCCCCAAATAATTGAAAACATGTATCTACACCACAACAAAGACAGATGTGGTAGTTACATAATCTTGTGTCAACTTGAGGGTATTAGGAGTGAAGGGGTAGAGCCTAGCCTGTCAGTCAGATCAAAGCCTGATGATGATTCCTTGTGGGCATGGCCTTCTCATGAGGATTCTGGGAACTTCTCTCTCTCTGCCTTGGTCTGCCTGTTGACAAACCATGTGAGACTTGCTGAGACCTGCAAGAACTCTCTCTCTATGCTTCATCTTCCTCTTATGGAGCCATACTCAGAGAGCTGGAGGAGCTATGTGGAGACCCACATCAGCACTGAGAAGCTTCCACCGTCACTGGATCCACAAGACTTTTCACCCACCGGCTTGTGTCTTCCTGCATTCAGCATCATCGTATGTGCTGTGTGAGTCTGAAGAGAAATTTATGGACTAGTGTTGGAGATATGGGCTCATATTGGACGTATGGACTTGATCTGGACTGGGTTGGGATGTTTTCTCAATATACAATTACTCTTTGATATAAAGCTCTCTCTTTCTCCCTGGTTATATGGTGATCAGATCACTGTGCTGCTGCTTGAGCTAGTCCTTTGCCTCAATCATGTGCTGCACTATCTGTGAGCCAAGCCAAAGCATGGATTGTGTTGCTTTTCCATGCATTGCTAGAGCTTGAGGCTCCTTTGAGACCTGCTACACCATGCTTCTAGTGGATCGTGTGTCCATCCATGCATCCCTAGAGCTTGAGATCCCATCTGATCCTGCTTCACTATGCTCCTATGCTACTAATTGTTACTGCCCCACCCTCCTGTCTGTCATCTGCAGGCAGACTCTGCCTGTCTTGTCTGCTTCCTTGACCTTGGATGGGCATCTCGTGTGAGCTGAAGGACCTTCAGTATATTAACTATTCCACAAAAGTGAGCTGAACTGAGCCCTCGGTATTGCTGTGTGGACTGTTATATTCCTTCAATATATATATATATAGTTGTAGATCTGTACAATGGAAGATTATTTATCATTAAAAAGGAATGAGATTCGACTCACTCTCACTGTCTCACTCTCACTCACTCACTATCTCACTGCCTCACTCTCACTCTCTCACTGTCTCACTGCCTCACTATCTCACTGCCTCACTCTCACTCTCTCACTATCTCACTGCCTCACTCTCACTCACTCACTGTCTCACTCACTCACTCCCTCTCTCTCACTCACTCACTTACTCACTCACTCACTCACACTCACTCACTGTCTCACTCACTCACTCACACTCACTCACT
>NW_022104341.1:16015542-16019046 GCF_000313985.2 Echinops telfairi
CCTCACTCTCTCACTGCCTCACTCTCTCACTGTCTCACTCAAAAAAATAAATAAATAAAAAATAAAATAAAAGGAATGAGATTCTAATACAAGTACTACAACATGAGTAAGCCTTACAAACATTATGCTAGGTCAAAGAAGCCAGTCAAAAAAGGTGTGCATGATTTTATGTACATGAAGCATGAAGCATAAGAAAATCTATGGAGACAGAAAATGGCTTAAGGGCTGAGGTTTAGGAACTGTGGAGAACAACTGTTAAGAGGTACAAGGTTTCTTCTGGGTTAATGAAAATATTCTAAATTAAACAGTGATGATGACTGCACAACTTATAAGTATACTAAAAATCACTGAATTATGTACTTTTAAAAGATTATTTTATATATGTGATGTATAGCCCAATGATGATGTTATTAGAAATATGCCTAGGAGTTCAACAATAGTGTGAGACTTATGTAAACTAAATGAGTAGTAGTGAAATTGCTTAAATCAAGGCCTCTGGCAATATTGATTGTTTTAGTTGTGCATTATGGTGTTCCTTAAATCACATCCCACCCATTGCAATCAAGTTGATTCCTACTCATGGCGATTCTACATGGAGTTCCCATGGCAGTAAATCTTTAAGATGCAAGGATCCTCATCTTTATCTCACTAAGCAGCTGGTGGGTTTGAGCCACCACCCATGTTTGCAACCCAGTGCCTCGACGCCTACTGGCAGCACCAGCAGGGCTCCTTAAAACCCTATAACCACTCCACCCCCTAAAAACACTAAACCACTACCATCGAGTCAATTCTGACTTCTTGAGACCCTCTGAGTGGTTTCCAAGGCCGTAAATCTTTATGGGAGCAGACAGCCTCATCTTTCTCTTCCCTCTGGGTTTGAACCGCAGTCCTTGTGGTTAGCAGAACAGCACTCACTCAACAGCGCCACCAGGATGCCCTTCCTTCACACAGTTGTCAAGAAATTAGCCATATTAATAATATTGCCGGCAAGTTTAACATATCTCGTATATAACTTCAACAGAGAGACAATTTTCAAATTAACTGTTAACAGTCTCCAGAGAACACTGGGACATTTTCTATCCACAGAAATCAGACCAATCTAGGCAAAGTAGGTCACAGAACACAATCCAATTCAAACTTGGCATAAGATGACCCAATGTTTTTTCTTCACATAATCATGCTGTTCTAGTCATTCTATGATCCTGACCTTTAAGTCAGTGGGTAGTCTATTATTACTGAGTGGCTGCAGAGTCCAGAATCAACAGTTTGGAAGCTAAAGAATGCCCATCTTTCAAAATCTTTTGGCTTAATAGAAGCTGAGGCCAGCTAAATCTCTTGCCTGCATTTAGTTACTTCATGCACATGAACTAAACAACAAACAGGATGCAATTAGCAGAGAATGAGAAAAATAAGATATGTTTATTTTGTAAAACACTAAACAGATTAAAACGGATTTTAAAATAAATCACTATGAAGGATAGTGTAGTCTTTAGAAAAAATAGGTAATAAGACTTTAATAGGAAATCATTCCTCAAAATACATCATTTCTTAATTTCCTATAGATCCCCCATACAAAAATACTTTACACCCCCCACCCAAATGTTTTTTAATTCAGGTACCTGAAGATCAGTTCTGCCTCCCCAAATCCCAAACTCACTGCCATCGAGTTGATTCTGACTCATCGCGATCTTGTACCCCGTGTAGAACTGGCACGGGGAGCGTCTAAGATTAGATTGTGACTCTTGACAAGTATCGAACGCCTCTTCTTTCTCTTGCAGAGCGCTTGGTGGTTTTAAACCGATGGCCGTTTCATTAGCAGCCCAACAGGTGATGTGCTACGGCACCAGGGCTCCTGTTCAGGAATGATATATATTCCTCGTTACTCAGAGATGGTTTTCCAATTAAGTGCCATTGAGTCAATTCTGGCACATAAAGACCCTATTATAGTACAAAACCACCACCCAACCCTACACCATGCTCACAGTTGCTCGCCTGTGTAAACGCATTGCTGAGCGTCTTCACCATTTCACTGACCCTCCGCTTTATCAAGCATGACGTCCTTCCCGGGGAACCATTCCTTCGGATGACACGTCCAAAGTACACGAGATGAAGTCTCACCATGAATTCTAAAAGGGAAAAAAATGACTATGGTTCCAATTTTACCTTTTGCCAAAGGGTGTATATGTATGTCTTTTTTTTTCCTTGCAAGAATAGTCAAACATACTTTCCTTTGAAAAAGGTATCATTTACTTATTTATATTAGTAGGATATAAACTGCTCAATTTATCTTTTAATAAGTTATCAGTTTGGGGGGAAAATTTCTCACCTTTATATGACATGCAGTTTCTTCCCTAAAAACAACAATTTAAAAATCTGCAAACATATCTTTCCTGGAGTCATGCTAGGGGCGCATATCAGAATCTTTGCTCAGAACAGTGAGCTGAGGTCTTAAGAAGACAGTTAACTCTAAACTAATCGAATTACTCCTTCTTGAAATATTGTTAGCTTTTCTATAATACGTCATTTGATACAGTAATAAATTACCTCTTTGGAAGACTAGATATGTAACTAAAATGATCCCCCAAATCTACAGAGATCTTGGCTATCTAAATAAACATTCTTTGTCCATAAGAATGAAAAGAAAAAATAAGCGCTAATGCCTTAACATGGAGGTTCAATGCTAGAATGGAAATGAAAATAACAAATACAACCATATAAAATTAATATAAATATGACTATGTTCTACTCAAATTGGAAAACTTAAAAAGATTGGCAACAACAGTTAGGTAGGCACTGTGTAGGGAAAATGAGCTCTTTCGAATTATTTGTATGAGTATAAATTTGTACAAACTTTTGTAGAAAATTTTTATTTATTCATTTAATTTTTCTTTAGTTTTATTAATTTAATTTTCCTTATTCAAACCTGTAAAATATGTATATTTTACATATGATCTACTAATTCCAATTCTCAGAACTCATCCTATAGATAGTTACATGAGAATATAAAAATAGAAGAGGATATTTATTACAGTACTGCTATTCAATACAAAAATTTAGGAAGAACTTAAATTCTTGTCTACTGATAATTAAATTGTCTGTTTTGTCCAAATTGTCTATTGATAAGCCAACCGTTAGAGAAAGATGTACATTGGAATACCATTGCAGCCATTGAGGAAGGAGGACAGAGAGGTCTCCCAATGTTCTGGCAATGTCCCCCTTGAGTAGTCATTGTGTGGGTACTCACAATGCAGCTGTTTATTTACTTACATAACTGTTAACAGGTTTCTATATGCTTCGGTACAGAGTTTAAGACTTTTACAGAAAAAATGTAAAGAAAAAGATAAAGCTAGATTTGCATGTATTACTTTAGTAATTTGTATGTGATATTTTAAGAGGAAAACAAACTAACAAACAGCAAACCATTCTGTGGAGCATGACCCCGATTTTATAGTAAGAACTACTGTGTTCAGTAGATGTAAAGATCAAAACAACCAGGCCCTCATA
>NW_022104341.1:16019227-16030068 GCF_000313985.2 Echinops telfairi
GCTAACATTTTCACCAGCCTATTCTGGAGGAGTCTTGGTGGTATAGCGGTTAAAGCACTTGGTTGTTAACGCAAAATATGGGCAATTTGAACCCACCTGTTGCTCAGCAGGAGAAAGATGGGGCAGTTTGCTTCTGTAAAGGTTCACAGTCTTGAACGCCTATAGGGCAGTTCTCCTCTGTGCTCTAGAGTCTCTGTAAGTCAGACTTGACACAATATCCGTGGATTTTGGTAAAATGTCTCTCAAAGGATTGCAAGCCAAACCTAGTATTTGCTACTAAATGATGTGTTATACACAAACAATGTTTTGTGATTAGCTTTATAAAACCTAAGCATGTTTTATAAGGTGTAAAACATTGTAAAATGTAAAATAAAATATTATGATCATAAAATTTTAGCAGTCATCACACTCATAGTGTAAATATTCTTATCTTTAATAATACAGAGCTTTAACATGGAACTAAAATTGGAGGTGGGGCAAAGAGATTGAAAGCACTCAGATGGCATAAAAGAGGGCAACTTACTCTTTTTAAAAAACAAATAGAACCAATATATGTATGGTATCATTTTTGCCTACTTTTTTAGAACGACTGAAAAATAAGTGTTATTATAGAAATATATTTTGAAGGAAATATGCTCCTCAACAGGAAGCTTTCAAAAGTCTTTTTAAATTAATCATGTGGTAATGTTTGAAAAGAAGCCCTGATGGTATAGTGTTTATGCATTGGCCTACTAACTAGAGGTCAGCAGTTCAAACCCACCAGACACACCCTGAGAGAAAGATGAGGCTGAGTACTCCCATCAAGAGTTACACCCTTGGAAACCCACTCAGGCAGCTCTATTTTGGCCTATGCGGTAGCTATGAGTCAGTATTGACTTGATGTCAGTGAATTTTTGAATGTTTGCAAAATTATTCATTTTTTCCTTTAATTCAAGTCAATATGAATTAATGATCAACATCCCTTTCTTTGCAATTTTTTGATAATTCCTTGACCATCCAGCACCATCTTCACCTTTAGTTAGACTAGACGAAAAAAATGTGTTGCTGTTAACTGTCACCAGGTTGGCTCTGATCCATAATGACCCTATGCACCACGGAATGAAGCACTACACAGGCCTGTGCCATCCTCACAAGGCTTCCTAGGCCTGAGCCCATTGTCACAGCCACTGTGCCAATCCGTCTCATTGAGGGCCTTCCTATTTTTCACTGCCCCTCCACTTTACCAAGCCTGCTGTCCTTCTCCAGGGACTGGTCTCTCCTGATGTCCAGATTGAGACATGTTGTCTTTACTTTGTACTCCAATGACAAGGCAGCCTCACCGTGCCTGCCTCTAATGAGCACTCTGGTTGTATTTTTCACAAGACAGATTAGTTTGTCTTTTCAGCAGTCAAAGGTACTTTCAATACTTTTTCTCCAGCACTATGTGAAAGAAGTGTAGACACCAATTGATTGGTTATGGCTACTTAGTAATATTCTGAACCTCTAACTTTCTCGTTAAGGTTTCTCCAGACTTGGGTTATCATGACATAGGAATAGGAAAGTGACAATACTAAGAAACTCCCAACTAAATGGTGGGGTGCAGAAAAAGACCAGGGGTGACATGTGATCTACATCTCGCAAGTTCTTGAAATGGAGGCGTCTGTATCATAAAAATCCACTTGCGCAAAATGCACCCTGCTTGCTGAAGGGGAAAACAGAGCCGTCCAATGGGCTCTTTTCAGGGACATTTCAAGATAGAGGCAGCTGAAATGATGGAGCTGCCAAGAGGTGGTTTAAGAATACTTGATTTAAAAAAAAAGAATACTTAATTAAAAAATGACAACCACCACCAATTTTATTATCGTTATTGTTAGTACCACCCTAAGCTTTATCTATATCTACTCAGAAACCCTTAATAAACATTTAAACTCATAGAAATTCCTAAAGGAATCCCCACCCTTCCCATTACGTGTGAAGAAAAGGCGTGGGTTTGTGTCACACTGTGGGTAGGAAAGGCGAGCGCAGAACTGGTAGGCAGATAGTAGTGCCAAGAGACCATGAGCTTGCCCCAAAATAAATGCCTGGAAGATATTCAGGTTTTTAGTATTCAAGGTTCACTCCCTAAGCTGCCCAAGTGGAATGGAACAAAATACAGAATATCTGAAACCAAAACAAAAAAGGGATTTCTTCTGGAAGTGAGCTGAAGAAGTCGTCAAAGTCAGTGGATCTTTGTATGTAAATTCCCCTTCTGGTGAGCTAAGGCTAGAGCAAAGCATATAGAGCAAGGACTTCCAACAGCCCTCCAGGACGTGGGGGAAATGTTCATTACTAAGATTCGCCATGTTTGGGTTTCTCAGGAAACTGTATAAGAACGAAATTTGAGTGCATTGGGGCATGAACCCAAACTCTAACTGCACTCCAAAATTTTCAGCTTGAACCAACTAGGACATGCAAATCAGCAATTTGGATTTTTCTGCATGTGGATTTTTCAATTAGGTTTATATTGTTTCAGTCAGTGAAAGGGCTGCTTGGTTTTTTTGAGATGTGGAAGTGATACATCAAGAGCCCTTTTCTTTTTCACTGACCCTCTCCTTTACAGAGGATTGGTCTTGCCGAACAACATGTCCAAAGTAGGTGCACGGAAGTCATGCCCTCCTTCCTTCTGAGAAGCATTCTGGCTGTACTGCTTCCAAGGTAGATGTGTGTGTCCTTTGGCGTCCGTGAGACTCCCAAAAGTCTGCACCCAGACCGTGACATAGATGCATGCACGCTTCTTCGATCTTCCTTATCCAGTACCCACCTTTCACATGCATATGAGGCGATTGGAAATACCATGACTTGAATCAGGCACACCTTAGTACTCAAAGTAACATCCTTGTTTGTCAACACTTTAAAGAGGTCTTCTGCAGCAGACTTATCCCATGTAATATGCATTCTGATCTCTTGGCTGCTGCTTCCATGAACCTTGGTTGTGGATCCAAGCAAGATGAAATATTGACAACTTCTTTTCTCCATTTATCATGTTATCTACTGGTCCAGTGGTGTGAATTTTGATTTTCTTTACATTGAGTTGTCATCCATACTTGAGGCTGCAATCCTTGATCTTCCTCAGCAAGTGCTTCAAGTCCTTCTCAGTTCCAGCAAGCAAGCTTGCATCAGCTGTATATCACTGTTGTTAATAAAACTTCCTCCAATCCTGATACGACACTCATATTTATTTTAATATAGCCCAGCTCCTCCAATGATTTACCCAGGAAACAGGTTTAATAAGCTTGGTTAGAGACTACAACCCCGACACATACCTTTCCAGATTTTAAAGCATCTAGTATTCCCTTGTTCTGTTCACAAAGCTGACTGACTCTTGATTCATATAAAAGTTCTTCATGAGCACAGTGAAGTGTCTTAGATTTCCATTCTTCTCAAAGTTGAAAATGTAACCCTTTACAAACGCATTGGAGACTCCACTGCTATGGGAACAACTAATAGGGTAAACTAGCAGTCTGCCACATTTCATGTAATTTAATTTTTCTAATGTTTTAAAATGAGTAATAAGAGAGTAGGCTGGATAATGAACTGGAGAAGTGAAATAATGATACTTTATGAATCACTATATCACAAACTAATATTGAAAATTAATAAGATCCAATAACTTAAAATATTCAAAATGCTGATTTTTAATCATTATAAAATTATTCTCACACCTCTTCTGAATTTTTTAAGTTCTTATTTTTTTCTTTTCACTTTTACCTGAACATAATAAGTAAGCCTAAAAATTATATAACCATAAATAAAAAGAATCTGAAAATATCCCACCATTCTTGTAGTATACAGAGGATCCACAAAGGGAAGTAGTCAGTATGAAGTTATGGAAAGAGCCCATGTTTTGTAAACAGGAAGTCCTGGGATGGGAGCCCCTTCACTCAGTCACTCACTCATTCATTCAAAACATTTACTGGTGTAAAGTGTTGATGTTTAAGACAGTATTGTTAGGCAAAAAACTTACATCTATTTGATACAGAGATATGAAAATCAAAAGTATACAAATATTAATAATAATTACAAGTATGATAAGTAATTCAAAGTAGGAATATAGGGTACTATGAACATCAAAAAGTGAGATCTAGAAATTAGACAGATTAAGATAGATGTATACGGTAGTTTATAAGATATATTTAGAATAAGTATTTAGTTAGTAGTATCAAGGAAAACTAAAATTCTTGGATGAAAATATAGAGGTAAGGCAGTGGAATCTAGTTTTTGCAATAGACTCTCTGATATGACATCAAAAGCATTAGGGGCAAAATAAAATAGAGATAAAGGGTAACTCATAAAAGTGAAATACTTTTGTATTTCAAGGGATACACAATACTTTGATACAAAATACTTTTATATCAAAGGATTTTATCAAAAAAGTAAAAAGATAGCCTACAGATAGGAGCCATATATTCCATATAAAGGGATAGTATCCAAAATGTATAAAATACTTCTATAACTCAACCACAGGGAGGCAAACAACCCAATCCAAAATTGGGCAAAGAACTTGGGCAGATCTGGTCACAAAGAAAATATTCAAATGGCCACAAGCACATGAAAGGATGCTGAAGATCACTGGTTATTAGGGAGATGCAAATCAAAGCAAAATTGGGTTCCATCTAATCCTCATTAGAAGGGAAGTGATTTTTTTTTAAAAACAGAAGAAAATAATAAACACAAAGCTTTAGGTGTTACCAAAAGCACTGAGAACAAGAAATCTCATCCACTGCTGATAGGAACGCAAATTGGTCAAGGCACTGTGATGGTTCCTCAAGAGGTTGATCATCGAACCACCTTATGGTCAAGCAATTCTACTTTTGGTATCTATCCCAAAGACTTGAAAGTAGTGATGCAGATATACAGATAATAGATAGATAGATCATGATATATGTTATTATCTGGATAACGTTAAATGAAGCAATCTTTTAAATAGCCAAAAGATGGGAACAACCAAAATGTTCATCAGCTAATGAATGGATAAATAAACTGTGAGGGAACATTACTTAGCTGTAATAAGGAATGAAGTCCTGACGCATGTCAAAACACGATGAACCTGTACGTATGGCCACGTGAATGAGTCTAAGTAGAAACCAAAGTAGGAAGGAGAGGGAAAGAAGGAGTTTTGCTCAGAGCATACTCAGTACTCCAAACTCACTGACATAGAATCAATGCTGACTCACAGCAAACCTACAAGACAGGGTAGAACTGTCCCTGTTCATTTCCAAGACTAAAACGCTTTACAGGAATACAAAGCTTCCTCTTTCTCCCGTGGAGCTGCTGGTGGTTTAGAACTGCAGGCCTTTCGGTTAGCAGCACAGTGTATAACCACCAGGCCACCAGGACTCCTTTCAGGTGTACTAGATGGATGTTAATCATGATGGGATGCTTTGAGAAAAGATGGCAAGAGTGGTTGGACAGTTTGAATAAGATAACTAATATCACGGAAATGTACATGCAAGCACTATTGAATGGCTGTGTGTTCTGTTGTACATATTTTCACCAAAATTGTTTTAAGTTTTAACACATTCTTAAAGGAGATACAACAAATTGCTAAACAGTGTGTTATAATACAACTCAGTTTCACTGACCGCTTTGCACCAAAAAAATTGTAACAAAGTTATTGTATTCATAAAGCTTTACAAAATGTTCTAGAAATATACAACTATCAGTGGAAGTTATCTGTGGGATTTGTGTTAAATATCATTATAATGGCTTGCTTGTTTGCAATGAGCATCTGCATATAGCTTTTACACCCAGAAAAACATGATAAAAATGCATTTAAAAAAAATAAATGTTAGAAATGTAAGTGACTGCAACATCAACCTGGTAGTCATTAACCTACATCTAATAAATGCTCAGTTCTTTTTATTACATTGGCAGATAAACAGTATTAACAAAAATGTGTGTGTGCATATATATAATTTCCTTTTCTTAAATTCTGCACAATTAGCTAAATTATGACACTATCAATAGAATTACCTTATGCTCCAGGGGGATAATTTATAATGTTCCCCATCATAAACTGATAGTGATATTTCCACAGTGTACCAGAAACATGTATAAATCATAGATACATGAATGGATTTGGGGCTCTGGCTTAAATCTAGCCCCAATCTAATAACAATTAGTTCTTATGATATGACCCTGCTCAGTGCTCGCCCTCATGAAGAGATTACTGAAGATAGGGGTGCTATAGCAAAGTGTGGTGAAGAAACCAAACGGTGCCGGCTATTAGAAAGAAACCTCTGAGGTCTTAAAGGTTTGATTTCAAACACACAGCCATCTAAGTGAGGCATCAACTAAAGCCAGATGGGATAAACACAACAGCCTGTGTGATCCAAGGATTGTAAATAATAAAATCCAAATCCAAAGGAGGGAACGGTATCAGAGCTTAAATAGTGAACATCTGGTTTGCAGAAAGCTGTGGATGATAGCAGAAGTCCCAAATCCATTTTCAGACTACCCCCCATAGATGAAGCCTCTGGTTGATCCCCTCTGACCATGGTCCAGAATGTGAACAGCCTTTCTACCACACAGAGAACATTGGAAAGATGTAGTTGGGTTAAAATGTATTATGCTATCATTTGAGCTCCCCTTTGACCCATTTTAGAGTTGGCTCAATTTTTGATATTTTATGCTTTTTTGGTTGAGGTCTTCCTGTATTTTGTCTAGTCATTGTTGGGAGTTTTGTTTGTTTGCTTGCTTGCTTGCTTCCTGTTTGTGTTTTGTGTGATTTTTTGCATGAGCAATCCAGGTTAGGTTGATCTGCAGAGACAGTAAATGGACTGATAGTTGCCTAGGGGAACAGAAGGGAAGAATAAGGGGAAATGCAGTGCTAACAACAAAGAACACAAGAAGAAAATGTTTTGAAATTGATTGTGGTGATGATTGTACAAATCTTTTAATATGATTGGCTGATTGATTCATATAGATGAAATCCATACCAATAAAATGATTTTAAAATGTATATATAATAAATATATTATAAAAGAACATAAGATATTTTAAAATACTAACAAAATAGTATGTTTACATGTGCAATATAGTCAAGCTTTGGTGTTTGTCACTAAAAATAATTACATCTTATGTTAGCAAAACATGGAAAACAAACCCTGATTTCTTTTTGTTTTCAGGAATATTAAAGGAATTAAAGCAAAAAGTTCCTTGACTTTTCACAAAATAAAAAATATACATCAAATACTTATTATGAATGAAGCACTGTGTGGCAGCACGTTAGGGATAAGCCCAACAAGAAGGAAAGCATTTGCAAATTCAATAAATATACATTATACACTACCACGACACTACACAATACACGGTGCTCCAAGGATCCAAAAATGAAAAGGGCAAAGTTCCTGTCTGCAGTGGTTTGATGCAGTAATAGAGACAGATTTAAAGAACTTTCTAACTACATTCGAAAACAACTACAAATGACTACAAATAATTTTTAGATCTACATATAAATCTAACATGCTAGAGCATACATATAGACATATGGATTTTCACAGAGCTTCCAAACCAGGGAAACCAGTGGAAACAGAGCCCAAAGGGCTTTCCATGTTACAAAAATAATCTGGGCTGAAGGGACAAAGCTAAGGAGAAAGGCATATTTTGATCAAATATCAGTCATCCTTAGAAAAGTATGATGGGTCTCCTAAAAATCATTTTCTAGGCTTTATGTAATGGTCCTGAATTGTGAAACCGTTTCGCTGCTGGCAGTGTAACTCATTACAGAAAGCATCCCTCACATATCTCCCAAAAGTTCTGCTTTTCTCTTTTCGGCAGTTTTTCTTAGTGGTGATTGTGGTAATGAAGGAAATGAAAAGCCAAGAAGGTCTTAGATCCATAGTGATATGTTAGAAAGGTTATTTTTCGTTCTTGGCAGTCAGCATGGGCATTTTCATTGAGTTCTCCAACAAGTGTTTACATTATTGGCATAATAAAACCCCTTTGTGTTTGCAGACAGAGCTCTCACTGATTCATTTGCTCATTCACTCAACCACCATTTTGCTATCACCTTCAATATGCCAAGTAATTGCTGGGCATTGGATAGTAAGGAATAAGGAAGATATAGCCCATGACTTTGAATTCATGCTAAAGCTTTTTGAACAGGCAATACATGCCATTCAATATCGCAGTCTATAGTTAACTATCTATTCTTCATTGTTTTATTAGTTTAATAAATATGCACTGCACTCGTTCACTTGAACCCTGGTGATGTAATGGGTTAAGTGCTGGGCTGCTAACTGTGAGGTCAGTGGTTCAAATTCACCAGCCACTTCAAAGGAGAAAGATGAGGCTATTTTGTGCCCATAAATATTTACAGCCTCAGCAACCCTACATAGGGTCACTATGAGTCGTAATAGATTTGTTGGCAGTGAGCATTGATCCAAAATACCAAGACTTGTGCTACACATGGAATAATTCCATTCAGTGGTACCACAGTGTTAATGTTCTGCATCCTAGTGAGGTGAGTTGAAGCTGGGGTCATGAAAGCTTGCAAATGGGCATCTAAGATAAAAAAACTGATTGAACTGGGAGGGTAGAGGGAGGATGGATTGGAAAGGGGGAACCGATTACAAGGATCTACATGTGACCTCCTCCCTGGGGGAACGGACAACAGAAAAGTGGGTGAAGGGAGACGTCAGACAGGGCAAGATATGACAAAACAATAATTTATAAATTATCAAGGGTTCATGAGGGAGGGGGGAGTGGGGAGGGAGGAGAAAAAATGAGGACCTAATGCCAGGGGCTTAAGTGGAGAGCAAATGTTTTGAGAATGATGAGGGCAATGAATGTACAAATATGCTTTACACAATGAATTGATGTATGTATGGATTGTGATGAAAGTTAGATGAGCCCCTAATAAAAGGATTAAAAAATACTGATTGACACTCATTAAAGGCAAAAAGATAAAGAAGGAATCTAAAATCTGCTGGAGGAAACTCATCTTCAGAGCTAATAGGTTGTCAAGCGAAAAGACTAAACGGTGCCCAGCTCTAACTGCTGGCAGCTCTGACCCAGACCATAACACAGAAATCTGATGGGATGGGAGAGAAATGTGAAGCAGAACTCAGATTCTTTATAAGTCCAGACTTACTGGACCAATTGAAACTGAGGATTCCATGACACTATCTCCCTGGGATACTCTTTAAACTTTGAACCAAAATTACCCCCTGAGGTCACCTTTTAGCAGAATAAACTATTTCACGCAGGCCTCCATTTAAAAAAATCTATATGATGCCATTAGGTCAACAATTACTATCAAGTGGAGATGATAAGACAAGACAGGCAGAGAAACTAGAGTCAGAATCTTGTATAGGGTCTCATCTTGGTTCTGTTGTCTTGAGCAGAGGTCTCTGAACCCCAATATCTCAAATGTTTACGAAGAAGTAACTATTCCCAATTACTAAGATTGTGAGACTTAAAGAATGCATGCTGAAGACTTAGTTCTGTGTTTTTTTTCACATTGAGGCTTTCCACTCCATAAAGAGTTACAGTTTCAAAAACTCACAGGATCAGCTCTAGCCTGTACTGTGGTGTCCTTGAGTTGGAATCGACTTGATGTGGTGAGTCTGGTTTTTAGTTTAGCGCTCCACAAATGTAGCAAATTACTATTAGTGTCAATGCCATCGCTATTACCATGTAAGCGAATGTAACCAGGAGATATTCTTAAAGATGATTCCAGGACACTGTGAGATGCTTATGGCTCTCTCCCTCTTCTAAAGTCCCCCATTTTCTCCAAACCAGTTGTGCCTCAAGAGCAGCTGCTTCCAGACAGGCTTCACTAAGAAGCTGCTCCCTTCGGCGAGCTTCAGTCTCGAAATTCAAATCCAGGCTCCTCTGAAGCCAAAACCCAAATAATCCATTTTATGCAATGTTATTCCTAACAACTCTTGATAATACCATCATTCATTGTCAGGTTAAGATCAAATCTAAAATAGGCTGTCTATAGACAGGGGAACAACTACAGAATTAAAATCACCAACAAGGAGGGCATAGAGATCCTGGGGTGTCGGAGCAACAGCAATCTAGCTAACAGGAATGACTAAGAGGCAGAAGAAGGGCAAGCACGATGGTGAGAAAGGAGGAAGGTAAAAGGAAACAGAAAAGATCTAGGAAGCAAAGCTATGGATAGAGGTATAAACATAGGTACACACTTATGTAAATATATAATTCATAAAAATAGAGGTATTGGCATGTGTACATCTATTTATATGGCAATACATTGAGAAAGTGGACCGACTTTGGGCCTCTGCTCAAGCCCTCTCTCAACGCACTTTGTTCTAATAACCTGGCATTCTGTGCTGCTCACCCTCCTGACACAATCACTGAAGACAAAATGGTTGCCCAAGAAAATGTGGTAGAAAAAGCTGATGGTGCCTGGCTATCAAAAGATATAGTGTCTGGGGTCTTAACGGCTTGAAATTAAATGAGTGGCCATCTAGCAGAGAAGCAACAAGCCCACGTGGAAGAAACACACCAACCTGTATGATCACGAGGTGTCAACAGGATCAGGTAAATGCATCAGAAGACCCAAAACAAGTAAACAAAAAACCAAAAATCATTGTTGAGAACGGAGGGGGTCAAAGCAGAGACTCAAAACCCATCAGTAGACAATGGGACATCCCCTCACAGAAGGGTCACAAGGAAGGGATGAGTCAACCAGAGTTCCTCTGGTTCCTTGAGGCTTCCTCACCCCTGCTATCATGCCCCTAATCCTGCCTTCACTGTAGGCTAGACCGGAGCATGTGCCCAGGTCCAGATAACAGTTTATGATGCACAGAATCCAGGTCAGAAAAACCATCAGGAATAGAAATGGGAGTAGC
>NW_022104341.1:16030397-16032449 GCF_000313985.2 Echinops telfairi
TCTTTTAAATCAGTTTATTGAGGACTCGTACAGCTCTTATCATAATCCATACATACATCCATTGTGTCAAGCACATTTCTACATTTGCTGCCATCATCATTTTCAAAACATTTTCTTTCTACTTGAGCCCTTGGTATCAGCTCTTCATTTTTGTCCATCCCTCTCCCACCCTCCCTCCCTCATGAACCCTTGATAATTTATAAATTATTATTATTTTTTCATGTCTTACAATCATTTGCTTTCTTTTCTTTGACAAACGCAATTCTTATGATTCACAAGACAATAATGAAAGACAATAGTATGCAATTCCTTTATAATATTAAAGAAATATTTCAGGAAGGCTGTTAAAAAAAATCACTTCATTCACTTTCCTAGATTTATAGGCCAAGAAATTAAGGGTCAGAGAATTTAGGTAATTGATCTCATATATTATGTATAACTAAATATATAGCAGAACTGAGATTACAATACCAAACTTTCTCCTTTCTGATCCACAGCTTTTCATAGATACATTCACTGTTGTCTTGGGACCCTCTTTCTATGATGCTATATACTATATTTAAAATGGCAATATGATAAATTAAGTTAGCTGTGAGGACAAGGTGTCGGAGCCCCGTCAGACCTCCCTTAGCTGAAAGAAAGGAGACGAACTGCAAGGACCTCAAAGCCAAATGCCACAAGACAGAAGCCAGACAAGCCTCCGCTCTCCAGCCTCCTTCACACGATTCTGACTGGAGCCAGTCCTCCCACGACACTTCTCTCCTGGACTTGGTCATTGGTTGCAATCGCCACACAGAACTCACAGACAATAGTCTGGTTATGGCTTTATTAGGGATGCTAACAGGTTACAGAACGGTAGGATTCAGTTTTGCTGTCTGTCGTTCCTCTCCTCCGTCATGCTGGCAGGCATGCCTGGCCTGTCAGCTTCCTCGCCTTGTCCGCCTCTGCCTCCAAGACCCAGAAAGCCCACCCACTGCTCTGCCTGGTGGTCTCAGTGCTGTACCTCTGTTCTGCCACGTGACCCAGGCACTTCAGGTGAGACTCTAGCACGCATGCCACGGGTGGTTCTTTTTTTTTGATGGCTGACGGATGCCCTCCGTGCTTCGGAAATAGCTCTCCTCTGTCGAGAGGAACAGCAAATCGGAGCGATCCCATCTGTTAGGGTTTTACACACCCTATTTGAATGGTCCTACCCGTTCATTTGGTGGCAGTCACATAAGATGGACACAAGAGCCATAAGTAAGTCATTTCCCTTCACCGCAGGCTACCCTCTGCCTCCTTGAGCTTTTGTCTCTTTCATACAAGAAGGATTAGCTTCCCTCCTCTTTCACAATTGTGTCTGCTACAAATTACAGCCTTTACCATCTACAGTAACCCATTTAACACTTACCTTTTAAAAATCGCTCAGAACAGAATCATATAATTCGATCAACATCTTCCCCCACCTTCTCTTCCTGAGATCTATTGTGAAAAGAGGACACTACTCAGTGGGGATCCTCCTGGTGATACTAAACACACTCATGACACCTTGTAAACCAGCCAGTTCATACCTTTATCACTTTCTAGTTTAGGTATTTAAGTTTATAATAGCCTTCCCTATCAGCCCAAGTCAACAGGTACCCATGGGAGACACCCAAACAGCCAATCTCGTCATTGTTACTTTCCCCCACTTCCACTTAACAAGTAGACCCAGGTGGTCACTATAGCAAGCATACCAGGCTGTGTGCTTACCAACTCCTTTTACCTTTTAATTCTAGAAGCAGTTGTTCTCTAATGAGCATCAACTCTCTAGATTAGGTGCATTAAATAGCAAGCTGCTATTATAGAATATCACTGATATCACATGCAAGTAAAATTCTGCTGAAGATCATCCAACAACAGTTGCAGCAGTAGATGGACAGGTAGCTGCCAGAACTCAGGCCAGATTCAAAATAGGATGTGGAACAAGGGATTTCATTGCTGATGTCATATGGATTTTGCCTTAGACATAGAATACCAGAAAGATGTTTCTGCGTGTTTTACTGATTATGCAAAGCCATCCAGCTGTGTAGA
>NW_022104341.1:16033378-16034838 GCF_000313985.2 Echinops telfairi
GGTCTCCTCTGCATGTGGAAGTTGGACTTTGAAGAAAGAAAACTGAAGAAGTATCGACTGTTTGAACTGTGGTCTCCTTAGAGGCAAGGATGGCAAGACATCGTCTCATGTACTTTGGACATGTTGTCAGGAGAGACCAGTCCCTGGAGAAGGACATCATGCTTTAGGAAGGCTCTCGAAGAGATGGATTGACACAATGGCTGCAACAATGGGGTCAAATAGAAGGACTGTTGTCAGACTGGAAGAACACTGGGTGGTGTAGTTCAAAACACAGAGGCTTTCCTATTAAAACTTCCGTGTCCATGACAGTGTGATTTTTTTTACTTTGCTGTTAAGATGGCAGCCATCAAGTCAGGGGGGTTTCAACTCATAACCTCCTGTGTGCAACAGAGCAAAACCTTGCCCTGGGCAGCCAGCCTGCACCAGCATCAATGTCCAACTTTCACACCCATAGGAGGCAACTGAAAATGCCCATTTTTAACTTTGGAGCACTCTATTTGAAAGTGTTGCTTGATACATGAAATGTGGCATCATAGCATTATAACCTTTTCTAAAAAGTACTCACAATCAGTCCCTGCATAATGAAGGAGTTTCTCTCGAAAACTGTCTTATCCTATGTAAATCAGTTAAAGTTAAGTACAGTTAGTAGTATCTAATGTTAGTTAGTTCAGTGTTTTATGATACAAAGTTCATAGTATACCTTTCTGTGCATTTATATGTGTGTGTGAAACACTTCTAGATGTACTAAAACATCTTTTAACAAAATAGTCATGAACAATGCTTTGATGCCTATCAAAAAGGTAGTGCCCATTTGTTTTGTGCTTGGGCTGGCAGGATAGGAGACCCTGTGGTCGGCTGCAGTAAAGGCAAGCTGAACAAGATCTAGGACACTGGTCTTGGCAGCATGGCATGCCCTCGAGTTGGTGAACCTGCTGCGGGGCTGTAGCAACTTCCAGGTCAAACTGGGCTGCACAGGCTACAGGCTACATGCAGACCTCATACAGGGGAGGGGTGTAGCCCAGACCTCAGACGTTGCACCATGAGATGAGACAACCCAGCCTATGTGGGGTCCAAATTCCATTCTGACTAGCTATCTTAGTTCTTGCCCACCTCACCTCACCGCCCCCCCTCCAATGTCTGCAAGACCTGCCATTGTAAATGTCATTTTCCTTCCTTCTGCTTTATCACTTTGCACCCTGAGGGGAATGAATTGGAACTAGAGGAAGAAAGTGAGATATTTGATCTCTATCTTGTTTCTCATCATTTCATGAACCCAGGAATACATAATCAACCAGAAAAGTTCACTAGAGTTTTTGTAACAGCCTTTTGGTTTTCCCTCTGCTCATAGCAGAGACGAAGAAATTAGGTTATAACTCTTGTTTCTATTTGTAGCTGAAGAGACACTGGGAAGTGAAGAACAGAAGGAGCTCGTTCAGAGGCCTTTGCAAAGAGGCTGTGGC
>NW_022104341.1:16035220-16050866 GCF_000313985.2 Echinops telfairi
AGCGTTGGAAGAGAGGTTATCCCTGTGAAAGGGAAAAGGACTTTGAAAACTAACCATTCACAAGCCTAAACCTAATTTGTTGCTGTTCTTATTGTTAAACCAGAATATATTAACGTACTTTTTCTAATTAACCTTTTTTTTTTTAAGTAAGACACAACAGTTGGGAGAAAAAAAGGTTGTAACCCACTTCCTCCATACCCTCTTGATACTTACATTGATACTTGTGTGGCCTTTGGGGTATTCAGTATCCTGTCTCAATATGAGTGCACAATTAAGAGTTATATAACTGTCATCAACAAAGTATTATCAAATCAAGGTTTAATATTTTGGGTTAAAATTATCCATTATCCATTTTTGTGAAATGACATTTATTTTTGAGGCCAAACTCACAGCTGGTCGGGAAATAAGGAAGTACCTGAATCAAATGCTAAGGCTGAAGAACAACAGAGTTCAAAGATTTTAATTGGACAAAAAATAACCTTCCATTTTTTGACTCGACTTTAATATTTAAACACTCACTGGTATTTTTTCCTACCTTAGTGAAAGAACAAACACATCCCAAATTTGGCCCAGCAGGGCATCTCTGCTTGCCAAAGGAATTTGGAGGTCAGACTAAATCGGTTGTTGTTATTCAGTGCCATCAGATTGGTTCCAACTCGTAAACATCCTGTGTACATAGAACAAAAGGATCTGGTGCTGAGCCCTCCTCACAATCGTCCCTCTGTTGGAGCTATTACTTCACCCACTGTGACAATTCATCTCATTGCAACTTGGAAGAATGATGGGGAGGCAGTGTCTCGCCTCCGTTGACTTCACAAAGGAGAAGGAAGATCAAA
Source organism: Echinops telfairi (assembly GCF_000313985.2). Taxonomy (NCBI): domain Eukaryota; kingdom Metazoa; phylum Chordata; class Mammalia; order Afrosoricida; family Tenrecidae; genus Echinops; species Echinops telfairi. The sequence goes on from NW_022104341.1 coordinate 16,036,057, forward strand.
CTCAACACTAGGCCAAGGCCAATTCCTATATGCGACAAAGGTCAGACATACTTCCAACTTATTTCTTCATTTGTCAGTTCATGATACCAACCAACAACACTCCAGCACTCTCTTCTTCTCTGTTGGGTTTGAGAATTCATTACAGCAGTCACATCAAATGGATAGGCCATATGAAGGGTAAAGGGATGTATGAGGGAAGTAAGTGTTTACAAGCTCTCAGGATACAGTTCTTTTTTCCAAATAGTTTCTTCTCAGCCATGCTCAAAGACACACTTCTCTCTGGTCCTTGGCCTCTGGCCCTTGGCTGCCAATCTGAAGGGGTGAGTTTTACGACGATGTTTAGCTCTACCAATAAAATCCAAAAAAATCAATCCCCTCCACCAGTCAGCCCCAGCACAGAGGTGCTCAGCTCTAGGTCTGTGAACTGGCAAGTTTAGCACCCAAATAAAGTGCCTGGAGGCAAACCACTCCACAACCAAGATCACGCCCAAAGAAAGACACTCTGCTTTTCTCCCTCCCTGGGTCAGAAAATCCATCACTATGCCTCTTGTTCTTGGTTCTTTTGCCTTTGCTGCCACCACTTCTCAGCCACTTCTGCTTTCTCTGGTGTCAACGCTTTCTGTTGCTTGGATAGAGGCATTTCAGCACAGGGATGTTAGCATCCAAAGGATACACTCCACTCCTGACACTTCTTCCTTGAGAGCTCTAAGATCCCCAACTCCCACCCTTCCCTCCCTTCTGAGATGGCTTATTGTTAACCTAGTGGGATGGGAGAACTGACCAATGTCCACATTAGGATTCAGTACAACTCATTTTCATAGGCCTACCTCAAGTGTTCGCTACTTCCCATGTAATGTTGGGTAATCTTTCTTTGGAATCAAGACAAGCATAGATCTGGACCAGTCGGTTGGCCAGGTAGTTGTCTTCCAGTGCATAATCAGCTTGTTGAAATATTTCCATTGACATTCATTCAATTCCTAGAACCTTGTTTTTCATCAATGCCTGCAGTGCATCTTAGATTTATTCCTTGAGTACCATCAATTCTTGATTATATGCTACCTCTTGAAATGGTTGAAGGTCCACTAGATCTTTTTGGTACAGTATTTCTGTGTATTCTTTCTACCTTCTTCTGATGCTTCCTGCATCATTCAGTATTATGGAGCAACATTACTAATATCACATGCCAGTTAAAATGTTTCTGAAGTTCATTCAACAATGATTGCAGTAGTACATTAACAGAAAGCTTCCAGAAACTCAAGCTGGATTCAGAAGAGGACAAGGAACAAGGGATATTGTTGTTGCTGACATCAGACAGATCTTAGCTAAGGGCAGGGAATACCAGGAAAAAAATGTTTACCTGAATTTCATTGACTATGCAAAGGCATTAGACTCTGTGGACTATAAAAAACTATGGAATGAGAAGTCTAAGACACCATGTTATGTTCATACAGAACCTGTACATGGATCAAGAGGCAGTTGTATGAACAGAACAGAGGCATACTGCATGGTTTAAAATCAGAAAAGATGTTCTTTAAGGTTGTAGGCTATCACCATGTTTATTAAATCTGTATGTTGAGCAAATAACCCAAGAAGCTGACCTGTATGATGGAGAATGTGGTGCAGGAGTCGAGGAATGCTTATTAACAATCTAAAATATGCAGATGATACCATCTTGATTGCTGAAAATGAGGAGCACTTGAAGCACTGGTTGATGGAGATAAAAAATTACAACTTAAATATGGGTTAAAACAATATAAAGAAAACCCAGATCCTCAAGCCATGGTATTCTCCATTGTATCACATGCATGTGAAAGTTGGACATTGAATAAGGAAGACCATAGAAGAATCTATGGATTTGAATTGTGGTGCTAGAGAAGAATATTGAAAGTACCATGGACCACTAAAAGGACAAATTGACCTGTATTGGAAGAAGGAAAGCCAGAGTGCTCCGTGAAGGCAAGCATGGCAAGACTTTGTCTGACATAATTTGGGCATATTGTCAGGAGAGACCAGTCCCGGGAGAAGGACCTCATGTTTGGTGAAGTGGAGGGAAGGGGAAAAAGAGGAAAGCCCTGCACAAGATGGATTGACCCAGTGGCTGGCTGCATGAATGATCTCAGGCACAGGAAGAAGTGTGAGGGTGGTGCAGGACTGTGCTGTGTTTCATTCTGTTGTGCATACGGTCGCTATGGGTCAGAGCCCACTCGATGGCACCTAACAACAACAACAACACAAGTAGAATAATAGGTAACAAAATATAAATGCAGAAAAGATTGAAGAGTGAAGGATTTCATCTTGCTTGGGTCCATAATCAATGCTCATGGAAGCAGTAGAAATCAAACAACACATTGCATTGTGTAAATCTGCTGCATATGATCTCTTTAAAGTGTTAAAGAGCAAGGATGTCACTCTCAGGTCTTCCAATCACCTTTCATACCTATGAAAGTCAGACATGGAATAAGAAAGGTTGAAGAAGAATCAATGCATTTGAATTATGGTGCTGATGAAGACTATTGAAAGTACCATAAACTGCAAAAGAATAAACAGATATGTTTGGAAGAGGTACAACCAGAATGCTTTTCGGAAGTGAGGATGGTGAGACTTCATCTCAACTACTTTGGACATGTTATCAGGATAGCCTAGTCCCGGGAGAAAGCTATCCCACTTGGTAAATTAGAAGGGCAGCAAAATAAAAATCAAGACCCTCAACAGGATGGATTGACACCATGGCTGTAACAATAGCTCAAACATAACAGCTATTGTGAGGACAGCCAGGACTAGGCAGAGCATCACTCCGTTGTGCCTAAGTTCACTAGGAGTCAGAACCGATTTGATGGCATTTCACATGCACCTGCACATTGCATTCTTTGCAAGATCTCCACTCCCCACGGTGGGTTGTAAACACTTCAAATGTGCATTGATCTGCCCTGTCATTTGGTGAGAATTACAAAGGATAAGACTAGAAGAGTCATAGCAAGTAGTTCACTGCACCATATGGGTCCTCTTTTAGCTGATCCTCTACTTCAGCGAGCATAATACCCTTCTTTAGAAACTGGCTCCTTCTGATAACATATCTGAAGTAAGTGAAATGAAGTTTCACTCTCCTCACTTCTAAAGAGCATTCTGGCTGTATGCCTTCCCAGACAGATCTGGCTTTTTTGGTTTTGTTTATTCGGTCAGCCCATGATTCTTTCAAGATTCTTCGCCAACAATGTAAGTCAAGTGTGTCAATTCCTCTTAAGCCTTCCTTATTCGAAGTCCAACTTTCACAGAGATAAGGGGCAACGGAAACTCAACGTAACACCCTGGCTCTTCCTCTCTTTACAGAGATCTTGTGCAGCAGATTTATGCAATGCAGTGTGTCATTGGATTTCTGATGTTTCCATGAGCATTGGTGATGGATGATCATTTCCCACTCTCACTTCTAAAAAAATTAAATTTATGTATTATTTACTTATTTTGCTTCCCCTTTCCCTTCCATTTCCACTATCAATTTCCCTATTCCCTATGAAAAAATAAAAGTCAGTTTCTTTTGGTATGAAAACTTTTTATCCTGATATTTTTCTTTTGTAACAGTGGTCTTGTAGAATTTTTGTCTTTATATAATTGACTAACTTGACTTAGCATAATATGTTCCAGATCCATACATGTTCTGCGATGTTGGCAGCTTCATCCTTATTCTTTTTGGATCCATAGTATTTCATTGTATGCATGTACTGAAGATTACTTATTCATTTCTCACTTCTAAGGAACGATGTGGCTTTACTTTTTCCAAGACAGATTTATTTGTTCTTCTGTAAATCCATGATACATTTACTATTCCTTGTCAACATCATACACCACAATTAAAGCATCCACTCTTCTATTTTCCCTTCTTTGTCCAACTTTTACATACATATGAAGCAGTTGATAATATCATGGCTTAGGTCTGGTGCACCTTAGTCCTCAAAGTGACTTCTTTGCTTTTTAATACTTTATAGAGATACTTTGCAGCAGAATTGCCCAATGTGATATGATGTTTGATTTTTTAGCTGCTGCTACCCTTGCTATTGATTACGTATGCAAGTAAAATAAACTCCTTGACAACTTCACTATGTTCTCTGTTCTCAGAATACAAAGGAACCATAATATCCCAGTGAAAAGAGTAACAATGTCGAAAGGAGATGAGTGGTTGGCATCTGCTTGCACTGTGGTCTGCCTTGCTGCCAGCATCGACTCCTGCCAAACTGAGCGCAGTATCCAGTGGACAATGGCACAGCGCTTGTCCTCTACGCACCATGCAGCACCAAGGCATCTTCTAATGCTTGCTCACATTGTGCGCTCTGACTCACTCGACAGAAACGCCTCTTCATGGAGATAGTAAAGACAATTCTGGACCTTGAATTGAAATCTAAGTCAAGTGAAAACATCTTTGACAGCTCTGCTGAAAGAAAAAGCAATTCCTCTTTCCACATACTTTTAAAGGGCTACATGAGCTAATTTCTAATTAATCCTTTATTATTTTGTCTGAACAAATATTCATTGCATTTTCATATATACAAGGCTATCTTTTATGACATATTTACTCTGATGCATGCTAAGCATTTTATCATTTTACAATCTTTTTATATTATTATAGAATTACAGTGAAATTAACAGTTGAGGTAGTTGGGGGTTATGTCAACTAGACACCCCTGGCGAGGGGTGGAGTCAAACCTGTCAAGTCACAGCCTGAGGACACCTCCTTGATACCATAAGCCTTTTATATAAGTGTAAGATTAACAGAGACAATCTCTCTCTGTTACTTTACCTTCCTGCCTGCTGGGACACTGCACCTGCCCCAAGGGGTGGCCCCATGTGGGCCCCCTGACCCTGAGAACTTTTAGCACCCTGCCATGTTTATTGGCCTCTGATCTCCTTGCTTCCTTCATCACTTTTCTGCATCTCCCGCCTGCAGCAAGCTGAGTCTGAAGAGGGACTGATGGACTAGCATCAGACTGATGGACTTGAGTTGGACTGGGAAAGGATGCCTTCTTGATATATGATTATTTCGTGATATAAAACCCTTTCTTATACATAGATGAGTGTCACTGGACTTGTTTCTGTAGACAACCTAGCCTAACACAACCATGGTATTGATCTCACTGGGTTATGTAAAAGATAAATAGAAACTTGTGATGGTTAGATTTTATGCCATAAAACATTCCTGGCACATAACAAAGACTCGGTTAATGGCTGGGATCAATAAGCAACCTCATGAAAAATGGAGAAAATATTAAAGTTGTGAAGGATTTCATTTAAACCGAATCCACAATCAACAATCATAGAAGCAGCAGTTCAAAAAATCCAATGACATATTGCATTGAGCAGATCTGCTGCAAAAGATCTTTTTCAAATGTTTAAAGGCAAAGATGTCACTTTGAAGACTAAGACAAGGCTTGTCCCAGATGTGAGAAAGCTGGACAATGAATAAGGAATACCAAAGAAGAACTGATGCCTTTGCATCATGGCGTTGGAGAAGAATGTTAACTATAACGCAGGCTGCCAGAAGAATAAGCACAACTATGTCGAAAGCAGCACAGCCAAAACGCTCCCAAGATGCAAAGGCGATGAGACTTCACCTCACATGCTCTGAACGTGTTATCAGGAATGACCGTCCTTGAAAAGGACATCATGCTTAGTAAGAAGAGAGGCATAAAATAAAATGAAAGACCCTCAAAAGACAGATCGACACAGTGGCTGCAGCAATGGCCTCAAACATCGGAATGATTGCGAGGAAGCACAGCACTGGGCGGTGGTTCACTCTGTTCTACGGAGGGTCACTGTGTTCGAACCGACTTGATGGCATCTAACAGCCACATTGTTGTTGTGACCACTGTCTATGTTTATTCTTGATCCAGATAGAAATTTGTGATGGTTGGATTTTATATCAACATAATGGTATCTCTGTGGAGGTAGGAGTGGAGGCCAACGTATCAGTCAGGGCACAGCCTGATGATGCCTCCTTGAGGGTGTGGCCTTTTTTATAAGAGAAACTCAGAACTAACTCTCTCTCTCTCTCTCTCTCTCTCTCTCTCTCTCTCTCTCTCTCTCCCTCTCTCTCTCTGCCTTTCTATTTGACTTGGTCCTGTGTCTCCCATCTGGGGCCAGTGGCCCATGCAGCCTGCTGAGCCTGGGAGCTATGGCACCCTGATGCCTTCCTGAAGATCTTGGATCCATGTGACTCTGCACCCACCAGCCTGTGATCCCCCAGACTTCTGCTTCATCTTCCGGCTTCACCCACTGGCAGCTGTGGGACTTTGAAAGGAGCTCCAGCTACCATGTGACTCAGGGACTTGAGCTGGACTGCACAGGGCGGCTTTCTTGGTATAAAGTTCTTTGTTGGTCATATATGAGTGCCACTGATTCTGTTTCTCTAGAAAACTCAGCCTAACCAAAAAAAAGAAAGCCCTTTAATGGAGATGCCAATGGGTAAATAATGACTCTGAGGTTTGAGTAAAGTAGAAGAAGATATTTCATTAAGAGGAATTTATAGATTTTGAACCACTGTAAAACTTAGCTTTCTTGTAAGCTCCATAACTCCTGATTTTGTGAACACCCTTATAATTTTAAAAACTTATCTTTGATTTTGAATTAGGGTATCTGACTCCTGGCTTCAAGATTTAATCTCTGCCTCTTATATTCCTCATGTGTAAAATGCTACTGATTATTTTTGCCTATATCAGAGTTATTGTAGAGATTGAATTAGGTAATAAATGGAAGTGCTTAAAACCATGCTTAACAAGTGCTAAACAAATCTCAAATCACTACCATCATCACCACCAAATGGCAGAATCAGCGAATAGGATTGATGTCCATTATCTAAGATTGAGTTTGATTTTCTGTACTCTATGGAGCCTATTCTGGTCGCGATGAGTTGGAATTGGCTTGGAGGCAGTAGATTTCACAGCTGAACACTTCAAAGTTATGAAGACATGACTCTCCTCCCTGTTTACAAATTGGAGGAATATCTTAGAGCACAGTGGTTGCACAGAAAGCAATCATACATTGTGGGAAGAAGAAACCACTAGGAAATGAAGCCACTTCATCCACTCTTAGAGCCTACAGAGTCACAGTTGTCTTTGATCAGTGTTCTGACAGCTCAAAGTTTCCTGTTTCCTCGCTGTTATAGCAGTTTGTCCGTGTTTCCTAAAGTGGGCTACAAAAAAAGATAACTACACTTAACCCACTGAGCCACCAGAGTTCATAAAGGTCCACTGGGTGGATAAAATCACTCTCATGTTCAGATGGGTTGGCTGAAGAATTGGATTGGCTGTAGTCATGCAGTCAATAAGCATCAAAGCAACAACTCAACCTCAGGCCCATCTCACTCCCAAGCGAGTGGTCCTGCCACTTCTCCTTGCCTGGTAGGTAACATGACCCCTAAAGGAAGATTGAGCTTTAACAACTCACCCAAGGGATCAAGTAGAGAGAAAATGTTTTGAAAATGATGATGGCAACAAGTGCACAAATGTGCTTGACACGATGGATGGATGCACGGATTGTGATAAGAGTTGTACAAGCTCCCAATAAAATGATTAAAAATATAAAAAATTCTAAACCTACCCTTCCATCAAGTTTATTTTGACTCACATGATGCATTATATGGTTCCTGAGGCTGCACATTTTTATTATTTTTAATAGTTCTATTGGTACGTAATTTACATATCATAAACTTCAATAGTTCAGTCTTTCAATCATATCAACTGTACAATCATTACCCTATCAATTTGAGAACACCCCACCCCATGGTTAAATTGCCTTTAAAATGAATTGTGCAATCACAACCAGTTCTAGTACTCCCTCTCCGCTCCTGTGTTCATTTCCCACTCCCGAAATCTCCCTACCCTCTCTATCACCCACTCCCACCCTGCATCCCCTATCAACCTCTGTATCCATTATTATCACTGTGGGTCATAAACTGGGAAACCCAATAGAAACAATTAAAACCAAATCCCAAATAAGATGGTAAGGGTAAAATAATATAAAGACCAAAACACATATGAGTAAGAAAGACCCTCATTAACATTCCAAAATCCAGGGAAGAACTTTCTGTCATGGAACAAGTAAGAGATACTTGCACACAGAAGCAACTCAGGTCAGGTCTATAGGGAGGTCACTGGCCAAGTATCGAGTTCCCGATTCAGCATATTACAATGGTTACAAGGGCCTGATAGCAAGGTTGCTTGAGACTCTTGCCTGTGGCTAGAGTGGATCTGCCAGCAGCTCCGTCTGACCAGATATTCTGCAGATGGGTTTTGGGCTCCCACTCCCCTTCAGTCTTCCACAAATTGGGTGTCCATAATTTTAGCTCTGATACTTTTCCCTTCACCATATTTGAATTTTGTAATTGTCATCTTTGGATCACACAATCTGGTGTGCTTCTTCTGTGTGGATTTAGTTGACTCTTGCTTAGATGGCTGCTTGTTTGATTATAAGCCTTTAAGACCCAAGACACTATTCTGATTGATACTGGGCACCATCTACTTTCTTCACCACACTTTGCTGTAGCTCCCTCGTCTTCAGTGATCTGAGGCTGCACATCTTTACTCACATAGAGCAGCCAGCAGGTTTGAACCCTAAACCTTGCAACTAGCAATCCAATACTTACCTCACAGTGTCACCAGGGTTGCTTTGGCATTTTGTAAGCATTCAATAAATAGTCACTTAAATACATAGATATTGAGATAAGTAGATATAACACACACACATCCAAAACAACAAAAACAGTTTCTATTGTGTCAACTCCAATGTATGGCAGCCATGTAAAGTAGACCTGTGCTCCATAGAGTTTTCAGTGGCTAGTTATTCACAAACAGATCACCAGAACTTTCTTTGTAGGAACCTCTAGGTGGATTTGAACCTCCAAACTTCCTGTTAGCAGGAGAATATGCTAACCATATAAGTCACCCAGGGTGTATGTGTGTGTGCATGTGTGTTTTCTGTGTGTGTAAAACAATGCTACCCATTATCCATTGCTGTTGAATCAATCCCAACAGGGACCCTATACCAAACCAAAACCACATCCGCTGCCTCAAATCAATTCCGACTCATAGTGACCTTATGTAGTTTCCAACGCTGTAAATCGTTCTCCTGTGGAGTGACTATTGCATTTGAACCATCGACTTTGTAGTTAGCAGCCCAACACTGACCCAAGAAACCCTATACAACAAAGTGAATCTGGTCCCACGGGATTTCCAAGGCTGAGTGTTTATGGAAGCAGTCTACCACATTTTCTCCCAGTGTGATTGGGGGTTCAAACCACTCACCTTTTGGTTAGCAGCTGAGCACTCAACCACTGAGCCACCAAGCATCCTTCAAAAAGAACACTATAGTCGCAAAATGTAATCTGTATAGAAAAGCTTCCATGGTAGAAGAAATATTAAAAATTAAAACAATTACATATTGTTCTTCACTCCCTGCCATCCAGTAAATTATGACTCATGGTGACCTGGGCCTGCTCCGGTGGGTTGCCGATGCTATAAATCTTTATGGGAGCAGAGAGCCACATCTTTCTTCCTCGGAGCAGATAGTGGGCTTGAACTACTGACCCTGCAGTTAGTAGCCCAACAGGTAACACTCTACCTCCCCAGGGTTCCTTATTCTCAGCTGTTAACATAGAGACCATAAAACTCTGATTCTTAAGAAGATTTTATGAATTAAGAGTTGAGTTACTTTGGCATGTTAAAGGACTAGGAAAATGCTGGGAAAATGTAGTACTACAATAGGAGATTATTTTATTATTATTTAAGTAAATAGCCATGATACTTTATCAGTTCAAATATATTAAATGCTATGTGGTAGGGTACTCTGTACTTCATTTAAAATTCTCATAATGCTTAGTTATAAAAATTGGGATTATTTTCTACTTTTTTAAAGTTTTTGTATGTTTGAGGACTTAGTTTTGCGTTTCGCAAGCATAATGTCTTTTCATTGTGGACTTAACATGACAACCAATTATTTAATTTAATTTAATGAGCATGTACAAATGTCCAGAGTGTGGACAGCTGTGCAAACATAAGAACTCTGTGTGTAAGGACAGGTGCGGTTATTATTCCCCAAATCCAGGACACAGGTGTTGGTTGCAGGAGATTTATTTGGAAGAAAAAGACTGAAGGAGAATAATAATAAACAATTCAGCAGTAAAACAAAGAAGTTTTCTTATTTTACCAGTTTTATTGATGTAAATGTAATTTGCATACCACACAATTCAATGGTTCGAGCATACCCAAAAGAGTTGTGCGATCATCAGCCCAGCTTTAGACCATTTTCTTCATTTTAATACTCATTATTATTAGCTCCTCAGCTCACCCCAATCTTTCCTGCCATAACCTTAAAAAACTGTTAACCCAATTACTGTCTCTATCTATTTACCTATCTTAGATTTCATATACAGAAAAACATACCACACACACACAAACAACAACCCAACAGCAATAATAAAATTAAACACAGAAAAATCTCAATTCAGAAGAAAGCAGAAAATAATAAAAATCAGAAATAATTTTAAATGGGTCAAAAGGGAGGACAGATGATGAGGTGTTAAATTTTACCCTAACTTTTTCACTGCCATCGAGTCAATTCTGACTCATAGCGACCCCATAGGACAGGATAGAACTGCCCCGATGAGTTTCTGAAACTGTAACTCCAGGAGTAAGAAGCCTAGTCTTTCTCCCACTGAGCGGCTGGTGGATTCAAACTGCTGATCTTGCAGTTAACCGTCCAATGTGCAACCACTACCCCCAAGATCTGCTCGCAGGGTCCCCACGTGGATTAAACCTCTGGTGACTGCCCTTGACTGTTGAACAGGGATATGAATAGCCTTGTATAAGAAAACATGCACTGGAAAGTAGATTAATGCAGAAGTAGTTAACATAAAGATATATACCTAACTACATCTGCACGTATCCACTTTCCAGTGCAATCTATTCTTATAGCAAGGATATTCATATCCCTGGCCAATGAACAAGGGGAGTCACCAGAAGTTTAATTCACATGGTGACTTTGCAAATGGATTTTGGACATTCACTGTCATCCCTAACCTTCTGAAAACTTAATACTCAGAATTTAAGGTCTACTACAGTTCTCTCCTCCTATATTGGATCTTATTATTTGCAATCTTTGGTTCACACAAGCTGTTGTGCTTCTTTTCTGACTTAGCTGACAACTCACTTCGTTGGCTGCTTGTTTTATGACAAACATTTAAGATCCCAGAGGCTTTTATTTATGACAAATATTTAAGATCCCAGAGGCCAGATGAGTGGATTTCTTCACCACACTGTGCTGTAGCAGCCATATCTTCAGTAACTTCTTCATAAAGGTGAATATAGAATAGGGCCATAAGAACTAATTGTTTTTAAATTAGGGTTATGGTTAAGTGTGAGGCAAAATTCATTCACATATCCATGATTTATATATGTCCCTGGTCCACTTTATAGATGTCATCATTTTATTGGGGGAATATTATAAAGCATCCCATGAGGCCTATGGTGATGCTATTGATAGTATTATTAATTTAGCCAATAGTATAAAGCTGTCCAACACATATACACTTTCCTTTTCTCCACAGCATTTTAAATTTTCTACCATTGGCTAAAATAAGAAGCTTTGATTGATTCCTTGAACAGAAATCAACTCTTCAATGAAAATCATAGGAAGTTGTCCACTGTTTTGGAGGTAGCTTGACACCACATAATAAGTACCCTACTGCTCTGGTTTGGGACATTCCTTACAGCTAGCCAGGATGCTCAAAGTACTGCTTCATGGTTTTAGGGTTACGTGGCACATACCCCAAACCTGAAGAATCAACTCAATTTTCAAACAATTAGTGCGAGTTACTACAGGACAAGTACTTTGCACAACTGAAGCATATGAAGCAGCATGGCTGACCGAAGACCTCCACCTTCTGGAAGAAAGCCCCAACACCAGGGTCACCTGGCTTAGACGAGCCCGGGTGATCAAAAGTGGTGGTTCTTACCCGAAGGTGATTTCACAGAAAGCCTGTTCTGAGGGCTCGTCTGACAATGTCTTGCATCAATTTTTTGCTATCACAATTTTGAGAGTGCTGTATTCTCATGAGTGGAAATTAGAGACGCTGCTAAGTCTTTTCCTTTGCCTCGCAGACAACGCACAGCCCCTGCAACAAATCATTATACAGCCCGAATGTCAGCCTCATGCAAAGTTAGCTGAATATTCATGATAGCATCAGTCAGCCATCTGGATTAGACCTCACTAAATCAGACTTTAAGCCATCGTTTTTAAAGTTTCATTATAAGATTTAAAATTTGATATTCATCTTCCAGAAAATCTGTTGGAATAAAAATGTATAAACCAAATGAAGATTTCTTCATATACTCTTGGTTAATAAACATTTTTCCACAATTGTCTATCACCATAGGTAATATTTAGGAACTGCAGGAAAATATAAGTGATAAAGGAATGCTAACAGATAGGAAGTCTCATTCTACCTAGATAATCATTGACTTCTTTTAGTGCAATATTTGAAGAGGTTAAATGTGGCAGGGCTAGACTTGTATTTATTCTATATTTGGAGTAAGAATGCTGAAATACGCAGATAATATGATCCTATATATCGAAGATCCCTTAAACTCCACAAGCGGAGTACTGGAAGCAATAGAGGAATATGGCAGAGTGGCCGGGTACAAAATCAACAAACAGAAGTCTATTGGACTACTCTACACATCAGACAAGATCACAGAAGAGATTATAAAGGTAGTACCCTTTACAATAGCCAAGCACAAATGGAAATACCTAGGGATATACCTGACTAAAAAAACGAAAGGTCTGTATGAGAAAAACTATAAAACACTACTTCAAGAAATCAAGAGTGACCTCAGCAAATGGAAAAATATCCCATGCTCGTGGATTGACAGACTCAATACAGTAAAGATGTCAGTTATGCCCAAGGCACTATATAAATTCAATGCTATCCCAATACAAATACCACCATTCTTCTTCCAAGAATTGGAAAAAGAGATAACCAACTTCATATGGAGGGGGAAGAAGTCCAGAATTAGCAAAGAATTCCTCAAGAAGAAGGACAAAGTGAGAGGGCTTGCTTTACCTGACTTTAGCATGTACTACACAGCCACAGTAGTCAAAAGAGTGTGGTATTGGCATAATGACTGATACTCAGACTAATGGAAAAGAGCTGAAGACCCAGAAATAAAAACATCAGCATACAGGCAACTGATCTTTGATAAGGGCCCCAAAAATATTAAATGGGAAGCAGATGCCATCTTCAATAAATGGTGCTGGAAAAAATGGATATCTACCTGCAGAAAAATGAAGCAAGACCCTTACCTCACTCCATGCACAAGAATAAACTCAAGGTGGATCACAGACCTTGAGACAAAACCCCAAACAATTAGGGCCATTAAAGAGGGAATTGGGACAAACCTGAGAACCTTGGCACAGGGAACACATAGGCTATCAGAAATAGGAAAGGATACAAACATAGAGGAGTCACAAATAGACAAGTGGGACATACTGAAGATAAGACACCCATGTACATCGAAAGAATTCACCAAGAGAGTAATAAGAGAGTCCACTGACTGGGAAAACATCTTTAGCAATGACACATCAAAGACCTTATTACTAAAACCTACAATAACTTTCAAGCTCACAATAAGAGAGAAACTAACTGCCCACTGAGGAGGTGGGAAAAGGACCTGAACAGAAGTTTTACAAAGTCTGAAATCCGAATGGCCAATAAACATATGAGAAAATGTTCCCGATCATTAGCCATAAGAGAAATGCAAATCAAAAGAACGATGAGATACCACCTAACACCCTCAAAGATAGCCCAATTCAAAAAATCAGAAAGCAACAAGTGTTGGAGGGGCTGTGGTGAGACAGGAACTCTCATCCACTGCTGGTGGACCTGTAGATATGTACAGTCACTATGGAAATCGATTTGGCAATTTCTCAAGCAGATGGAAATTGAGTTACCATACAAGCCAGCAATCCCCCTACTTGGCATATACACAGAAGAGGCAAGAAACAAACCACAGCCAGACATCTATGCTCCAATGTTCATTGCGGCACAGTTCACAATCGCAAGGAGTTGGAAGCAACCCAAATTTCCATCAACAGATGAATGGATTAAAAAACTGTGGTACATACATACAACGGAGCACTATGCATCACTAAAAAGCAGCGATGAATGCATGAAGCATATTGCCGCATGGGAAAAACTGGAGGAAATAATGCTAAGTGAAGTAAACCAAGCACAAAAGGGCAAGTATAACATGAGTCTGCCAAGGTAAGTTTATATATATATTAAAAAAGAAAGAACAGAAAGACAAAGGCAAAAGGGGCACAGGGAAAAAGCTACAGTAGTATACAAACACTCTAGAGGTAAGGGTCAGGTAGCATGGCAGGTGCCAGACCAAATCCAGGGGTACATAGGGTAGCCAACCACAAAGGGGTCGGGGGGGAGGAACAGGGAAAGGAAAAAAAAGGGGGGGTGGTATGTGATGGGGAATAGGGCACTAACCACCCAAGGGAAGGGTATTGTTTGTGTCTCCGCAGGGAAAGAGGGACCAGATTTAAAGCCAGTGCCAGACGAATGCAGCTTGTTGGCAAGGAGTGGGGAGCCAGCGGAGGAGCCTGTGGGCTCGGCCCCCATACCAGCTAAGGACAACTGCCCCTACCCCCAGAAGAATTTACTTGAGTGGACTGCAATGAAGTTGCAGCTAGGGGAGAGGGGCATGTCTGACCAGAGCAAATGGGAGCACTTAGGGGGAGGAAAAGAGAGTGGAGCACATCCT
>NW_022104341.1:16052370-16079937 GCF_000313985.2 Echinops telfairi
AGGGAATCCAGGACAGATGACTCCTTCAGAACCAGTGGTAAGAGGGGTGATGCCTGGAGGTTGAAGGGAATGTGGGGTAGAAAGGGGGAACCAATTACAAGAATCTAATTATTGCCTCCTCCCTGGGGGATGGACAGCAGAGAAGAGGGCGGAGGGAAACATCATACAGGGTAACTTATGACAAAACTATATTAATTTATGAACTATGAAGAGTGGGGGGGGATGAGCAACTGATATTAGGGGCTAGAGTGGGAGGCAAATGTTTTGAGAATGATGAGGGCAACAAATGAGCATATGTGCTTGACACAATGGATGTATGTATGGATTGTGATGAGAATTGTACGAGCCCCCAATAAAATAATTTTTTTTTAAATTTCTGCATCCTAAAAAAAAAGAATGCTGAAATAGAAAAGGTGACAGGTCTAATTATGAGATCGTTAACAGTTGTTGAGTGTTTTCAATCTATGAGGTACTTTGCTAACTATTTTACATGAGGTTTCATTAGACAAGATTTGTCAGTTTCACAATTAAGTGTCTGTGAAAGAATATTATTTGTCCAACTGTATCTATTTGCACTGTGTATTTCTCCTTATGCCTCTGCCCACAAGCCTAGACTGAGAACTCTTGGCCAATGGGGTCGCTAGTCTGATTCATCACTGCACTCCCAATGAGCTGGTGCTTTACCACAAAATAAGGCATTCATTAGAGACTTGCAAAGTGTGAATAAGGATAATCTCACTCAATGGAAAATAAATCTAGGGAAACTAAATTCAGAGGAAATAGAGGTTGTCAAAAGACTTGCCTGTGATCTACTCCCTAACTTGTCATTGTTAAGTGCCATTGAGACAGTTGGGACTCAGGGCAACCCTATGTACAACAGAGAGAAACCCTGCCCAGACCCGCGCCAGCCTCCACAAGCAGGATATATCACTTCTCTTTGTATCCATAGCTATCAGTGAAGAGGCTTAATTAGAATATTTACAATTAATTTTCTTAAGACTGTAACTCCTTTACATGGATCCAGACCCTGAAAATAGAGTTACTGCTTGTGTACACACACACAAGTAAAACAAGTGCACACTTGTTTTCAGCTCTTGCGTGCTTCCTGCCCTTTACGTGGTCAGCTCTGATAACACAATGAAAGCCACTTAGTCAAAGTCAAAGAGATGAAATCTTTCCCTTGGGCCATTCCTTCAGTCAGCTATATATTTATTTGCCACTGGGCAGAATGGTTATGTGAGTAAAAGGTGATATCCTTTTCTAAGTCTAGCACAAGACCCTCCAGATGCCCAGTTCGATTGGTGCCCTATCTGGGGAGCCATCCTGGGGTGCTGCTGTGGAGAATGTGGAAAAGGAGGAAGAAACAAAGTAGGAACAAGTAAATCTACCGAGCCAGAAACTACATTTCTATTTTGGGCGGACCATTCAGATACCACTGCCAATAAATCTTCCTGAAGTTTTATCAACAAAAGCAAGAATTACCTTTCTTCCCTTTCCTAGTCCCTCAAGAACACCCCCACTAAGTCTTAGAAGTCAAGTAGATTGGCAAAACAGCAGCAATTATAAAGTACTTTGTGTGCTCTTTTGGATTTAGAGAGGACATTTTTCTCAATTTTCCTCATAAACAGATATTTATGGAATACTGTTACAGTCAAGTTTATCAATCAAGTGCTACTCAGAGGAAGTTAAATGGAGAAGTTTCTGCCCTCTGAGATTTATAGTCTGGTGGGACATAAGGGAGAGTAAAACATTAGGACATACTACTATTAGCTTCTCTGTTGTCCCTTCCCAAATGTAGCCCATTTGGTTTCTCTGTGTTCCATCTGGAGAAGTTCATGTGTATAGTCGTTGCTTGTGTTGTTTGAAAAAGGTTTTTGCTATGAACAGATTGTTGGTCTTGCAAAATACTCTCATGTTCATGGAAGCAGCAGTCAAGAGATCAGATGCCGCGTTACATTAGTTAACTCTGCCACCTAAGACCTCTTTAAAGTGTTGAAAAGCAAGAAGTTTCCTTTGAGGACTAAGGCATGCCTGATCGAAGCCATGATCTTTTCAATCACCTCAGATACATGTGAAAGTTGGACATGGACTTAAAAAGATGGAAGGAAAATGAATGCATTTGGACTACGGGGTTGGTGAAGAATATTGAAAGTACCACGGACACCAAAAGAACAAGCACATCTGTCTGAGAAGAAGTACGGTCAGAATGCTCTTTAGAGGCAAGGATGGCAAGACGCCATCTCACATACTTTGGGCATGTGGTGAGGAAGGCCAGTCCCTGGAGAAGGGCATCACACTTGCTAAAGGAGAGGGGGCGCAGAAAAAGAGGAAGGCCTTCCACAAGATGGATTGACACTGTGGCTGCAACAATAGGCTCAAACGTAAGAGTAATTGTGAGGCTGTCTGAGGACCGGGTGGGGTTCAGTCTATTGTACAGAGGGTTGCTGTGGGCTGAACAGACTCAGTGGCACTTCACAATGGCTGTTAGCTAGGAGAGGTGATGATGGCAGGAATCTGGCAGAGAAGAGAAGTGGAAATGCCTACCCCCTTGCTCCCCGATACACACACGTACCTCCAGCACAAAGGAATGGGAAGAGCAAAGAAGACACATATCTTTATAAACAGAAGAAAATGGAGATCATGAAAAGGCTGGGTGGAGAAAGGCAGGATGTTCATACTACCCCCACTGGATAGATGCTTGGTTTGGGTCCAGAGACAATGGCACTTCAGAAGGTCGGGGGTGCGGGGTGCAGGGACACACATTCCAGGAAAGAGGACATATACTGCAGAGAAGCGCTTGAGAGCAGAAGAGCCACCAGAAAGCTAGCCAACAGTGGGAGGTCCTCCTGTCGCAGAACATAAAGCCTGCCTCTACCTCCTACCAGGCCCTTAGACTAAGGGCCCTTTGGACTCCTTGTCCACAGTAGTCCCTTTCCATAAGCTCAAGCTTCCTCTTCAACCCTTTTCTCTGACTCTGCTCAGAATTTTGTCCATGACCTCAAATCTTTCTTGCAAGCGGGACTCAAACCCAGGAGTGGAGAATCATAACTAAGTTGATTGGGGGGAAAAGCCCAATAACACTACATGGAGAATACATGCCCTCGGATTATGGAAAGACCACATCCTAAATTCTTTGAACACAAGAGATTTCTCAGCTGATTTTAGGTGGGGGAGAGCGAGAGAATCTCGGATCCCTTGGTGAGAAGCTTAGTCTATTTCCCAGGGGTGGAAAGGTCCAAGAGTGGGCAGCCAGCGTGCTGCCACCCATGCAAAGCACTTGTAACCTGTCCTTGTTTGTCTTATTTTTCCTGTTTTCATTGGCAGAATTTTTCCATGCCCAGAGAAGAGCTGCAAATGAAAGCAGCTGCCCAAAGCGGAGGAAGTTCAAAGACCAGAGAAGAAAGAGAAAGGAGGTGGGGGTCATCTGAGGAGAACAACTGAGGACAACAACTGAGGACCCAAGCAGACTCTTGGCAACTCTGCCTGCACAAAAGTCTGAAGCAGGAAACATTCTGGGAGACAGATGGACTGATGGCAGCCATGGGCAAGTGCTGCACCCACAGGCTCTCGAGAGACTTAACAAGTGCCCATTATATTTTTATGCTGGACTGCAAGCATATAGAGCTCCTAGGGCAAGAGAGAATGTTTCCCTTATTTGAACTGTTAGTGGTCTTGTTTGGTTGTTGTTTTTCTGATCATGCATTCATTCCTGTCTCTACGTCATGCAACAAATGCAAATCTATTTACAATTGGTGTGTGAATCTCTCACTCTCCTTGTCCTTTGGTTTCACTATTTGAAAGTTATCAAGAAAATATGAGCACGGTTATTTTGGAATCTGACCTCAACAGGACACTTAGCTTTTTTCTTTTTTTTTTTAACTCAATAGTTACTGCTACATTAGATTCAGAATCCAATCTTGGAATTAAATTCACAAGTTGTAATATTACAAACCATTATTTCTTTGGGGAGAGAAGTTGAAAGAGGTAAAATAAAGGCAAGATATACAACACTTTAGAATAGAGCTGAATTAAAATATATCTAAATATCCAACTATGTTTTAAGATGCTGAAAAAAATGTGTACGCAAATTCATTAATTGACTTACACTCCGATATTAATGCATGAATTCTAGAATGTTGAAATTCTGCAACAGATTGAAAATGCAATGGAGTGCACAGTTGCTGGCAGACAACTTGTTTGAATATATTTGCAAGTTCAAATATCAGCATTTTTAGCTCAAAACTTTTCCATGGCTCTAGATTCCCTAAAAATATTTATTTACAAACAAGAACAAACAATGCATCAGACCTACAAATGTTTCATCTGTGTAGACATTTTATACACATAACTGTAGAAGAGTAAACGCGTTTTACATTCTGACTGCCAGATCTGGAAGCCTTTTCTTCTCGTCAACACTTTCCCACCATCGTGAGAACCATTTCTCATTAACAACCAAATTGTTTTCAGATGCTGTACTATAAGAGGTTTCCTTAGAAACCGTTTGGTAAAAGACTGTGGCTTTCTCCCATAGAAATCTCAAGCCGTGAAAAGGCAGATTTTCTGGCATAAATCAAACCCAATTTCTAGGGTTCACTAAACCCTTTCTCCTCAAAATAATGTTTTGTGACTTGATCTTAGCAGCTAATAGTACACCCAGGAGAGCTGGTGTGAACTAGTTTTAAATAGTTTGTATTCCATTTCTTTTCTCCATTCCATTGAAATCATTTGCAGAGTTGGTTTAGATCTTAAATGGAGGTTTAACTACACAACTAGTGGACAGGATAATACATTTTACTGTGTGAAAAAAAAAATTTTTTCCCCACCCCATTTCCCCAAGTTAATTAGTCCCTGCAATGTTAGGATACTGCAGTCTACACTGATTTCTGAATTCTTTTTGCTTTTAAGTATACTTCTGAAAAATGTTTTGCAATGAATAAGTATTTGTACTAAAAATGTGGACACTTCAATTGGCTAACAAAATCAAACATATACCAGTAGTGTTGGAAGTTTCTAGATGCATATAAATTCATATGAAATGTGCCCAAATGAAGCATATATATCAATAATTATGTCTCAATAGTGAAACTGGCAGATTACTTTAAGTGGAAATCTAAAATTATCTTGGGTTTAGACCAATACCCATCCACTCTCCAAACCTTTAACCCACATTGTTCTTTGTCGGCAATGTATTCCTGCCTCCCAAAGAAATCCTATTAATTCACACTTGGTTCAACCTCTCTCCTCATTCATTGAGTCAAGAAATCATTTTTTCAATATTTTTTTGCTGAACACTTGTTGTTTGTTAGATTCTATCCTAAATGCTGGGGAAAACCAGTTAGATACTGTTCTTCCCTCGTGGATCTTTCATCCGCCCTGACTTCCCTGAGATAATCACTTCCTGGTGGGTGTGGCCGTCATTCACTCACTTAACAAAGATCTAATTAGTGCCTACTAGGCACTAAGCAATTGTCATGTCATGTTTCAATTACTGATGAATCCTCCTTCCTTATATGACTGTAAGCACTTTAAGGAAAGAGCCCTTCTTAGTTATTTATCTTTATATACTCAGTATCTAATACAAATGTTGGAATACAGTAGACACAAAAGAAATGCTTGTTGAATGAATGATTAAACAAAATCATTCTCGCCAACACATGAGGAGGTACACAAAAAACCCAGAATTTTTTTCAAAGCTATGTATTGAAATTTCTTTTACAAAACAAGCTTATCACCTTCAAGGTATTCTCCAATGCACTAAATACAATTGTCAAATCTGCGATCCCATTCTTGGAAACATTTTTCAAACTCATCTGTTTGATGACTGACAGCACCTCCCTTGTTTTTTTTTTCTTCACCTCTTCTATGTCCTCAAATTGCTGTTGCTCTTCATTCGCAGAAACAAAAAGAAGTTGCAAGGAGCAAGGTCAATGAGTATGGTGAGTGGGATAAGAGAGGCATGCTGTTTTTTGCCAAAAATAGGCGCACTAAACTGGCTGCGTGAGAAGGTGCAAAAACAGTCCCCCGTCTTCCAGAAATCAGGCCTTTTCTGTTGCACACTGTTACATAATTGTTTCAGAACCTGTAAATAGAAAGCTTGATTAACAGTCTGACTTGATGGAATGAATTCCAAATGCACGAGTGGACATTTTCATCCGTTCGGGATGTTGACACATGTCCAGAATGAGGTTTGTCATCAACCAACATTTCATCTTTTTTCGGAACAAGAAAACCACTTGTACAAGTGAGTTTTTCCCATAATGCTGTCCCTGTAAGCTGTGATTAACATCACAACCGTTTCTGCGGCATTTTTTCCTGAGCAGGAAACAAATTTTCACAGCCACACCATGATGTTCTCTTAAATCAGCCATCCCATAAAACGAGGTTCGAGGGAAACTGCTTTTACAAAAAAAAAAAAAATTGTGTGACTAGAGAGAACCTTCCCAGGCGACGCCACTGGTTGCACCAGCTCAGAGCGAGTTGCGTAATGTTCGCCTAGCAGGAAAAATGCATATTATGAAAGCTCTGCTCCGCGCAGTGAAATTCCGGTTATTTGTGGTACCCCCTCATACATAACCTTTTCAGCTACTGGAAAATGACCATAATGTACTATACCAAACCCAAACCGAACGCACTGCCATCGAGTCAATGCTGACTCATTGTGACCCCCTGTGCGGGTCTGAGACTGTAACTGTTTAGGGGAGTAGAAGGCCCAGGCTTTCTCCTAAAGAGCTCCTCATGGTTTTGAACTGCCCACCATGTGGTATCCACCTTGCTTCTTTTAAAATTTCAATAGAATTTTTAGGTTGGTGGAAGATGAAAGCCTAAATAAAGGTCAAGTTGAGCTAAGAAGCATGGCAGCCAGAACTCCTGCCACATTTCCAGGCAAGTCCCTTGCAAGATTAAATTACTCTGCTTGTAGGATAAATCCCCTAAATTCCAAAGACAATTCAAAGTAAAACTTGGTCTCATTGATGAGGTAGCACAGATCATGTAGCCATTTGGTTTGGAAGTATTTGAATTTAAAATATGTAACCTTCTGCTTCCAACGGTTCAGAGTGAAGGCCCCGAAACCTTATTTCATCCAATATACCCCTCTTAGAGCTGCTCATTACACTCTGCCACTCTCTTCCTACCCCTGCTCCTTCCCACCTGACCACCTTGTTATTCCTTGAATGTGCCAACTAGATTTGCCTCAGGAATTTGGCATTTGCCGCTCCCTTCCTGGACAGCTTTTTCCCAGGTGTCTGCAAGGTTCGCTCCCCACTCCCTTTCATCCTTCAGTATCTACTCATATGTCACTTTTTCAATGGGGTCCTCCTTAAGAACATATTTCAAACATCTGAATTTCTTTTAAGTCTAAGCACTTGCTAACCTAATTTCTTCACAGCACCTGTCACCATTTGATGATATATGATACATTTATTTTTTGTTTGTTTCCTCCATGGGATGGAAACTCAATAAGACTGAGTATTTTTTATTATGGCCCTAGTAATTAGAAATGTACCTTACACATAGACGCTATTCTATAAATATGTGTTGAATGAATAGATCTGATCAATCTATCAACAGCTCTGTATTTAGTATTAACTAAGTTGGTATTTGGTATTAGCCAAGTATTCTCTATAGGACTCTCTATATTGATGGAGGACTAAGATACACAGTAATGGAAGTCCCCTCGATTTGTGGATGCAGAATTGACTATACTGAAGCACTAGTATGCACTGAGATGAATCCAGAAGTCCAAACCAACCAAGTGCAACTGCACTGCTGCATTGATCTCCTCAAATCTCTGGCCTCAAAATTATTTCACTTGGAAAAAGTAGTTTTGTGACCACCAGCAGAATTCTAAGCATTTATTAAATGGTCGTGTGAAAATAAGCATGATGGAAGGGTACATAAGTCATTTAATTTGGTTCGAAACCTAAAAGTGAAAGTGTTATTTCCTCTATAGAGATACTTTCGTGAGAATGCCCCAAGCATAGCTAATTAGTTCTCAAATGGACCCCAAAAATCTTTGAAACAAAGAAACCTTTAAATTACAGAGCTTATTACAGTGACCGTGGTGGGAGCTTTTCATTTTATCAAACCACTGTGGAAATAAAACAGGGGCTGTAGCATGTTCAGCCAAGGAGCCCTGGTGGTATACTATTCGGCACTTGGCTGCTGGCCTAAAGGTTGGCAGTTCAACGCCTCTTGACAGCTCTGAAAGAAAATGATCAGACAAGGATTATAAACTAGAAAATAAATGTGAACATTTTAGGACAAGAATAATAACAAATGGAGGTAAGTCTGTACAGATATGGGAATCCCCAAATACTGCTGGTAGGAATGAAGTTATACAGCCTCTCTGGAAAACAAGGTGACATCTTCTAAATCAATGAAACAGATAGGCAGCGTTCTTCTAAAAAGCCATCAATTTTGACTCATAAAGACCTATGTGACAGAGTAAATTTGACCCATGGGGTTCTCTACCCTGAAATCTTTATGGGAGCAAATCATTAAATCTCTATTCCTATGGAGCTGCTGATTGGGTTCAAATGTCCAATGTTTTAGATGACTAGGAGACTATTTAACACCTGTGCCAGTAAGGCTCCTTATATATCCAAAGGGGTTTCAAAAAGTTTGTGGGAAAACAAAAATGAGAAATAATGGGATCTTTCCATGAATGTGTTGAAGCTCCCTCCAACAATTCCACCCAGAAATTCCACTTTTAAGTATTTACCCAAGAGAAATGGAAACATGTACACACAAAGGGATGTACACAAATGTTCAGAGCCAAGTTATCATGTGTTCATACAAAATGCATCACATAAGTAATGTGTACGTACATACATCTAGCTCTAC
The DNA here is from genome assembly GCF_000313985.2 of Echinops telfairi. NCBI lineage: Eukaryota > Metazoa > Chordata > Mammalia > Afrosoricida > Tenrecidae > Echinops > Echinops telfairi. The sequence continues at coordinate 16,061,215 of NW_022104341.1, forward strand.
AAGCATATATAGGAAACTATTACTCAAGGAGATTGTACAGTTTGCAAAAGACATACAACACATGTGTTATTGGTGTAAGAATACAGTATGCATATATGTACATATCTCACTCAAAAAATATGTGTTACATATGTGCTATATGTATAAAATACTACACTGGTTAGTATAATATAAAACAATAACCCATTACTGTTGAAGCTGTGCTGACCGATTGAAAGCCTATAGACAGTGAACTGACTCCACAGTATTTACAGAAGAGACTGCCCCATCCTTCTCTAGTGCAGTGGCTAGTAGCTTAGAACCACTGACCTTTCAGTTTAAGAGTCAAGTGATTAACACTTGTCCCACAAGGGCTCCTCTGTTGAGTGGATCTGAGTTAAGGAAAACTACTCCAATTAACTCATATAATAAGGCATTTATTATAAGCATGTGGATGGCAATCTCACCGACAGCAAGAGTAGGGAATCAAGTATAGACGAACCACTCAGGGAGTGGAATCAGAATGTTGGGGGTGAGGGTTACTCTCTTCGTCATTTAGTGGTTGCATAAACCTTTCATTTCCATACACCTGGTCCATCGTCCTTTCTCGCTCAGCTTTCTGTACTTGCTCATATTGGGCCTGGCTCAGCATACTTGCCACCGGCTTCGCTCTCCACATTACAGCCTTTCAGTCTAATGCCTGCCATCAAAGTTTACAGTGTCTTTATCATTTAATTAAAATTATTGAAAAAGAATCTCAATGCTCTGTATAATCCTATAAATTGTGTGTGCTTTTAGGGGAAAGGAAGATTTAGGTAGGGTCATGTATGAGTGTGAAGCTAACTTTTTTCCAAAAGCTGTGGTAGACACAAGTTAGATTAGGCAGGTACATTAGAAATAGAAAAATAATGAGCATCTACTATTACCTCAAATTCAATATGCCTGAAACTAAACACTTTTTCTCATAAAAAAATGGCCTTTCTGGATTTGTCTATCTTATTATTCCATCACTGTTTTTCAAAGACTTACTAAGCCAATGTTTGTAATGCTCATCTCCTCTGTTCAGGTTTTTCCCTTATCAAAATCACTCCACGGCTTGAATTTTAGATTGTGTTGCCTTAACCAAAGGGACTGTTCTTCTAATTAGTCTCCTTGTCTCTAGGTTCTGATTCTGATAATCATCTCCTGCATTACCTAACTGTGCACTTATTTAAAAAGCATTATCATTGATTCTTATAACTGGATTAATAGACAACATCATGATAAACAGAGAAAAGAATAAAGTTGTCCGGCATATTGTTTTACTTGGATCCACAAGGGATGCTCACAGAAATAGCAGTCAAGAAATCAAATGAAGTATCACATTGCACAAGACCTCTTTCAAGTGTGAAAGAGCAAAGGTGTTTGAAAATCAAGGTGCACCTGACACAATCATAGTGTATTCAATCTCCCCTTATGCCCATGAAAGTGGGGCAATGAGTAAGGGTGACTGAAGGAGAACTGGTGCGTTTGAATCGTGATGTTGGTGGAAAATGTTGAAAGGACAATCTGAAGAATAAACAAGTATGTCTTGAAAAAGTACAAGCAGAATGTTTCTAAGAAGAGGGGATGGTGAAACTTCAGCTCAGGTCTTTGGGCCGTGTTATCGGGAAAGACCAATCCTTCGGAAAGGGCATCATGCTGAGTAAAGGAGAAGGTCAGCCAGAAAGGAGGAAGACCCTCAATGAGATGAACTGACACAGTCACTGCCGCAATGGGCTCAAACATAATCATTGTAAGGATAGTGCAGTGCAGGTAATATTTTGTTCTGTTATGCCTAAAGTTGCTATGAGTTGGAACCAACTCGGGCACCTTACAACAACATACAGTAATCAATGAACCCTTCACTGACGATACAAAGATAAATACACAATGGTTCATTACAGTCTATATAAATGTGACCCTATAGGAGTGAGTAGAACTCTGCCTTTGAGTTTCTGAGGTTGTACATCTTTACAGAAAGCCTCATCTTCCTCCCTTGGAGTTACTGATGGGCTCAGACTGAGCATGGACACATGAGCAGCCCAACACATAGCCTGCTCTGACACCAGAGTTCCTTAAAACCAACAGAATGCTCTCAGAAATAGGAAATCAGGATCCACAGAATAAAGGTAATTTGCCTATCAGGAAACATCACTTACTCCAGCTCCCTCCCTTTCATGCATATCCCAAGGGGTGATGTCAGGCTGAATCTAACCATGCAAAGGGAACCCTGAAATTGCATTTTAACAGTTTTGAAGTTTTGATATGCACATGTCATCACAGGCATACATAGCTTGTTATTTATTATTGGCTAGAATCTAACGACTTCAATGCTTTTATTAAAAAGACCATTTTTAGTAAGCGTATTCTTGAAGTGTAGGAAATAATAGGTTCTGGCAACTTTAAACTAAATCCCTGGTGTGCCTAACATGACATATGCTGTCAAAAATTATAAAACAGCTTGGATTCCAAACATGTTACTATTCAGTGTTAATTGTAGGCAATTCTTTTAGAATTTGTTTTGAAAAAGTGAATCTCTTTGAGAAATATGAAACTGACATCTACCATGTAAAATCAGCCCAAACACAAAAGTGGATTCTATTTTAAGGAATGTGTGATTAGTAACAGTCATTTGTTTCTGGGACTGTCACTGGAACTGCAAAATATGGTCTGCCCCCTTATCTCAGATGAACAGTTGTCCTGTCTCCCTTCCAAGCTAACTGTAGTAAATAACCTCCCTTCTGTCTCCTGCTTTGCCTACAAATATGCTGAACTTTTATATCTGTATCCATATCTGAGTCCATAACTATATTTCAAATGCATCTTTCACTACATATAAAATGTGTGATTGTCTTTCTCAATGTGGCTTTTGCTTACATCCACAATACTCTTTTTTCTTTTCCTAACAAATTTTCAGAAAGAAGTGTTTCCACTTTAAGTTCTCCCTAAGACATTCTAAGAATGTCTAATATAGCTTCCAATCTAATTACCTCTCTGAAATAACTAAGGTTTTCTTAATGACCATCTAATAATCAAAATCCCAAACCACACCTATTGTCATTGACTAGATTCCAACTCACAGTGACCCTACAGAACAGAGTAGCACAGCTCCATAGAGTTAATGAGGCTACAAAGCTTTATGGAAGCAGACAGCTTCATCTCTCTCCTGCAGAGCTGCTGATGTGCAGTACTTGAGCCACTCTGCCACCACACTTCTCACATCTAATGGTCCCTTCTTATTCCTCGGGGCTGATCCTTGATTATGACTTTTATTGTGGAAAATTCCTTCATGTGATTTAAAGTGTCCTTTCACAGGTTCATGAACTTTCCACTTTCTCCTGTTGACAGGTCCCTGGTGGCCTAGTGGTTACCTTCTAAGTCCATAAGGTCAGCAGTTCAAATCCACCAGCAGTTCCACGAGAAGGAGACCAGCTTCCTAGGCTTATAGTCACAGCCTCAGAAACACTGGGCCCAGTCTCCCCTGGCCTGCAGGACCGCTGTGAGTCAGAATGAAGTGGAGGGCAGTGAGCAGGGTTTTGGGTCACTTTGTTGTGGGGCTGACTCAAAAGCTCTTTGATCTTCTCTCCAATTAAAGGACCAACCTTATTCTTGAATTCAACTACTCTGCCAATGTAGATTATTCCTAAACTTAAATCTTCAAATCGCCCGTATCTTTTAAGTCTTACCATCTATGTTTTCAGGGAAATTTTTTAAGTTTTATTTTTTGATCTACCAACTTTCGTAATTGTTCCAAATCTCACTGGGCAAGACAGAGGAAATTACCACACTCACATTTTCTTCTTTCCTTCCCATCTGTATCTTCATCTACTGCCTGCTGTCTAATATGTTAACTATTTTATAGTAGCAAAGGATAAAATATTCAAATTCAGTTTTGTTATTTTAATTTACTTAATTTCATAGGCATTTTTCCCCCCAGTGAGATCCTCAGAAACTGTATTTCTATTGGCTAAGCATTGTGTTAAGCACTTAACATACATTATCCTGTTAAATACTTCCCACAACCCTGTTTGGTCATTACTCTTAACATCTCCACATTTAAAGCTGAGGAAGCTGGGGGTGGGATGCATGGTTAAGTAGCTTGCCGGTAGGCACAAAGTCAGTAAGTAGCGGAGCTGGGATAGAAACCAGAACAGTCTCATTCACCACAGTGGGTCTTAAGCCCTCAGGTGACTGAGACCCCTTTGGAAATTTCATGAAAACTATGATAATTCTCCAAGGAAAATGTGCAAGAAGCTTTTCCATAAAGTTTTAAAGAGTCTGTATATCTCTTAGAAGTCTACAGGTTAATTACACCTCTTTTGGAAAAAACAGATTTTACAAATATACAGGGGAGAAAGTTCTTTCGATTCAATCGTTTTAGTTTATTGACAAGAAAAGTACCCTGTCTGTTACAGTAGGGGACTAGTAGACCTCTAACACAGAGAAAACGGTGCATCATGCGCATTTATTCAACATAAAGGTGGCCAGTGCCTCCGAATCTAGCAAATCTAGAAGGGAAAGCAACCCATAAGCAAATAATGACTTTTTTATTTAACATGAAAGATGGCACTAAGCAGAATCTGCCTGTGTGTTACAGAGTCAATCTGTGCTGTCTAGGGGCTCAAGGCTGTGACCTTTTGGAAAATCACAAGGCCTTTCTTCAAAAGTTCTTGTAGATGGCTTTGAACCACCAACCTTTTGTTTCGTAACCAAACAAATGTCCGAGCCACCCAGGGACTCCAAACGATACCACACAATGTGATAATTATAGCAATAGTAATAACTCTGCGGCTCTGAGGACAGCGTGGAGGAAAGACAATGAGTGGTGAGCAGCAAGATGGGGTTAAAATGTAATAATAATCCATGTCAGACCTTATTGGAAAGGAACAGACTCGGGATGACTTGTTCACATGCAGGGTTTGCTTGACTTTACAAGATGAGAGACAGGGCGGAATCAAGGACAAACTGAAGTGGCCAGACAGGATGATAAGCTGAAGCCATGCCATTAAACGAGTGGGCAGAAAGGAAAATGGGGGCTGAGATGGGAAGAAAACAATTTCCATTTGGACACATTGGATTTACGATGCTAAAGAGGCATGAAGATAGAATTGTCTAGTAGTTGAAAATGTGATTTGTCACCTCAAATAAGCACACTTTCTGGAGTCAGAAATATATGATGGACCTGGTTAAGAAATGGAAATGGATCCATTTATCTTGTTAGGTGCCTTCGTATCAGTACCAACTCACAGTGATCCTATGTACAAGCGAACAAAATATTTTTCAGTCCTGCACCACGTCCACAATTGTTGTTGCATTTGAATCTATTGCTGCAACCTCTGTGTCAATTCATCTTCTTTTTCCTGACCTTCTACTTTATCAAGTATGATGCCGTTTTCCAGGGTCTGCTCTCTCCTTATGCATACCCAAAGTACGTGAGACAAAGTCTCACCATCCTTGCTTCTAAGAAGCCTTCTGGTTGTACTTCCTCCAAGACATACTGATTTGTTCTTCTTCTGGCCAGGCCTTCTAGTGCCACTATTCTTCAACAACATGATAATTCAAACACATCAATTATTCTTTGGTCTTCACTGTCCAACTTTCACTTGCATATGAAAGTGCCACGACTAGGGTCAAGCCCATCTTAGTGACATTCTTGTTCTTCAATACTTTAAAGATGTCATGTGCAACATATGTAGAAAACCAAAAATACCAAACTCACTGCCATCAAGTCGGTGTCAACACATAGTACTCATATAGGATAAAAAGCCCCCATCTTTCTCCCTCAGAGCTGCTGGTGGTCTCGAACTACTGACTTTGAAGGTCACAGCCCAACTTATAACCATTAAGCCAGCAGAAGTGAAGACAAAATGCAACGGGAAAGCACAAGTTTGCAAATACTGAGCCACTGTCAGCAAGTTGATATGAATGGTGTTCCACTGAAAGGACTGAAATATATGAAATGCAATAAAAAGTGTATGAGTTATTAAATATGAAACTCATGATCTACTCCATAAACCTTTACCAAATTCACAACAAAAATTTTAATGAGGAAAAAAAACCAGAGTCATGTTAGAGCAGAAATAGGTTCATGGAATTTCACAGTAGTTAACTTACGAACTTATCGAGAAATGTTTCAGCAAAGATTATGAAAGGCAGCAAGATTAAAGGGGCTGCAAAGTGAAAAGAAACTGAGGAAGTGAGGCCAAGTTGCAATATAGTAGTAGGAACAATATTTGAAATCTTCCAAAAAACTCTTTTCCCTTCCTTCAGTTGGGGATTCCCCACTACAAAATAAAACGAGTGTTCCCCATAATTAAAGTCACCTTCTGAGGGGTTTCCCCAGCAACAGGTGCAGCCACTCTGTTTAGATGCCAAGCATTGAACAATTACTTTTATACAACTTCCCTCTAGTTCTAGTTCTAGAATGCTTCCTCCCCCTCACTATCATGATCCCAATTCCACCTTACAAGTCCGGCTAGACCAGCGGATGTACACTGCTACAGATCAGAGCTGAAACACAGGGAATCCAGGACAGATGAACCCCTCAGGACCAATAACAAGAGTAGTGATACCAGGAGGGGAAGAAGAAGGTGGGGGAGAAAGGAGGAACCGATCTCAATGGTCTACATGTAACCCCCTCCCTGGGGGACAGACAACAGAAAAGTGGGCAAAGGAAGACATCGGACAGTGTAAGACATGAAAAAATAATAATTTATAAATTATCAAGGGTTTGTGAGCATGGGGGAGGGAGGAGAAAAATGAGGAGCTGATAACAAGGGCTCAAGTAGAAAGCAAATGGTTTGAGAATGATGATGGCAACAAAGGTACAAATGTGCTTGACACAATGGCTGGATGGATGAATTGTGATAAGAGTTGTACAAGCCACCAACAAAATGATTTTTAAAAAATTAGTTTTATGCCAGACATGAACAAATTAGATGTTACAATAGAAATACTGGCAATACTGACAATAGATGTAAGAGAATCCCTAGGAAACATTTAAGTTTCTCATAGAAAGAAATGCAAGGGTATTCATTAATAATAACATTAAAAAATATATTTCTAATTTATGTACTACTCGAGTATTTTAAAAGATTTTGTTCATTACATTCACGCTTTTTTAAGTGACAATACTTCAAGTTTGTGCATTATTGTTTTTGTTAGATGCCACTGAGTTGCTTCCAACTTAACTATCTCTTCGCACAAAAGGACGAGACTGCCCAGTCCTGCACCATCCTCATCCTCATTATGTTTGAGCCCAGTGATGGGACCCCTGTCAGTCTATCTCCCCGAGGATATTCCTCTTGTTTGCTGACCCTCTACTTCACCAAGCATGTTGTCCTTCTCCAGGATTGGTCCCTCTGGATGATATATCTAAAACCTCAACGCCCACCCTTCTTAGGAGCACTCTGGTTGTACTTCTTCCAATACTATGTTCATTCCTCTGGAACTCGATTTCACAATTCATATTCTTTTCACCAACATCATGACTCAAAGGCATAAATTCTTCTTTTGCTCTCTATCATCATTGTGCATCTTTCACATGCATATGAGGTGATTGAAAATACCATGAGTTGATTAGATGCACCTTAGTGTTCAAAGTGACATCTTTTCTTTTTAACTCTTTAAAGATATCTTTTGCAACAGGCCCAAAATATTATTTCTATTCCCCAATCAAAAGTAAAAGATGAAAAGCAAAGTCAAATAAAATTACTTGACAAACAGGAAGAGAAATGTTTTTAAAAGACAACAGCAAACATGAGCACTATTTAAAAGCACAAGACAGAGCAGTGATCTCTGTAATAAATAGCAGTAGGGCATCTTGTCAGGCAGAATGTTGGAGGGATAATATAACTGAGAGTTTCTGCAGATTTCCCCATTTGAGAAAGGAAGGTTTGGCCTCTCGATGAGATATCTGTAATCATGCTAATTCCAACATGCCACTGGCAGGCATGCTCAGCAGCAGCAGCAGACCAAATTCTTGGCTATTTGTATCAGTTCCCTTAGGTGATACTCTCTTTTGTTTAGATGAAAGTTTAGAGTATCTGTTTTTACCCGGCAGCATTAATCTCTTTAAACCTCATTCAATGAAAATCACTGAAGGTCTGTCATGAGCAGAGTTCCCTGTGAAATGTGGTGGAAAGAGGAATGAGGGGTAATCAACATAATGTCCAATCCTCTTCCTTGAGAATATTATTATTAATATGTTGTTCCTTTCACTGCAATTCAGCCAAACATAAAATGCTCCTGGCATCAGAAAGCAAGAGGAAAATAGACAGTAATCTAGTTGCTGATAGTAAAGAATCCACACTAAATTGACACTATTTATTGATTTGATGCAAAAGAACTGAAGCCTAGCGTTCTTAGCACAAAAGACTCGTAGATAGGTAGTAAACCACAGTAGTTAAAAGATTTGGCAACAAATGAAGTCAGGGCTTAATCTCAGACCCAAACACTCCGAATTTTATTTTTCCCATTTATAAGAGCTCACTGTCATTGAGTTGATTCCAAATCATAGCAATCCTATGGTACAGAGCAGAGCTGCCCCGATGGGTTTCCAAATGGTAAAGGGAACAGATAATCTCCTCTTCCTGCTGTAGAAGTGGCTAGGGGATTTTAATGACTGACTTTTGATTAGCAGTCCAACATCTACCCTGTGATAGGTAGGTTTATTGTGCCAACCTGACCAATAAGAACATGTGGGATTAATCAGGTGGCAGTTTGATTGGAGAGCAATGACATAAAAGGCTCGGCAATGCCTACCCGCCCCTGACCCCTCTCTCTTGCTCTCTGGTGATCTGACCAGCATGCAGCTGCTTTAGCTAGTTGTCTGCCTCAGCTTGTGAGCTACATTACCTGTGGGACAGCCAGGCTGTGGATCATGTCGCTAGAGCTTGAGGTTCCTTCAAGACCAGCTTCCATGCTACTGGTGTGTACATTACTTGAGCTTGAGGCTGGTGGATCCTGTCGTCTTGCATAGCTTGTGTTTGATATCCCATCCAGGCCTGCTTCACTAAACTCCTGAGTTGCTGACAATTGGTGACCCGCCCTGCTGTTTGCTGCCTGTGGTTGGATTCTGCCTGCGGTTGGACTCTGCCTGCATTTCTGGAGAGAAGTCTCAGGTATCTGCTTCCTTGACCTTGGACCCAGAAGCCCTGTGTCTTGAAGGAAGTGAGTTGAACTGAGCCCTCTGTACTTCTGTGTGAACTAATTAGCTGCTATTTACCTCCGTGTTTTATAAATAGATATAGATATAGATATATAATCATAAGTGTCCTGGTTTTGTTTCTCTAGAGAACCCTGCCTAACACATATCCGATGGTAATATTACTCAAGTACATAGTTCATAGTGTTATGCCAATTATGAGACAAAACTTATTTCAAGACATGGAACATGATTTCTAGCACACAGCAGGCAATCAATAAAAATATTACTACAATTGGAACATTGAACCTAAAATTTCCCTCTAATAGTTGAGATCACTGAGGCTCCAAAGGAACATCTGAGGCCATTCTGAAAGGAAATAGGCATGCTAGGAAGAAAGCACAGAATATTTTAAGTAGGGTTTCCTCTGAGAACTAAGTATTTCTAGGAAGTGTGAAAATATGTTTTGCAATAGTTTAAGAATTCAAATATGTTAATAGATGACACTTTTACTAAGATAGCAGTAAGTAACAATTTTCTCCACTATCTTTTGCAAGACCTGCGCAATTACCGATATTGTGTTCCCATGTCAGCAACTCCCATGGTGCTTTCCACTAGCACATAGCTTAAAAGCTTCATTTTCTAACAAAAGACACCTGTTTGGGATTGTCCACAATTATCTTTCAATTTTCTTGTTTTTTTTGTTATTTTCTCAGCTTTTCTCTTCTCCTATTTCTCCTGGTCCTACCACAATATAGAAGTGTTTTTCTTTTTCTTCTTTTGAAGCATGGTGCGCTGACTTTGCCCACTCTTCCCCTTGACTTACCTGAATTGATAGTGCTGCTGAATCACACTCGTAGACCTAGAGCTGGCCTACTGATTGGTGCACCAGCCCTTGACTTTCATTCCATTCAACAAAAACAGATGAGTATCGAAATGACTTAGGGGCCTAGACCAAGCAGAGGAAAAGACATCTGACAGGGCAGGAGCCTTAGTCCTTACTGGAGTGACCAGATCATCAGACTATTGTGCTTCAGCCTTTAAATCTTAATCTCACGATTTCTCACTCCTTCTTTACTGACCTCTGATTAACCAAGCTCACTCTCACCAAGTGGCTCCAACTGATAGAAACCTTATATAGAGGGGAGGGGAGTGGACACAGACTCTCTCTCCCAGAGAGCAGCTGGTGGGTTGAACTGTCAACTTGTCAGTTAGAAGTCCAAACACTTATCTGATAGCACCATAAAGTACTGTAGAAAGAGCTTAAACTTTGATATCAGTTGAATTAGGTTAAAATCTGGGTTCACTTACTTCTTCCTCTTAAACAGAGATTTGACTCCTGGACTCTTAGATAAAAAGTCTGATATTCTACCAACTGAGCTACCTGGGCCCAACAACTGGAAGAGATCCATATTTTTACCCATGTCAAAGAAGGGTGACCCAATAGAATGCACAAATTACAGAACAATATCATTAATTAATTTGAGGACTAATGTGCACCTGACCCAAGCTGTGGTATTTTCAATTGCCTCATATGCATGTGACAGTTAAATATTGCATAAGGAAGACTTAAGAAAAATCAATGCATCGGATTGTGGTGCTGGCAAAGAATATTAGAAGTGCCATGAATTGCTAAAAGGACAAACAAGTCTTTCTTGGAAGCATTGCTCCGGGAGTGCTCCTAAGAGGCAAGGATGGGAAGACTTTGTCTTACATACTTTGGCATGTTGTCAGCAGTGACCAGTCCCTGGAGAAGGACATCAAGTTTGGTCAAGTAGAGGGAAATGAAAAATAGGAAGGCCCTCAAGGAGATGGCTTGACATCAGGTCCGCCACAATGGGTTCGAGCATGGGAGCAGCTATGCGGATGGCGTAGGACCGGGCAGTGCTTCATTCTGTTGGGCATAGTGTCTCAATGGGTCACAATGGGCTCAATGGCATTTAACAACAACAACAATCATTAATTCATACAACATGCAAGTAAAACTTTGCTAAAGATCTTTCAACAACTGTTGCAGCAGTACATTGACAAAAAGCTGTCATAAATCTGACCTGGATTCGGAAGAGGGTGTGGAAAAAAGGATATCATTGCTGACATCGGATGGGTCCTGATAAAAAACAAAGAATACCAGAAAATGTTTACTTGTGCTTTATTGACTATACAAAGGAATTCATATGTGGAGGTCACACGAAATTATGGATTAGAATTGAGAAGAATAGGAATTCCAGAACACTTACTTATGAACATTTGGAACCATGTGGAACCTGTGCATGGATCCAGAGGCAGTTATTTCAACAGAACAAGAGAATACTGCATAGTCTAAAATCAGGACAACTGTGTGTCCAGGTTGGATCTTCTCATCATTCTTATTCAGCCTGTATACAGAGCAAATAAACAGGAAGCTGGACTATATTAAAAAGAACATGACGTCAAGATTGGAGAAAGGCTCATTAACACCCTTCGATATGCAGATGATGCAAACTTGCTTGCTGACATAGGACTTGAAGCACTTGCTGATGCAGATCCAGGATTGCAACCTTCAGGATGGATGACAACTCAGTGTAAAGAAGATCAAAACCTGCATAACTCAACCAATAGGTAACATCACAATAAAGATTGACGTTGTCGAGGATTTCATCTTGTTTGAATTCACAATCAAAGCTTATGGAGGCAGCAGAAGTCAAACACATTCCATTTAGGTAAATCTGCTGCACAAGACCCCTTTAAAGGACTGCAAAACCAGGGTATTACTTTGAGGACTGTGTTAGCCTGGGTTGACTAGAGAAACAAATTGATAGACACTCACATGTATGTAAGACAGAACTTTATATCAAAGAGCAATTGGGCATTAAGAAAACATCCCAGCCCAGTGCACATCAAGTCCATAAATCTGATATTAGCCCAGATGTCTGATACCAATCTATAAATTCCTCTTCAGACTCACGCAAAACATGCAAGGACACCAAATGCAGGAAGATCACAGACCAGTGGGTGTAAAGTCTTGTGAATCCAGTGGTGATGGAAGCATCTCAGCACTGGCATGGGTCTCCACATGGCTCCTCCAGCTCCTAGGCTCTGGCTGCATCAGTATAGCTCCCTCTGGCTTGTCAACAGGAATGTCCCTCAGGGAGAGACTCTGTGTGCCCTGCCTCCAGTGAGCTATTTTATATCTGTAGTGCCTCCAAATGAGGTCATCAAGCTGCAACCTGATTGACAAGATAGACTCCACCCCTTCATAAATTGACACAAGATTATGTAACTTCCACAGGTCTGAGATACACCTGATTCAAACCAGGGCATTTTCAATTGCAACATATGCATGTAAAAGTTGGACATTAACATGGGAGACCAGAGAAGAATCGATTCATTTACATTGTGGTACTGGCTAAGAATGTTGAAAGTACCATCAACTGCCAAAAGAACAAACAAATCTGTTTTGGAATAAGTACAGCTGGAAGCCTTAGAAGCGATGATGCTGATATTTCATCTTGGGTACCTGAACATATGATCAGGAACAATCAGTTCCTGGAGAAGGACCTCCTGGCAATGAACGAGAGGGACCCTCAAGGACAGACTGACAGTGTCTGCAACAATGGGCTCAAACATAACAAAAATTGTGAGGATGGTGCAGGGCCAGGCAGCTTGGCGGTCTGTTCTCCGTAGAGTTGCTATGAGTCAGAACCAGCTCAACTGCACCTACCAACCACCACCACCTACTAGCTTTGTGCCTTTGACTAATTTGCTTAACCAACTTCTGTTCTACTGAAATCTGCCTACCATGGGTGATCCTTCTGGTATTTTAAATAATGATGGCTAGTATTTGAATAGTTATGACATAGCTTCCAGAATCACAGTAACATGCAAGCCATATGGTATGACAAACCCCCAGAAAGGTAAGAGCCTAAACATGCCCATCTGCAAAATGGATCGTATACCTCTTTGCCAGAGTGACAGTAAGGGGGAGCTAAAATTATGAACACAAACCACCTGACTTTAAATTCTCATCAAGTAAGTCGACTTTTCTTCTGTAGCCTTATGATCTGAAAACCTGATGCTGATCTCCTGTATTAGTTGCTTTTTCTTATCCATTTAAACATAAGCATGTAGTTTATGCTGAGGGGAATAGAGAGAGAACATGTTCGAGTTATTGGGAGGTTAATTTTGCAGACAAGTGATTTTCCCCTTGAACGATAAACTACTCTATATCTTAGTTCATAAAATGTCACTGTGAAACATAATGAAGTATGTATAAAGACACGCAGAGGTACTAGTAACTAAAGTGTTAAGTAAGAAAGATCTTTGCGATTAATCAGTCTTTAGAATGTTATCAAAGTAAGTTTTCTTTTGAGTTTTCAGTTTTTGTTTTTTATTGAAGTCAAATTTAAATACAGCTAAATGCCCTGATCATAAGAATAATATCATATCCAAACTCTTCACTACTGACTCTGTTTTGACTCATAGCAATGAACTAGGACAGGTAGCACTTCCTCATGGGTTTCCAAGGCTGCGCTTCTACAGAAGCAGAATGCCACCACATCTTTTCTCCCATGGAGTTGCTGGCTGGGTTCAGACTGCCAACCTTTTGGTTGGCACCCAAACACTGAGCCACTGTACACCAAGGTTTTTTCAGTTATTATCAGATAAAAGACAATTCCTGGCCTCAAGGAATTTACAGTTTAAGAAAATGTCAACCCTTTACAATGTAATTGATTGGTGGTAACTCCTGGACTGAAACTAACAACAATAATAAAAGAAACATGAAATAGGTGGGATGGTAATGTGGCGGGAAAGGAAGCAGAGGATTAGAAGAAGTGACATCAGGACTGAAGTTTGGGGGTTCAGCAGGGAACGCCCAAAGAGAGAGTAAAAAGGAGATAAGAGGATATAGCAGAAAGGGAAGGAGAGTGGATTGTTTCATGGCACCAGAGATAGAGTTCACTGGCAACACAGGAATGGCAGGAATTGAAGTAGCGAAGCTAGAGAGAAACACCAGAGTCAGATCAGGAATTGCCTTATATACAGCTTGAATTTTGTGGTAGTTATATAATTTCTGGTCAACGTGACAAATAGTGTAGGGGTGGAGTTTAGCCTGTCAATCAGGTCACAGCTTGATGACCTCATTTGGAGACGCAACCGAGATAAATGGCTTGCTGGAAGTTGGTCTCTCTCTCTCTCTCCCTCTCTCTCTGCTACACCTTCCTTTTAAGGAGCCACACAGAGACCTGTGGAGCCCAATGTCGCAGCCACTCCCATTGGATCCACACAATTCTGTACCCACTGGCCTATGATCTTTCTGCATTCTGCATCATAGCGTGTGGCTTCATGAGTCTGAAGTGGAACTATTGAGTTGGACTGGGCTGGGATGTTTTCCTAATATACAATTACATCTTGATATAAAGTTCTCTCTTACCCAGCCTAACGCATTATATTTTGAATACAATAGAGAAAAAAAATTCAATCAAGGAAATAAGACAATCAGAGTTGTGTTTCAGGAAAGTATCTTTAGAGTAATATGATGAACAGATTAAAAAGTCAGATGAGATTAGAATCAGTCTTAAGAAGTACTAAGGTGAAAAGATAATTCTGGAGGAAAACAATCAGGCATTGCAGTTAGGATATAAGGCGGGGAGTAGAATCAAGAGATTAAAGTAAATTAAGGTAAAATTGGATTAGGCTTATTTGGAGTTGATGAGGTAAGGAATAACAAGGCAGCTAGATTTGGTTATGTCTCACTAAGAGGAATTTAAGGGGAAAAGCCTATCTGTTGGGAAGAAGATTGCTTTTTGCACATAGAAAGGTGGTGTGGCACAGCCTAGAATGATAGTAATGTTGGGAAAGAACATGCAATGGGAGATATAGATGAGAGCCAAAACTATAGAGTGATTTTGAGCCCTGAGTAGCTGCTAGGTGCCATCGAATCTGTTCTTTCCCATAGCAATCCTATGCACAACAGAATGTATTACTGTCCCTTTCTATGCCAGTTTAACAATTGATCATATGCGTGAGCCCATAGTTGCAGCCACTGTGTCAATCCATCTCATTGAAGGTCTTCCTCTTTTTCACTTCCCTCTCCTGAATATGATGTTCTTCTCCAAGGACTGGTCTCTCCTGATAACATGCCCTAAGTATGAAAGACGAAATTCCACCATCCTTGCCTCTAAGGAGCATTCTCACCACATTTCTTTCAAGACAGATCGGTTTGTCCTTTTAGCAGTCCATAGTACTTCCAATATTCTTCTCAGCCACATAATTCTAATGCATCAATTCTACTTCGGTCTAATGTCCAACTTTCACATGCATAGGAGGCAAATGAAAATACCATGGCTTGGATCAGGAGCACCTTAGTCCTCAAATGACACCCTGACTTTTCAATTCTCTAATGAGGTCTCATGCAGCATATTAATCTAATGAAACTCACCTTTTGATCTCCTAACTGCTGCTTCCATGAGCATTGGTTGTGGATCCAAGCAAGATTAATCTCTGACAACTTCAATCCTTTCTACATTTATCATGATATTACCTACTGGTCCGGTTGTGAAGATTTTTATCTTCTTTACATTGAGTTGTAAGTCATACTGAAGAATAAAATCCTTGATCTTCAGTAAGTCTCATTTTAAGCAAGCCAGGTTGTCTCCTGCACATTTGCAAGTTGTTAATAAGTCATCCTCCAGTGCTGATGCCACATTCTTCTTCATATAAGTCAACTTCTCTCCTCATAGCTCTCTGAGAAAGTACCCTATTTGACAGGTTATATAACTAAACGTTCAAAAATATTCTTAAGGTTCATATTGCTTGTAAATGAAGAAACTAGTATTGACATTTTGTGCAGCCTCAAAATCTCTACACGTCAGGTCTATTCTGTCCTACAGGGTTGCTATGAGTAGGAATCAACTTAATAGTACAGAGTCTGGTTTTTCGATGAATCTCACTCCACAGCCCACAACAAAAAAGTCAGAGCTTCCCACTGCTTCTACAATTAGTACCAACAGACTGAATATCCTCAACACAACACAGTCCGTTCAAATCAACCATCTGCTCTACCGGAGAAAGAGCAAAAGTTTCAGAAACCACATATATGGGCACTATGATTCAGAATAGACTTGGTGTTATGGGCTTTGGAAATAGTTAATAAGTCCCAGAAGAAAAGCAATATCTAGAAAAAAAAGACTCGTGTGATTAAAATAGATTCTGTATGAGTCTGAACGTCAAAAAACCTTTGTTTTCAGAAAATTTTATGAGTTCTGATAGTGAGCCACTAAATTGGCTGACATGCAACAATTCTATTCAAACTTTATACCAGAAAATATTACTGTAGAACAAAAATAAATAAATAAATAAAGTGAAATTCAAATAAAGAAGATCAAGATTAATCAGATTCCATGCCTGTCTTAAATTATGCCTGCTAAAATTAGCGGATTCCGGGAACCCAAGAGGCAAGCGAATTTTGGGAATAATGAGGGTAACAAATGTATAGATGTGCTTTACACAATTGATCTATGTATTGTGATGAATTTTATGAGCCCCAATAAATTGATTTTTTTTATAAATTATGCCTGCTATGCCAAGAAAATTACATTGGTGGAAAATCTGCAATGTAATATTTCAGTGGGTTAATTCTGGTTGAAAAGTTTCCAGACATACCATGTAAATATATATATTTTTAATTAAAAATATATATATATGGTTGTTATGGTACTTATAGACAATGGGATATCTATATCTATATCTCCATATAGATATAGAGATAGAGATAGAGATATCCCATTGTCTATAAGTACCATAACAACCATATAACTAAATCAGATTGTTTACAGTTTATTAAATCTCAAGCTTTGCAGTCTATTACTGTATAAGTTACTTAGTAAGAATGAGGTTTATGACCTAGGTGGTTTTATTATTATTATTTATATTCAGGTTATGCTAATTACCAAGTTTAAGGTATAGTTGTATGTTCCATGCTTTATATGCAAACCTATTAAAAGGGACAGGGTAGAGGAGGAGGAGCAAGACTCATGCCTGGGTTTAGGACCACTAAATAAAGCAAAGGCCCCCAAATGCAAAGCGCTCCCCAAGGCTGACGTCTCTTCTGATTTTATTTACATTGTAAATTACTGTTATCACAGAAGGAAGTTACTGAATTTTACAATGTAACTAGCTAAAACATTGATTGATTGATAGAAAAATGGTCCGGACGTATGTAGTCGATAGCAGCAGGGGCAGCAGGAGAGTAAGGCATCGTGACCTGGCTATTCTCACTGGGAATAATTGTATTCTTTACCAAAACCCACAGCCTTTGGATCAATTACAATTCATATACTTTAGGCATGTCTTTTATAGGAATACACATAATATTTGGCCCATTTAAAGAAAAATTGGCATGTTTACTAATCATAGTACAGAACCCATTGAATGATGCAGGAAGCATCCAAAGAAGATGGAAAGAATGTGCAGTCACTGTACCAAAAAGAACTAGTTGACATCCCACAATTTCAAGAAGTAGGATATGAGCAAGACCAATGGTGCTGAAGGAATGAGTTCAAATTGCGCTGAAAGCATTAGCCAAAACCAAGGCTCCAGGAATTGATGGAATGAACACCAATGGAAATGTTTCAAAAGGTTAATGAAACACTGGAAGCACTCACTTGTCTATAATAGGAAATTTAGAAGACAGCTACCTGGCCAAATGATTGGACATATTTGTACCCATTACAAATAAAGGTGACCCAACAGAATTCTCAAACTATAGGACAATATCAGTGATATCACATGCAAGTAAAATTTTATTTAAGATCATTCAACAACAGTTGTAGCAGTACATTGTCAGGGAAATTCCAAAGATTTAGGCTAGATTCAGAAGAGGATGAGGGAAAAGAAATGTCATTGTGATGCCAAATGGGCTTGGCTGAAGGCAGAGAATGCCAGAAAGATGCTAGCTGGTGTTGAATTGACTACAAGGCATTTGACTGTGTAGATCATCACAAACTCTGGATAACATTGGGAAAAACGGGAATTCCAGAACATTTCATCGTGTTCACGAGGAACTTGTACATAGAATGAGAGACAGTTACATGACAAGAACAAAGGAATACCACATGGTTTAAAATCACAAAATGTGTGAGTCAGAGTTATATCCTCTCACCATACTTAATTAAATTATCTGTATAACTGAGCAATAATCAGCGAAGTTGGCTTATATGAAGAAGAATGTAGTATCAGGATTGGAGAAAGGCTTATTAACAACCTGCAAATGCAGATGACACAACCTGGTTGCTGAGAGTGAGATTTGCTGATGAAGATCACGGATTGCATTCTTCAGTATTGGTTACAACTCAATGTAAAGACCAAAATCCTTACAACTGGACCAATAGGTAACATCATGATCAATGGAGAGAAGTGTGAAATTGTCAAGGACTTTATCTAGCTTGGATCTACATCAATGCTCATGGGAGCAGCAGAAATCAAACAATGCATTACATAAGTTAAAACTCCTTAGACGTCGGACAGGGCAAGATATGACAAAATACCCATTTATAAACTATCAAGGGCTCATGCGGGAGAGGGGAGCGGGGAGGGAGGGG
>NW_022104341.1:16080504-16082147 GCF_000313985.2 Echinops telfairi
GACAAGGCCCTCAAGGAGCTGGATTGACACAATGCCTGCAGCAATGAGCGTGAGCGCGGAACAGGGGCGAGGCCCATGTTGGTTCTGCTTTGCACAGGGTCGCTGTAGGCCAGAACCAACACCATGGCACCGCACAACAGCAGACCCCAGAACTAAGAGAAACACTGATCCTCTTCAGTAGAATAATTTTCTTCTAAGAATGTAAATTATTAAATCAAAAGAAGCACACTAAATGATGATGGCAATATATGTAAAAATGTGCTTGACGCAATGGATATATGGATTGTGATAAGAGCTGTCAATCATTTTAAAGAAAATGATGTAAAATAAAAAGCAACACACCAATGAGACTAAAGTGTATTTCTGAGAGTACTTGTCTGCAGTCATCCACTAATCAC
The DNA here is from genome assembly GCF_000313985.2 of Echinops telfairi. Lineage (NCBI taxonomy): Eukaryota > Metazoa > Chordata > Mammalia > Afrosoricida > Tenrecidae > Echinops > Echinops telfairi. The sequence goes on from NW_022104341.1 coordinate 16,080,903, forward strand.
AGACATGCTAAACATGTTTGTTTGCAATAAAACTACGCATTTATGAACTAGAAACTATATATATATGAATGTGTAAGCAGAAGAGGGGCATCACAGATTATCAGTGTTTAGGGTCCTGTCTCTGTTGATCAGGGAACTGCAAATGAAAATCACAGTATCACTACACACCCACTAAAATCAATAGCACTCACAACACCAAGCACTGGCCAGCATGTAGAGCAAGCACTTACATGTTGCTAGTGGGACGATAAACTATACAGTCACTTTGAAAAGCTGCTTGATATGATTGTAAAACATGTATGTCTTGAGAGCACTGAAGGGGAGAGTGGGGGAAATGGGGAGTCAACCCCAAAGTATACAAGGAAGAAAGGCTCCGTAGTTGATCGTGGTGATGATTTCACAACCCTTCATGATATGATTGAACTATTGAATTGTAACTATTGAATTGAATTAATTATAACTCAGTAAAACCTATTTATTTATAAAAAGAGTATTTGAACTGTAGATTTACGTCTATTGTTAACAATGAACCTCACCCTACATATAATTATGATAATAATAAATAGGGGTAATTATAATATGACTCCCACTATCCACAAGACATTAAAATATTGATTATTTTATCATGAAAAAATAATAATGAAAATGAATAAAAGTACACTTATGTCCTATAACACAACTCTTCCAATTTCTGGACATATAATTCATTAGAAATATATACTTTTTTTTAGAAATATTTTTATATCTGATAAAAAGACATGTACAACAATGTTCACAGCTTTATTACCATTAGTCAAAAACTGAAACAGCTTCAGTGTGTATTAATAATTAAGAAGATAACTAAAAAAAACAGAAACAAAAAATAAATAAAAAGATAACTAGTGATACATTCACACAAGGATACTCCATAAAACAATGAGAGTGTAATAATTCTACGCAAAAGAACAAGGGTGCGCCTCACAAGTATAAAGTCATGTCAAAGAAGCCAGATACAAAAGAGTACACATTGTAATGTATGATATTAGAGATCGGAACTGTGGTTACATTGACAGAGGGCCAGGTACTGATGGGGAAGGGACACAAGTACAGTAAGTCTTCTCAGATGGTGAAAATCTTAATATTGTGATGAGTTCATATTGTACATATCTAAACGTTTCTAACTGTATGTTTAAGGTTTTGTAGACTTAGCTGCATGGACATTATATACCCCATCTCAGGTACTCTTTTTCTCAACTTCATTTTTTT
>NW_022104341.1:16084845-16086462 GCF_000313985.2 Echinops telfairi
CCCGGCCATAGGCTGACTCTCTTAATTTAATGGACACTGTGGAGAACTTGGGCTGTGTTGGGCTGCAATCCTCATGGTCTGCAGTTCAAACTGCCACCAGCTCCCCGGGAAAAGACTGGGCTTTCTACTCCTGGAAACAGTAACAGTCTGGGAAACCCACAGGGGTTGTTATGAGTCAGCAATGACTCGATGGCAATGAGCTTGGGGTTTGCTGGAACACTAGTAAATTAATTTCAAATTCTCTATCTGCCAATGGTTATTGAGTCTTTACTCTTTGCCTGGCACTTTGCTAAGATTTGTGCTTGTAGTCACTCATTCATCTTTACAACAATGCATTTCACAGATAAGGCAATTGAGATTATGAAAGGTAATGATGGGATTGTACTACTGAGTGGAAAAACCTGCAACTTAACCCAAGGTCTGACTGACACCCCTGAGCTCTTACCCATGATGCCATTCATCCCCTCAAGAAATGGATTTATTTATAGTTTATTAATGTGTATAGATGCACATTTATCCATGCAACATGTGTTTATTGAGCATCTACTATAAGCCAAACATTGTGATACGTGGTTGGTATGTATCAGTAAATAAAATACAGGCCGCCCCTCCACCCCGGATAGAAATGTGCCCTTTGGTTAATGTCAGAAGGTAGTCAGCCCTATAGGGAGAAAAGAGCAGGTACAGTGATTAGGTCACTTGCAGTTTGACATAGGCTGGTGAGGAGGTGAACTTTGGCCAGTTGTCAAGGAGGTGGGACCAGAGGCACATGTGTGTGTGGGGGGGAGCAGCAGAGAAAGCAGCGGGAGTTAAAGCCAGAGTGGTAAGAGAGTAGGGTAGTGAGTGCAGTAGATGAGGCAAACAGAGCCCATTGGCCACTTCCACGAACTTTTGCTTTTAACTTAAAAGCCTTTCTTCCACCACATCTTGGTCAATTTAGTTGTTTCCTAGTTGAATCTTACTAGGACATTATGCAGTTTTTTAAGCACAGAAAGAATTGAAAATATGTAGCCTTGGCTCAATCATTTTAGTAATTGCATTTGGAAGAAGAAACTACTGAATATAAAGAAAAAAAGTTTCACACTCATCTACACACAGAGAGACAAAGAGACTGACGCAGACACAGATAGACCCACAAGGGGACGTTCTCAGGAGGTTCTTTGTAAAAAACCAGAGGAATCTAGGTAATTAAAAAAAATTAGTCCACGTTTGGTCTCTTAATCTGTTAAACTAGACTTAACGGCGACAATTGTCCCTGTATTTTACACAGTAAATAGTTCCATATTTTTGATGGATGTTTGCTTTTTACTATTTATACATTTTACATTATCACATAATATGAATGTGTGGATATGTAAATAATATTACTGTAGAAAAAAATGGTTTTTTTCCCCTTAAATAAGACAATCACAACCAAGTACCTTTTTTCTTTCTTAAACTTGGTAAACATAGCTCCTTTACCTAAAGCAATGCCATCTTTAATTGCACTTTATTTGTAAATTGTTAGAAAATAATGACTATCAATCATTTAAGGGTCTCTGAGCTCTATGAATATTAATCATGATTTCTTCTAACAAAGGCAATTTCTGGGAACATGTAGGTTAAAAGGCCAGGTCT
>NW_022104341.1:16087412-16088661 GCF_000313985.2 Echinops telfairi
CCCATGTGTCCGTGGGCCCACCTGGATGTGTGAGGCTGGGCAGTCTTGAGAGACAAAACCAGTGACACTCATCTATGTTTCAGAAAGAGCTTTCTATCAAGAAGGTGTCCCAACCTAGTCCAACTGAAGTCCATGGGTCCGCTTCAGACTCCTGGGAACCACAGGCCGGTGACATAGAAAGGTGAAGCGGTATGAAGGGAGATCAGAGGTTTGTGATGTAGAGTCTGGTAGATCCTGCAAACTTGGCGGTGTCGCAGGGTCAGCGGCCCCCCATGCCACCACCAGAATCCCAGCAAGCAGGGAGGGCAAAGGAGCAGAGGGAAATCCTTAAGTTTCTCTCATAAGAAGGTTGACTGCCAAAGGAGGTATCTGGAAGCCACCATCTGATTGACAGGCTGGACTCCGTCCCTAGCTCCAGAGGTCTCCTGGACATAAAATCTAACTGCCACACTGAAGAACATCCTCCACCAAAGGCAGCTGGGTGGAGCAAAGCCAGCCCAGCGGCATTGTTAAAGTGTCCTCATTCCCCCTTATCACAAAGATAAGCTAACAAGGGTTTAAAATGGTTTCAGTAGCCCCGCTCACCCAAAGCTGTGTAACCAATATAGAAAGAGCCCCCACAAGGCCTGGCCCCTCCCCCCAGAAGAATTTACTTTAGAGGACGACACTAAAGCTGAAGCTCCTGAAGAGGGATGGATATGTCTGATCAGAGCACATGGGAGCAAATGAAGAGGGAGGAAGAGTGGAGTGCATCCTGGCCCACCAAGCCTGGAGGACGATATCTCCGCTCTGAACAGCCAATGCACAGAGGGGACCATATGGCTGATCCCAGTATGAGACATGATATCTCTTGTTGACGCATGGCCCTATGGGGGACAACACTGGAGACTCAGGGTTGGGAGTGGCCTGGTTTGACCCACCACACCAAGGCAAAAACACTAAGGGCTTGCAGCAGAGCAGCAGGGGAGCAGAGCAGGGAGCTCCTGAGGGAGTGCAAAGGATAGACTTTGGGGCCCGGGCGTGGCACCCTATGGGACTCAACTGGAGGACAGTACTAGAGGTCAAAAAACAGACCTTGGTCTATTTACAGGTTTTTCTTTTTTATATTTTTTTAATTTTAAAAAATTAATTAATTAATTTTGGGGGTCATGGGATTTCTTTGTTGTTGTTGACATTGTGTTCTCTTTTGTCACTTTGTCTTGCTATGCCTTGTTTTTTGCGTGCATATTATTATCTCTGCAGGTCTATC
>NW_022104341.1:16090481-16103872 GCF_000313985.2 Echinops telfairi
GACCCCTGTGAGAGGGTCGTTCGACCACCCAAAGGGGTCGCGACCCCAGGTTGAGAATCACTGATCCAGAAGAAGCAGTACTGTCATTCTAGACCCCCCAATGCAGATAAACTGATGTCTCTCAGATTGGCTCCAGGTCGGTTTTTCTGGTGTCTTCAGAGAGGAAGTTTCTCCTTCTTTTAGGCTTGAGCTCAAACAGGTCTATTTTGCTACCTACATGAAAAATTTGTCTTTCAAGCAAATTGCAATCACTTGTGTGCTGATGCCTACGCTTTGATTGGAAATGCACCAGAAAACAAAATGGTTTAATGATTAGTTAGATAAAACCCAAAACACACTGCTATCCCAACTTACAGTGACCCTATGTTGTGCTTCTGAGGTTGTATTCCTGTAGTGGGGATAGGTTCCTTTCTCCCATGGAATAGCTAGGGGATTTGAACCTCCAACCTTGTGGTTAGCAGTCTAAAACCCAACAGTCACCAGGGCTCCTCCAAAAGCCAAACTCTCTGCTGTTGAGTCCATTTAGACTCATAGAACTGCCTCTGTGAGCTTCTGAGACAGAGCTCTTTATGATAGAAAACTTTGTGTCGAATGCTCCTTATTAGTGAGAATGGTGACACTTTATTATGCCTACTTTGGATGCTTCATCATGAGGGAACAATCTCTGGGGCAAGGCATCCTGCTTAGTAGCTGACGGGGCGGGGAAGGGAGGGTGCTCACTTGTCACAGAGTCAATTGCGACTGATACAGACTGGATAAGACAGAGAACTACTGCTCTGGTATATTTCTGAGACTGTGAATCTTTATGGGTGTAGAAAGCCTCATCTTTCTCCCACAGAGCCTCTGATGGTTCTGAACTGCTGACCTTCTGGTTAATAGCACACCTTGTAACCCACTATGTCATCAAGGCTCTTTCAGTTTCGTAGAGGTAGATCATAACCAAAATCGATGCCAACGAGTTGAAGCTGACTCATAGCGATCTTCTAGGACAGGGTAGAACTGCCCCTGTGAGTTTGCGAGGCTGGAAGGGTTTATGTGAGTTGAAAGTCCCCTCTTTGTCCCGCAAAGCGCCTGGTGGTTTAGCAGCCTACTGCATAACCCCCATGCCACCAGGGTTCCTTTAGTAGAGGTACCTGCTTGCCACTTGGCTGCAAAAATGGGCTCAAACTGACAGCAATGATAGTGAGGATGGTACAGGGCAGGGCAATATTTACAACAACGCATTGTAATTGTAATAGAGAAACGGAGACAGCGACACTGGATGAAAAGTGCAAAATGTGGATGAAACCCGGGCAGAAAATATCAGCCAAGTATTAAGGAGGCTGAGCCGGGAAAGAAAAACTCGAAGCATTGTAAGTGCACAATGAAAATCCCGAGTAAACAATCGCGTCCACTTAGTAATGGGAATTGTCTTTTTAATTTGATGAGGTCACTAGTCAAGATTTGGAGTAACAGCAAACCATTGATATCAGAACCACCACTAAGCAACCACATTAAAATTCCCCCAGTTAAGGGAAGGTCACTTCTCCAGGTACAAAACGTTCGGGGATTTTCCACACTGAGGATGAATGCGGCCGTGGGGGCGAACCGAGGCGTCATTGCCCCGCGGGGGAATCAGGCCCCGAGGCGCGGCCAGGCTGCCCGCGGCAGCTGCTGACTCCGCTCCAGCAGGGTGGGAAAGCGGGGATGGAGGGAAATCTGTCTGTGCCCAGGGGCAAAGCCCGGCAAGAGAAAGACGTCCTCCCCGCCACCGAGGGGCCGCGCCAGCAGCTCCTTCACTGGTTCTGGACAGGATGGGGGAGTTTCAGCCCCGGGGGAGCGGGATCGTGGGCAGGGCCGGTCCTTTCCTGGAGATCAGAGTCCCACTGACCGACGACCTCTTCCCCCGGCCCGCTTCAACCGTTCCCGCCCGGAGAGCGCTCGCTCCACCCCCTGTCGGTCGTAAAAAGAAGTAAAAGGCGCCCGCGTTTTGCGGCAACGTAGGTGAGGTCGGCGGCGTGGGTCCTATCCCGCCTCGGATCCGGGGCTCAGGGCTGCTGTCTTAGAACGCGGCGACTAGGAGATAGAGGGGAGCAAGGGGCACTTGCTACGATCCTTTTAGCGGGTAAATGGCTGTTCCAAGTGTGGGCACTGAGAGAGAATGTGGGGCAGGGCTGTTAAAATCACTTCCATTCTCAAGTCTCACCCCGCGTCTGGGGGCGAGATCTGCCGCCCCTGACGTTTGCTCGTTGGGTTTTCCTCGTCGCGTTCACCGCTGACTTTTAGGCGGCTGACACGTGTCTTGTTCGCTTCGTCTTGCAGTCTCTCTCCCCCGGAGCTTGAAATGCTTTACCTGATCGGCTTGGGCCTGGGAGATGCCAAAGACATCACAGTCAAGGGACTGGAAGTTGTAAAGCGATGCAATCGAGTCTACCTGGAAGCCTACACCTCAGTCCTGACTGTAGGAAAGGAAGCCCTGGTAGGTGCTTGAGCTGCCCCAGACTTCTTATGAAGCTAACATCTGATTTTTAATGCAATATGCTGAACAGAGTTTTCATCTTTCGCTCTTTAAATCCTGGTAAACAAACTCCCTGCTCCTCAAGGATCTCAAAAGTACAAAAAACGAAAATTGCCCATTAACCTAGTGACTTGGAAAATGAAAGGTGGTTTTTGGCCTGCTTTACAAGTCTAATTGTGTGGCTTTCTTTGAGAAAGCAAAAGTTTTTTCATACTCCTGGGGATAGTTATCAAAATCCCCTATTGCATGAGACAGCCAAGAACTCCTTCCTGAGTTCAGTGCTAATGAGATGCTGACAGCCTTAATGAGTTGGTTACATATTCAGAAACCAAGCTGAAAGCTTCTTTTTAGTAATTCCATAGGGAATGGTAATCTGTCTATGTCATATCCAGAGAAATCCTACCTTGAAGTAGATCTTTCCCTGTAGGACTTAACACATGCACTTGTATATCATGATTGTGGAAACTCAGTAGCTATAGGAATTATGTGGTCACGCATTTTAGTTGGCTCTCCTTAAGCTCCCAGTAAATGTTGGAAGAAGGGTCACATTTAGGATCATGGTCAAACTCCAGGCAGAATGTCCTTAACTGAAAGATTTATGGGAGGAGGAAGAGGATTTTAGAATTCTTTACATGAGAACTGTTAGGTTCCTGGAGTGAGTTATACCTCCGTTGTTTGCTTCACATGATGAGAGAATTCATGCCAAGGCAGGTTTTGTGATCCAAGTGGGTTTTTATGAAGGACAAGACAAGTTTCAGGTTTTACAGTCTCAAAATGGTATATGCTATTTCTGTAAAGTGTGCCAAGCCGTGTAGAAGCTGCACTGGGGTTCACAACTGGGCATTTACAACCATGTGGATAAGAGCACCCACACTTGTGGAATTGGGGGCATCCCAGGAGGCCAGAAGCCCAAGAACCCTAGAGGCTAAGAGAATGGGGACCAAGAGGCTGTGGGCCACGAGTAGTCCCGGCGCATGCGCACCAGTGCAGGGAAGAGAGGCCCTCACCCTCACCTGCAGCTGACCAAGAGCAGGTTAAAAGAGAGCCAGCCCTTTCCACAGGATATTTCAAACCTCTGGCTGGGGAGGTGTGGTTGATGGTATTGGTTGGCCCCATTGACTGAATTAGGCCTACCTGTGTGATGTACCTGGGTGTGTCCAAGATATTGGTTTTACCTGGGCCTAGGGGGCTTGTGTCTGCATGCTCAGTTTAGGGTCTTCCCGTAGATGTCTAATGGTTGCTTGATTTCTTTCCAACCTCCTTTCTGGGGGCCTTTGCAGGCATGGGAGGGACAACTTATAAATAGAGAATTTCAAGTCATCTGGGCTCTGAGACTCAACCTGAAGAGTTAGAAAGCTCTCACAGTTACTTGGAAATATTAAGGAATTAAGGACAGCTATCTGAATTGGCCTTGCATGTTTATATTGTCCTGCTTTGGTTTGTTGGTTCCTAGTTTCATCATTCTTAGGATAGAACCAAAATATTTAAGCTCAAAATGATGGAACTATTTTGCTAACCAGTGATCAAAGGAAAACTAGAATGAATTTAAAAACCATCCAAGAGAATTGAGATAAATAGCAAATCAAAAGGTTTATAAATAATACAATTTATATAATTAAATAATTTGCATATGAATTTAAGGAGCCCTTTTGGTAGAGTCCCGGGGTTGTGTGTTGTGTTGCTAACTGCAAAGTCAGTAGTTCAAATCCAGCAGCTGCTCTATGGGAGAAAGATAAGCCATCTGCACCTATAAAGATTTACAGCCTTTAAAAGTGTATATGGGGTCAGTGTAAGTTGGAATTGACTCCACAGTCGTGGGTCATATGTTTTTATATAAAAGGTACTAGAGCATGTAGAAAGTATGGACCATGATTTAAGTCCTAATATTACCCCTTAATTATTTGGCTTTGGACAAGTCCCTTAACTTTTGTTATGTGGAGACTCAAAATGGATTTCATGCTTATCTTCCCACAGCCCCTGGTGGATTCAAACCAACAGCCGTTAGTAGCCCAGTGCTTACTCATTGCTTCACCAGGGTTCCTAAATGAGAGGATGTTAGTCCCTGACCAGGAAGTGAATTTAGGTCTCAGTGGTAAAAGTGCCAAATCCTAATCACTAGACTACCAGGGAACTTGACATCTCCCTTTTTAACGCAGTTTTGTTTTTTCCCCAAGAGAATCGGTTATTTGATTATATTGAGGTATTTGGGTGTATGCTTATTTCTCTCTAAGTGACATTTAAAATAAGCATTCTTATTTTTAAGTAAATACTTTTTTTAAGGTTAGGAGAAGAAATAAATAGAGTGATGTGTGATAGAACTTAAGAAGAGTGGGAGTTTGTTGAAATAGATGAAACAATGGGGTCCACTACTGCTAGCATAAAGCTAGAAGCATCCAAATTGATCTTGAAGAAATGTGAGGTATTCAGAAAAGACCCTTGCTTCTTTCATTGTTCAGCAGTCATACATTTGTACTTACAGATAGTGGCTATAAATCGTCTGCAACTATTAGTTTTCTGGGTTCATAAAAACTAAATAAACCATATCATAGTTATGAATAAATACACGATAAACTTGAGAACATTTTTTAAATCTGAGAACCACCATTGTCCACTGAACAATTCGTGTGGGAATTGTTAAATAGGAACTAACTTTCCGTGTAAACTTTAACCAAAGTCACAATAAAATATTTTCAAAAAGACAAAAACAACAGCATTGCCATTGGGGATTTTTGACACATAAATAAACATTCCACCTTGCTCCTTAAGATGGGCATGGCATCTATAGTTAATCTTTTCTTTGGTAACGATTGTACAACAAACGTTTGATATGATTGACCTATGGAATGATATGATGTTTGGATTAACTCCTAATAAAATGGCTTGGGGGAAAAAAAAAAGAAAAGAAAGTGATCCTTCCCCACCCCCTTCACTTTGGGGAGTAGATGGTTAAGTTGTTGTTCTTACTGTGTGTTTGGTGCTGACTCGCGGAGACCCTACTTACAACGAGATGAAGCCCTGCCATCCCCACCATCGTTACTAATGTTTGAGCTCTTTGTTGTAGCTGTGTCAGTCATCTCTTTGAGGGTCTCCTTCTTTTCCCTGGCCCCACGCTTTCTCAAGTATGACATCCCTCTGCAGGGACTGGTCCCTCCTAATAACATCTCCGAAGCTCATGAGATAAAGCCTCACCATACTTGCCAGAAGCAATCTTGGCTGGACGCTCGCAGTACAGCCTTTTGGCAGTGCCGGTGTCCTCAGTGCTCTTTGCCAACACCATAGTGCAGATGCGTGCACGCTTCCTTACTTGCTGTCTAGCTTTCTCTTCTATTCATGGCATGTGCTAGGTGAACCTTAGTCACAATGTGATATTTTTTCGTTTCAACATTTTCTGGTAGATTTGCCCAATGCACCATTCATCACTTGATTTCTTGACTGCTGCTTTCATGTGACTGCGGATCCAAGTAAAATTTAATTCTTGACAGTTTCATTATTTCTATGTTCATCATTATGTTGTTTGGTGGACAGCTTTCTGCAGAGCTTCCAGATTAGGAAGAAGTACCTAGAGATCTACTTATTAAAAAATGGGCCAGTGTAATCCTTATAAATAGCAGTGAAACATTTATCTCCATGGTGCTGGAAGAGGAGCTGCCCTTAGTGGAGGACTCTCAGAATCCTACCAGGGAAGTGCTGCCTCAAAGTAGAGTGAACTTTTTGACATGAATGGACCTTCATCTGCTGATGTGGCACAACCAGAAACATCCATCAAACCAGAAACTCACTGCCATCGAATTGATTCCCATCCTAGTGACCCTATGGGACAGACTACAACTGCCTCTGCTGTTTTTGAGACTGTAACTCTTTATGGGAATAGAGAGCCTCATCGTTCTCTCGAGGCACATTTACCTGCTGACTGTGCTTAGCAGCTCAATGTATAACGTACTATGCCACCAGGGAACATATGAAGCTTGAAACTAGGAAAATTTGAAATTGTCAAAAATGAAGTAAAGCAATTGAAGACCAATACTCGTATAAGTGTGCTGGAGTGGACTTTTATTGGGATTTTGGATCAGGTAATCATGGTATGTTCTGCTAGGAATGACAAATTGAAGGGGAACAGTATTGCATTCATTGTCAAAAAGAATATTTCAAGAGCTAGTCTAAAGTATAATGCTGTCAGTGATACGTTATTACTCATGTGCCCACATGACAGATCAATTAATGTGATGATTTAAATTTTATACAATTGCTAAATATACTGAATTTGAAAATTTCTCCTAAACTTCTGTAGTCTGAAACTGATCAAACATAATCAAGATATATTGATAACTTTGGGGGATTGGAATATAGAAATTGGAAACAGAAGGATTGATTGTTGGAAAATATGGTTTTGATAATAGAAACAATGTTGGAGATGACATGATAGATTTTTATAAGACCAGTGACCTATCTATTGGAAATAACCGTTTTTCAACAACATAAACAGCACCTGTTCAACATAAACCTCACCAGATGGAATACATAGGTAATCATGTCAACTACACCTGTGGAAAGAATGGAGATGCTCATGTTATCTGTCAGAAAGGCCAGAGACCAACTATGAAATAAGACCATCAATTGCTCAAGTTCAGGTTCCAATTGAAGAAAAATATTTGAAAGTCCATGTAGCCAAAATACAATCTTTATTATATCCCACCTGAATTTAGAGACCATCATAAGAGTAGATTTGATGGTTTGACCAGTGATGATTAAAGACCAGATGAGTTGTGAAATGACATCAAGGAAATCATGCTTGAATAAATCGAAAGATCTTGAGGACTAGGAGACAATACTGAGAATTGGAACTATAGCCTTTATCTTTAGTTGCGCAATCACTTTTAAACTGATATTTCTGAATACTCTTCTACAACAATCCCTTTCATTTTTAGTCAGTCAAAATCAGTATGTAAGAAATAGTAGTCTTTATGCTCCCACTTTCATTATGCTTAAATTGCAGATTACTCCACGGGACATCAGAAGATTCTTGATCTTGCATAATAGCTTGAAACCACTTGCTCACTAGGTCACTCTGTCCTTCAGTGTTGCCCCTCCAGTCATGCCTGCCTGCCTGCCTTGCTTGTTCTTTAGCTTTGACCTTCAGGAGATTAATCCACAAAGCAGTTTGTATGTTGACTTATTGTGTATTTTTCCCTCTGCAGGTCTTTTTAGCCTTTTTTAGCAGGATATAGGAATGCCGTGTAGAATGCATTGTTCTTAGCATTACATAGGTTTCATAAAAAACAAAAATCTTAACTTCACATTGCAGTTGCCTTTTGTTCTAGCCACAGACCCACAGATTTTTCCTATAGAAGATTTAATAAAATTGTGTCATATCTGACTATAGCTACTGCTTAATATTTTTATTTTACACTGTGCTTCTGAAATAATGCTGGTACATACATATTCTCTGTTCATCATGCCATCTTCTGTCTGGTCTATTAGAATCAAATTTAGAAATAAATTTAAAATGCAAAAAGCCTCAGATGTTAAGAGGTCTGCCCCCTCTTGGGATATTAAGATCGCCCCAAAGACAGAGTTTAATTGCAACATGATATAGAATGCTAGCTCATTGATGAGTCGTATTCAATGATCTGCGTTTGGAACATTGCCAAGATCTGCACCAGTCCCAGACAAAGATTGTTTTGTGCGTATTGAAATAGTTACCTGCTGTCTCCTTTTGGTATTGGACTTACTCTATAGGAAGAGTTTTATGGAAGAAAACTGATTCTTGCTGATAGAGAAGAAGTGGAACAGAATGCAGATAATATTTTAAAAGATGCAGACCTAAGTGATGTTGCTTTCCTTGTGGTTGGTGATCCCTTTGGGTAAGTCAAAGTATATTTTGAGTTTTTAATTCATTTGATTTTTTTAAAGTGAGCATTACTCAGAATCTATTACATTTAAAACTGCTGTTTATAGGCCAGATTCTGATAAAGGTCTCTTTTTACCTGGGATCTACCTATACCTTTGCAGTTTAAATTTTTATTGTCTTGGTGACTGATGAAAAAAATGTTTGCTAAAGATAGCCTTTCACCACAGCAGTTAACAAATCAAGTGTAGACTTGATAGTTGTATCATCGGTTCTGCATTCTTCTCGGAGATTGCATAGGACATCACTGTTATTCATTTATTACATTACCATACTTTCCATTTGCTGCAGAGAATTGCAAACATATTCTGCTTCCTTTGTCATAGGCTTAAAAAAAATCTAGTATCTGGCAATACTGCCTTGAGTGTATTTGCTTATTAAGCCTCTGATTTCAGTTTCTTATATCCATTGGGAGCTCTGGTCTTCCCCATTACCAAAAGGATGGGCTTCTATTTGCCCAATCAAGCATCATCAATCTCTGATGTCAAGTCAAACAGAAGAGTTCATTGTCTACAGCTGGTGACCCAAGATTTATGTCACATATTTAAGGATCATAAGGAAAATAAATCACTGTGAGCCCACCACTAAGGATGTTAGTTCACAAGAATGGAGTTATGTGTGCATGTATCTTTGTCTGTTAGAAAGTAATCTGTGTCAATATGAGGAGCAACATTGTGAATCATGACTACTTGGTTATAAATGACATGGGATAATTACATTTTAAAATGTTTAAATAGTTTGATAATGTTTTCTATGAAATTGAGGCATCCTCCAAATTAGCTGTACCTATGTTTTATTTTTCAAGTCATAAAACCTCACTGCCATCCTAGCAGCCCTACATAGGATCCCGAGACTAAATCTACGGGCTCAGGCAGCCTCGTCTTTCTCTTGTGGAATTGCCCACCTGGCATCAGCATCAGTGGCCACGGCACCACCAGCAATCCTTAGCTATGTGATAGTAAAACAAAAGAAGAAGAGTGAAAAACCTGTATCAAAATGATTTGGATTTCTGGTCGAATTTTCTCATTCTGTCATTCTGCCTAAGATCCCCATTTTTTTTTATAGTGGTACCTTCTCTGATTAAGCTTACCAACTTGCCGGTTCTTATAGCCATCTAAACTAGAAATCTTAACTAACTGTTGACTCTCTAGTTATCCATCCAGTCAATAACAAAATCAAAAAACCAGTCCTACTCCAGGAGTGGTTTGTGCGCTGGTAACGCTCCACAAATTTACTAGTTTATGTTGTGATAACTGCAGAATTGAAGTAACCAATTGAAACTTATATAGCAATTCTAAAGAGTAATTTTGTTCTATTGAATCTATTAGTAAGAACTTGGAGCACACATTTTCTATTTTATTTTTCTAATAATTCACTTATATTGCATTTTATAAAACTTGTAATTTGGAGCTTATAAAAAATATTGGCCTTTACCACAGGCCATTTGAGACTTGTTTTACCAAGTTTTTACGTGCTTTTCCTTATGGACTGTCATTCTACCTAATCCCAACTCTTGTTACTGTGCACCTGGTAAGCCCTGGTGAGGCACACACTGAGCTGCTCACCACACGGTCAGCTGCTCAAAGCCCCCAGCTGCTTTGAGTGAGAAAGATGAGATTGTCTACTGCAAGATTTAAAGTCTTGGAAACCCAATGGGGTAGTCTTAGTCTGTGCTATAGGGTTGTTATGAGTCTGAATTGAGTAAATGCCAGTGAATTTTTGGTCTAATAAGTAGCCTTTTGCTTAGCCAATATACAGAGTCTTAACTCATTACTTATGCTGTGGTCAAATTCATATTTGTAAACCCACAGTTTGAAACTCGCATCTGGATTCATAAATGAGGACTATAAACTCCCTTGTTTATCCTTAAGTGTCTCACAATGAATTTTTAAGAGAGATGTAAACATGTACTTTTCTTTTAATTTGAGTAAACTTCACATTTATATCTTCCTAGCTTCCTGTCCAAAACCTGAAATATAGTAGGCTAATTAAATATTCCTTGAAAGAATTCTTCAATATTTTGCCTAAAGCTGAGGACACGGTTATGTCTCAGTCTAACTTTTATGCATTCAACAAATATCTTTTGAATACTTTTCTTGCATAGGCATTTCTAGATGCTGGGTAGGAGCTTAGTGGCAGAATGCCTTGGGTTGCTAACTACAAGGTCAGCACCTCTAGCCTATCAGTCATTCTGTGGGAGAAAGATGAGGTTTTCTGGTCCAGTAAAAATTTAGAAGCCTGAAGGGGCACTTCTACGGTGCCCTATAGAAATGTTATGAGTCAGAAATGACTCAATAGCAGTGAGTGAAGGGCTGGATATATACTGGGTGATAAAACGTGAGCTATGGTTTACTGGGGGGAGCTGGCAATAGATGAAAAAAATTACCTTTTTGAGAAGGCTGTGAATGGGGGAAAATAAAATAGGGAATTACAGGGGAAGATTTGTTAATGCAAAGTCATAGGTAAAGGTTTCCATGCGGAGGTAAAATACTTAATCTAGTACTGCAAGAATGAAAATTAGTAGCAGGAGAGAAGAGCTTGCTAAGTAGAGGGAACTGGAAAAAACGTATTCAAGAACTGAAAACCTGCAGCAAAATGAGTCTTGGAGAGAGGAGCATGACACAATAGTAGAGGGTAGCAGAAGCCAGACCACAGGGCCTTAAAGGGCCTTAAAAAACGTTCTGTTTTGTTTTTTAAGTACAGTAACAAGCCTTTAGAGAATCATAAACTGGGAATAATCCCAGTTGGAATCTGTCTTTGACATTTTAAAAAGGTTCTAGTAAAGGCTAAATTAATGGATTTTAGGAAGGCAAGAGTGACTGGTGAGAGAGCAAAGACCAGACGGGGGTCTGTGTATTCACCTTGGAGGGGCAAGTGGTTAGTAGACCCAGTTGCTAAACAAAGGCTCATAGTTAGTTCATCCCAAGGTACTTCAGAAAAGGGGAAAGGCCTGGTGATTGACTTCCATAAAATTAGCTTTGGAAAACCCTGTAGAATACCATTCTTCCTCAACAAGCTTGTGAGCTGTGAGGAGGGAGAAATGACTAAATGAATTTTATAGATGAGAGAAAAGAGAGAAGTTAGCTTAGCTTCCGAGATTCTGACTTTAGTCATTTATGGTGTCACTTTGTTGAAATGTTACAAATGAATATGGAATGGGGTGTTAGTCCGGGTTGACTAGAGAAACAAATTCATAGACACTCGTGTGTATAAGAAAGAGCTTTATATAAAAGAGCAATTGTATACTGAGAAAACATCCCAGCTCAGATCAGATTGTGTCCATAAGGCCAATATTAGCCCATATGTTCTGTACCAATCTATAAATTCCTCTTCAGACTCACGCAACACATGCACTGGTGCTGAGTGCAGGAAGACCACAGGCCAGTGGTTGGAAAGTTGTGGATTCAGTGGCAGTGAAAGCATTTCAGTGCGGGTGTGGATCTCCACGTGGCTCCTCCAGCACCAGGGCTCTGGCTCTATAGTGTAGCTAGCTTGGTCAACAGGAATGTCTTGGCAGGAAGAGTGTGAGTCCTGCTTCCAGGGAGAGAGACAGGAGTTCCCAGAATCCTCAGAAGGACATGCCTTCTGAGGCCTCATGGGCTATGGCCCGATAGACAGGTTAGTCTCTATCCCTCCTCTCACATTCACAGGAGATTATATAACTGCCACAAATACGATTGGGGAAACAAGAATTACTGTGTGTGGACAAAGTTTTAGATGTCAGGTAGGCAATTAGAACTCTGCTTCTATAGCTCAAGGTAGGGCTCATCCTGGGGGTATGGTTTTGAAGTCATTACTATAAAGAAGAGCAGATGGAATTACCCTAGGAAAGAAGAGGAGCTCACATGAAGCCCTAGGAAACTTCTGAATTTCCTGGTCTATCTCATAATAGAGGAGATGGAAAATCAAGAGAGCATGTTGTCTCTAAAGACAAGAAGAGGATGTTTTCAAAAACCCCAGTGTGGCCAACTTTGATATGCTTCTAAGAGGTTGTGTAAAAGTTGAGGTTAGAAAAGTGTGTGTGAATTTAAAGGTATAGTGTTTGTAGTAGATCAGTGGTAGCTTCATAGAAGAATTGGCTTTTGAGATAGTTGGGTTCTAATGAGGGATCAGCAGGTAGAAATTGTGGGGTAAAAGAGAGGCGGACAGGAGAATTCCATATAGATGAAGTTTGAAAAATTTCAGTGACTTTGTGACTACCAATCCTCCCCCCAAAGCCAAACTCGCTGTGATCAACCATGTAGGATATTGTAGAACTGCCCCTGTGGGTTTCTAAGACTATTTATTGGAGTAGAAAGCCTCATCTTTCTCTCATAGAACAGCTGGTGGTTTCAAACTGCTGACTTTGTGGTTAGCAGCCCAACACATAACCACAACACCGCATGTCTCCATTCAGAGCCAGATGATACATCTCTCTCCCACAAAGCGAGTGGTGGGCTTGGACTGCTGACCTTACAATTAACAGATCAACTCATGACCAACCCACTATGCCACTGGGGTTCTCTCTCTCTCTATCTCTGTCTCTCTGTGTGTATATAAGCATATGTATATGCTAAAAGTAAGTCCTTTTTAAATTGTAAGCTCTTTACTAAAGTTCTTAAAGAACATAGTTAAAAATCACAAGCCAGTTGATAGCGTTCTCTTCTCACCTTTGCCCTTTTATCCAAATTTGAAAAGAACTTGAAGTTAGCACATAAAATGAATGAAAGTTACTCATTCATCAATACTTCAACACATCAATAGATCTGACTCATTTGCGTGAGAGATGACAGTGTCAAACATTCCAAGCTAGGAAGAGGATTTGGACAAACTCTGCATTCAATCATTTTTAATGATGGTTCCATTTTGGCATGCTTTTCTGTAACTTAAATTACTCAACTATATGTTTTTTAGTTTATGATACACAAATAAAAAACTGTGCTATTAATCACCTAAGTGCTTCTGTTCCTAATGTAGGCCATTTGATTACTCCCATTCCCCATCGAGTGC
>NW_022104341.1:16104406-16105784 GCF_000313985.2 Echinops telfairi
TCAAAGCAATTTCCTGTAACACACATATTGCTAAGACAGATTTATTACACTTCCTCGGCCTGTGGCTCTACCACAATCCCACTCACACATACACACACTTTCCCAATCACCATAAATGGAACATTTTCATGAGCCGTAGACAGGAAGGAATGTCAGTAATAATGACTTAAGCCTCTATTTCAAACTTTTTTTCTTTCTAGTGAAACAATATAATTTAGATGTAATAAAACATCAATTTTATTATAATTTTTATGGTTGAAATTGGGAAGATTTATTTAATCATGTTTATGGCAGTTTCACAAACTGTAATCACTAAGCCAAGTCATTCAATCTTCATAGTACACCAACCACATCTGGTCGTTTTAAATGGACTTGTGATAAAGAGAGATAATTTTAAACCAGTTATTCTCTCTGCTCATCTATTTAAATAGCAAACCAAATGACTAATATAGTTTTCCTTATTCTTAATGTTATGCAGTAAAATTCCGTAGAAGGTGGTGTTAACATTCTTTATACCTGACCTTCATATCCTTAAAAAATTTAAAAAAGCTTCCTCTAAATCAAATTAAGCTTATTTTTCAAACTAACCCTTATTTTCTGTGTGTGATTAAAAATAGGCTTCCCTGGTGGGCATGTCTTAATCTGTGTCTGCCTGCCTCATGGGGTGAAAGCCCTTGATCTCCCTACTTGGTATGCATTGACCAGTTGACAGGTTCTGCTTGTTTGTGTGTACTTTCTCAAACATGCTAATGCTTCCTTCCCCAGTAGGGCCTGGAGCTTTCATCAAGGAGGAAAAAAGCCTTTAAAACTCTCCAGGTTTAGAAAATTGACATCCAATACTCAATTCGTACCTAAGAATAGACTGCCAGAAAGTCTGCTGTATTAAATGTTTGCGTGAAATACAATGATTTGTAATAGCAAATGCTTACACTTCAAGATCCTCATAAAACACTGTGCTGTTTCAGGGGCGTCAGCTCAAAGGGGAATATGCCGTCCAGAGCCCATTGGCATGAACAGTGTCGAATGTGTGACTCTGTCTTTGGCTTACAGTTTTCTTCTTATTTACTATTGTAACCATGTCTTCAAAGCGCAAATCGGATGCAAGTGCTGGTGATTACATTAAAGAAAGGGAAAACAATCACGACTGAACTAAAGTGAAAATAAGAAAGTGATCGGAAGAGGTGAAATAAACTGGTCGTCAGTGATCAGAATGGTTTTAAGGCTAAAGTGAGAATAATGGAGCTTGTAAAAGGCCTTGCCCTGAGAAATCTACAAGTATGGCTAACCAATGCAGTGGTTTAACTATTGAAATGGAAAGACTATTGATAATTTGTTTTGATGATCAAAATTAGTGTAATATGCCTGTTAGCTTACTTTC
>NW_022104341.1:16106222-16107445 GCF_000313985.2 Echinops telfairi
CTTTAGAACAGTGGTTCTCAGTAAGATTCCAGGACCTCCAGAATTCTGAGAGCCTGGAATAAGGTACAGGACATAAAAACTATTTGGTTAATAAAAAAACGATTACATGTCTTACCAAGAGGCTTCAAACGTCTGGAAATTTTCCAGTATCTTTTAATTCCATTTTTTCACAAGCTTTTTAAGGTTCTTTTGTACTTTCAGTTTCTTAGCAGTGCCCTGTAGAGCAACAGTTCTCAGTCTGTGGGTAGCGATTCCTTTAGAGGTCGAATGACACTTTCACAGGGGTCGCCTGATTCATGACAGTAGCAAATTACAGTTATAAAGTAGCAACGAAAATAATTTTATGGTTGGGGGGGTCACCACAACACGAGGAACTGTATTAAAGGGTCGTGGCATTAGGAAGGCTGAGAACCACTGCAGATTTTCAGAGGCGATATGATATATGATTTTGTAACTGATTGATTACAGCAGCGAAATACCTACTGTATATACTTGTGTACAAGCCGAGTTTTTCAGCACATTTTTAATGCAGTTTTTGTGGTAAACTTAGGTACCTCAGCTGATATTTGGGTTGGCTTATAGTCGAGTATATGTGGTAATTCAAGTGTGTTTTTATAAGCCAGATGTTAAAGAGAAGTTCAAAACTACAAAGCTATAATCCATTCCTCACTTAGCTAAGTGGTTAAGTTTCAAATATCAGCTTGCTATTTGAAAACGAGGATGTGAAAATAGAGGGTGGCCACATCAGATCACAAAATGGAGGATGACTACATCATACTATCACTGCCAGAGCATGTCATGACATAGCTGTCAAACTACTGAGAATCATGAACCATGGCCCAGCCAACCTGAGACATCATTTTAACAATAGTCAGCTTTCTCTTGCCTCACCAAATAACTGATGTGCAAAATAGAGCATGGATTTTGGCTATTATAAGGATACAAATGTTGTATAACAAAAAAGTCAGTAAGTGAGACGTAGGTACTAATTTCCTCCACAATTTTTTGCCCTTGTTTTGAGAGGATAGTTATTTATTTTTGGTAAAACAATACGTACCTTAATTTGTTTTTAAAGTTTTCAGTGACTTTTATTAAGTTCTTGGTTATAATGGAGAATATACTGGTATTAGATAAAATAACACACATAAATGAAAACATTTAAAGATGCCTAGTAATTTTTAAGAGTTTAAAGGAAACTTCAGACCAGAATTTTTCAGAATTAT
>NW_022104341.1:16108258-16109353 GCF_000313985.2 Echinops telfairi
AATTTTAAAACATACTATTAAGATGGTAGCCTAATGGGTTACCCATTGGCTGCTAACTGTAATGCCAGGAGTTGGAAAGCCCCCAGCCCCCTGGGGGTGAAAGATGAGGCTTGCTGTTCTTGGTAAGATTTCCAGTCTCTCAAGCCCACAGGGGCCGTTCCTCTCTGTTGTATAGAGTCAGCAGAGTTGGAATCAACTTGATGGCAGTAGTTTTAAACAGTAGAGACAATACATTTTTTACCTGAAGTTTTCTGATTAGGTTTTTTTTCTCATTATACTAACTAGACTATTTATATTCAGCTAGAAAATGAATTTTAATCTTATACCAAAAAAGGAAAATTTAATTAGCTAATTAACTATTAATAAACGATTAAATGGCTAATTAACTATTTCTAAAACATTTTTACATTTTTCTAGAAGAATTACTGGGCATTGTTGAGGCTCATGATTTTCCACACAGCTCTTGTCTTCCGTGCCATTAAGAGCATTGCAATGCAGCCTTTCCTTTTTGGGAAGGAATCTAGAAAACGCTGAGAGCTGATATGTTAGGCTTTTGAGCTCCATGTGTGACGCCTCCGATCTAGGTTTGGAAGGACTGAAAGAATGGTCCTCCCGCCGCTGCCAAGAGTTTCTTTCAAGCAGCTGACACATTTTCCAAATTTCATGCTTGGGTCCTGGTGTCAGGTAAGCGTTGGACTGCTAAGCTCAGTGTGGGCAGTTCAAACCCACTGGTGTTCTGAGGGAGAAAGATGAACCTGTTTGCCCTCGTAAGGATGTACAGCCTCAGAAGCACCAGATAGAGTTGCTATGAGTTAAAATTGACTCAAAGGCAATAGGTTTGCTTTGTTTTCTTGGTTTGGGGCTGATGTTCATTCTTGCAAAATCAGTGGCCAAGTGGGAAAAATGTGCGTCTTAGGATTTATGAAATAAAGATGCTTTTTACAGTATGTTTTCCTAGAATGAATCATTTAAAATGCTTCTTTGAAGCAAGAAGATGGACTCATGTCAGGCACCAGTGTGATGTCATTGAGTTGATTTGGACTCAGAGAAACTCTGTAGGACTAGGCGTAATTGCTTTGTAAGATTACAAAGCTG
>NW_022104341.1:16111601-16113841 GCF_000313985.2 Echinops telfairi
TTATATTCTCAGTGACTGAGACTGCCATGGGAGGGTTGTAAACAGGGAACATACTTAATCCTATAACTGTTATTAAAAGATACCTCTCGCTCTCTATAGTGTTTGAGGATTGCTTTTCTACAGACAAGTTTGGAAGCTGGGAAACTAATTAGGAGGCTGTTGCAAGACTGAAGAGGAGAGAGGCTGCAGGCTACAGGAGATGGCTCCATGAGAAAGTGACGTGTAGGAGATGGAAAGCCGTTTCTATTCAGAGAAGGTGGTTACAGGGAGATGCCATGTCTGCCTTACAGCCCTAGGAAAGGAAGTGACATCTACTTGTCATTTCCAGACACTTGCCTGCTGTCACTAAGAGCCCTGCCTCTATCTGCCTACGTAATCATGCACCGAATTAATTATGTCATAGTGTGATTAGGTTTATCTTACTTCAAAACTCTTAAGGACTAAGACACTTCATTGAAGTCTCTCCCATTACGCTCTGAAGTAATAATAGTCTGGCGTGGAAATGAATTTAAGTACCCTGCATGTTCAGTGAAAGTAACCAGACACAAAAGAGCTCATATTGTATGGGTCCAGTCATATGAAATGTCCAGAAAAGACAAATCTATGGGATCAAACGTACTTAGTGGTTGCATGGATGGAGTGCAAAAACGGGGATTAATTGTAAATGTACATGAAGGGGATGAAAATACTCCAAAACTGGATCTGGTGGGATTTTCAAATATTTACTAAAAATCACTGAATTGTATAGATAAATGTTATGTAGATTAGACCTCAATAAAGTAATTTTCAAAATTAAAGTTCGCTAGATGGACAAAGGTATTCCCAGCAGAGCAAGAGTATATACAATGCAGAGTCCTGGAGGGGCAGTGAAACAAGGAGGACCTTCTACAAAGTGGACTGATGGAGGCTGCCACAGCGCCTCAAAGGTGGCGGCATCGGAGGGTGACTCGAGAACAGTCTAGGGTTGCTGCGGGTCCGAACCGGCTCCATGGCGCCTAACAACCACTGACGTGTGACCACATTGCCTTCCAACCACTCGGTTATGAGTTGGCCTGGTGAAAGTCTAGTACTTGGTTTTTGAAGGTTTCGTTATCAGTATCTTTGTAACTCTGGGAGTATTTCCTCTAAGTAGCCGCTTGATTCTGTATTTAAATGTCAGAAACCAGCATGGACTTCACATCTTTGTGAATACAGGTCCATTCGAGCTTTCATTTTGAAAACAATCCTATTGCATCCACACTGAAAATCTACTGTGGTAGATACTCTCTGCTGGTAGTTTCTTAAAAAGCTCATCCATGAATTTTTCTTAGCAGCTTCAGCATAAGTGCTTCCTGCTTTTCCGGTTCCATGCTTGTTATGTGCATTCAATATGCATTTGAGCTGCTGAAATCAGCCCTTGCTGCCATCCCTTGCTGTATCTTCTCGCTGTCCTTTCAGAGTGTCCAGACATGCTCTGTGCTTTCCCTGGAATCATCAGCAGACTCATAGGAATCTTCTTCTGGATCTGGTCATCTGTCCAAATCATCATCAGCCTCTCCATCCTGTGGGTTGGCCTTCACCTCTGTTAAAATTGTTGATTTCATGCCAGTCACCCCTTTAACTGCCCACAAATTCTAGTCTTCTCCTTCATGATGATCAAAATAGTAGATTGGGGCAGTCTTTCGTGGACTTTTCCCTTTCTTTTTATAATCACGGTCTCAATAATCTTCATCTTTATATGCTATCATCTTTGACTTAGAACCTCTAATAACATACCTGTTTTTGCTAGACAGATTGTTGGGGGCTTAACTAGTGCAGGTGACAAAGAAACTTGAACGGCGTGGCTTCACATGGACAAATGATGCTTTCTGTGGTACAGCAGGCTGAGTAGGGTTATGCTATGGGCCTGGTCTACAGTGAGTCTATGTCAGCGTCTTCCAAGGCAATCGGAGTGGTTGTTGGAGGGAACACTATCATTAGGGTTTTGACTCCTGTCACTATAGTGACTGCAGTGTACACCAGGCCTGCTTGCTACATGGCATTGTTTAGAACAGTAATCATAAATCAAAAAAATTGAACATCTTGAGTGAACACGATAATATCAGCAAATTGCATACTGCAACACTGCATGTAGTAGTGTATATTATTAGTGCTAAAGATTTATGACAACAAAAAATAGCAGTCCCTTGTAAATCAAGGATCTCTTAAGCTGGGGATTAACTGTCCTTTTTTGCTCAGGCACTAACTAGGGAGGGAGTCAT
>NW_022104341.1:16115812-16116996 GCF_000313985.2 Echinops telfairi
GCAGGACGGGAGGGGGAGGAACGATGAATGGACACGAGAAGCACAGGGAGGAGGTGGTAGAGCGCTGTTACATTTGAGGACTACAATCAATGTTGCTGCCCCTTGACGCTGTCCGCTTGGCTCTCGTTCATAACCCAATGTGCAACAACAGAGTGAAGCCCTGCCGGTTCTGGGCCATGCCCTCATGGTTGCCTTGTTTGAATCCATTGGAGCAGCCACTGTGTCCATCGATGAAATCAAAGGCATGAAACAAGATGCATATGCATTGTTTGAATGGATAACTGATTTGCTCTGTAAATGTTCACCCAGATCACAATGAAAAGCTTTTAAAACTAAAGAAACAAAAAATTGATCAGTTTTAAGTCTGGGAGGCATCTCAGTCCACAAAAGGCAGCGAGAACAAGGTCTGTTTCTTGAATACTTGAGGGGCAGTATTTTTATAACAGCATGTAGAAGCGTAGCCATGCTGAATCAGAATTGTTTCCATTAACGTCGTTCTTGATTTGCAAGCGCCGTTAACAACTTGATAATAAATGCCATTATATTAATTGTAGAACGTATGGTAATTAGTTGTAGATATTTAAAAATTCAATACATATAAGAAAAGATAAAAAGCATCCATAGTCCCACCATAGTATTTGATATATTCTTTTTATTTAGTACTTAATATGCATATATTTATTCGAACCTTACAGATTAAACAAAAATAGGAACTTATAAATTCTAAAACATGTCCTTTGGCTGATATTTATCAATATTATTATTCATTTGTGTGCTAGAATCTTTTAATTTTGAAAAATATAGGGACTGAAATGCTTTTGAGACATCTTAAAGTACAGATAAATGAGAGAGTTCCGTGAAACTTGGTAGCAAGGATTTCTGAACAAAACCTTTATTATCGCTTGTGGCTGACTTCAGGGAAAAGGTTGTATAATTGCCTTGTGCAATACTTCCACCTTCACTGGCTGTTGCATGAGTGACCTTGAGTATTGCCATATGTTCCTGTGTTCATACAATGCAGCTCTACTTCGGGAAGATGTGTTTTACTTCAAAACATAACAATTCACTTCCTTCCTTTTTCTACCCCCGCCCCCCATACCACAGTTCTCATGATAATCAGTGTTGTTGACCTGGTAATAGTACTTATTGTTAGTTTTTGGAAGCATTAAAAGAGCTTCTTTGTT
>NW_022104341.1:16117461-16119377 GCF_000313985.2 Echinops telfairi
TATAGTATCAGTGTATGACAAGTACCCAGTAAACTTAATTGTGCATTTACGTTTTTATATAGTCTTCCTCTTCAAGACTTGTGTTTTCTATTTGGAAATACGGTCTTCAAACTCTAATTCTTTTATTTAATTTATGTGTAAGACTAGAAGCCTTGTAACTAAGGCTGTCCAGCCTTATGTTTCACATGTACCTCTGGAATGTGGCTGTGCGTATAATCTTTCGTAGTGTCAGCAAAAATCAATGGCGAGCAAAATGCATATGGAAATTTAAAATAAAAACCGGAGCAGCCTCAAGGCTGGCATGCTGGTGAAAAACAATTATGTGGTCTTGTGGTTTATTTTTTAGCAACTCTGCTGACTCAGCTTTCTTACACCTCACAGATTTAACTCATCTGATTGAGGATATTCATGTATGTCAGATACATGTGGGATTTAATGCAGTCCTTAGCATGGGAAAATTTGTAGTTTCTTACCCAGTTTCCCATAATGTTAACATCTTACATAATTGTGCCACATTTGTCCAAACTAAGAAATTAATGTTAGAACAATATTACCTTACTTAACCAATCTGTATGCTGAACAAATAATCCAAGAAACTTAAAGATACAAAGACTAATACAGCATCATGATTAAAGGAAGATTTATTAACAATCTGCAATATGCAGATGACACTTTATATGCCAAAGATGAAGAACAATTACTGAAGAAGGTCAAAGACTATAACTTTAGGTATTGATTGTACTTGAATGTAAAGAAAACAGAAATCCCACAATTGGACAACACACCGGCAACTGAAGAAATTGAAGTTGTTAATGAGTTTACTCTCCTTGGATCAGCAATCAGTGACCATGGCAGTAGCATGCAGAGATCAAATGGTGTATCACAGTGGGTTAGACTGCTGTTGGAATCTCTCAAGAGCAGCAATGGCACTTTAATGTCTAAGGTACGCCTGGCTCAGGCCACAGTCTTTCCAGTCACTTTGTATACGTGCAAAAGCTAGAGAAAGAGGAGGACAGAAGACGAATTGATGCATTAGAATTGTGGCATGGTAAAGAAAATGGAATATACATGGATCATAAGAACAAACAAATCAGGCGTAGAAGAAATAGAACTAGAATGTTCCGAGAAGCGAAGATGGAAGAGCCTTCACTTGCTTACTTTGAACATGTCATCAGGAAAGACTGGGAGCGCGGTGTTTGGTCAAGGAGCAGGTCTGCAGCGGTGAGGGAACCCCACAGTGAGTGGGGTGGTTTAGTGGCCACAACAGGGGCCTGACGCTCCATCATGGCAATGGAGACAGTACAGAACTGGCTGATAGTTTGTTCTTTTATACTTAAAATTGCCATGAGGCGGGCTCAATGGCAGCTAAGGACAACAAACCATACTGTAAACTACAAGACTGCATTCTGATTTTCCTAGATTGTCTCCTCTAATCGGTGATAGTTTTGAGGAGTCCTGGTCATGCCAGATTCCCTTCAATTTGAGTTTACCGGATGTTTTCTCATGATTGTATTGAAGGGTTATGAATTTATTACTTCCCACCTCTCAGTGTATTCATACTAGCTCATTCTTCTTCGAGTTCAACATTTCTTTATTCTAAATCATACCATTCTTTAAGGTCCAGCTTGTATCTTCTCTCTTCACATGCTCCAAAGTCATGGTTAGTGCTGAGCTCTTATACTATGAGGGGCTTCAAAAAGTTGTGGAAAAATGGAATTAAAAAGTAATGAAAATTTTCCATGAACCTTCCTTACAATTAATCATTATTATTTACTATGTAATATTTTTTCTCTTTTATGTGAATCACCTCACTCCAACTTAATAAGTCCTTTATTCTTACTGTCTTATCCATAATGAATGGATCATCTAAACAAAGTTTTCATTTATTTGTCTTCAATAGATAAAATAGGTAAATT
>NW_022104341.1:16120786-16157996 GCF_000313985.2 Echinops telfairi
ATGCACACTTTATGCTTACTAGGTGAGTGTTTGAGAGGTCCCTTAAAGTCATGTGACGGAGCTGTTATATTACTACCATTTTGATTATGTGTTCAGGTGAAGAAAATGTGCTGGAGATGACTCATTAGAGGTAAACGATGACACAGCCCAGGCATTTTATGTGTGTCACTCTTTCCTTTGGGCCCCTGCTCTCAGACACGCATGTTCTGCTGTACGTACACCAGATCCCTGTTCCTGCTCATGCTCATGCTGCAGTTTCATATGCCTTTGTAGAGTCTCTACAGTGCTGCTTATCCTGCGCATTCTGCTTCCAGATGCAGTTCTTTTCGGTTTACTGCACTATCACAAAATTGTAGTAAGCATGTATTTTGTACCAGGACTTGTCTTACATGTTAGGAAAGATGCTCTGAATACTGTCATATTGATTCCATCTGAATCATAGAGTAGAAATATGAAAGAGCCTCTGGAGGTTGTCTTCTTCAAGCCATCTTCTTCACGTAAAGAAGTTGAGGCTGGGAGATACTGAATCCTTTTCTAAACATCACCCCCAATTGGTGGCAGAGCTGATAGAATCCAGTTAGTGTATTCACTGTACCATGCAACCCAAATCTTGCTTTCAACCTGTGTACCAAGATGTGGTACTGATAACGCTTCAGATTGATATGGGCTTAGTTTTTTGGCAGAAGAACTGGAATTGAACTGATTGACACTTGGCGATCAGTTATTATGAATCGGAATCAGCTCCATGCCAGTGGGTTGAATCAGTTCCCATTCACACAACATAAGTTGGAGTACTGGTATTATAGTTTAGATCTGTGGCTGAAGAACAAGAACAGGGCTAACATTGAAAAAATACTTAAACTTGGAACCAAAAGACCAAAAGCCTATGCTACTACTCCTTATTAGCTAGAGAATATTGTGAACCTTCCTTAAGCTTTGCCTTCATATTTCTCAAATACATCCCGTGAAGTTGTTCAGAACAAAGCTTCTCAAATGAGTACTGAAGAACCAATTTTATATTGTGTTTTTGCATCATTGCTTTTTAGTTTCTAAGTGTTTGTGATAATATCAAAGGTCTCTAAAAGTTTAGCCACCTTCGCTCCCGATGGATTCTCAGTAGCTGGTTCAGCACTACAGGAGCAGTGATACGGCAAAGCCCTGTGGCCTACAGAACCTACAGTATTTACTCTCGGACCTCGCCTCACTGACTCTGCTGTAGAGGAAAATGTTATCTAATGTGTTGCATAGTCTTTATTTCCTGCAGTGACTATCTTTCCCATTTCCTTGTGGCATATTTTTTATAGTCTTTTTACCACCTGGATTATTTTATTAACATATTTGTGCCCTTCCCTCCTGGAAACAAACAATGCTTTTGCTTTGCTTGTGGCCTTCTTCCTGATGTCTTCAAGAGTGTGGAACAGTGTAGCTGCTCAGTAAATGCTTGTTGCTTCTTTCTCCTTTCCCTCAGACTGGGCCTTATTTACCTAGCGACACAGACATTTTTCACGTCTTTCTAGTTTATTCAGTTCCAATTAGAATATGTTCCTCTTACTCTTTTCACATTTATACTTAACCTAGTTCTAGATCTATTCCTTCCCAGTACTCAGACTACTTTGGTAATATTTTTTAGCTTATCCATATAGTCCATCTTTAATTGTTATAATTGTATTTCTTTAAATTTATTGTCAGTGTGATTTTGTACTTTGTTTGCTGAATAAGCAAACTGTATTACAAACTTCCTGGCTTTGCTTTATAATGTTGCCCTTGAGTTTTCCTTGTGGTAAGTCCTGGTCTTGCTACAGCACTGGTTCTCAACCTTCCTATGCCGCAGCCCTTTAATACAGTTCCTCATGTAGTGGTGACCCCCAACCATAACACTATTTTCATTGCTATGTCATAACTTAATTTTGCTACTGTTATGAATCAAGCAACCCCTGTGTGAAAGGGACATTCGACCCCCCAAAGGGGTCGTGACCCACAGGTTGAGAACCACTTTGCTATTATCGTATAGTCCTTCTATTGAGCTGTAAAGCACCTGTTACTTGTCACGGGAGGTATCAGTTAAGTTTAACAGTGAGTAGAAGGTCCAAATAGGGCAGCTTATAAAAGGGCTTGTTACAGGAAAAAGAGACTACTTTCAACAGAGGGATTAGACCTGTGGATTCATTGGAGCTGAGATCTGCGTGTATTTATTATAAAGGATTTAGAAGTTTTAAAACAGAACAAGGAAACAAAAGTGTAAGAGGCAGACTACCCTATTTATAGAAATCTCCCATATTTCTATAAATATGAGGTGGGGGCCGTTAGCAGCATTTTTCTTTTGGGAGGCTTTGATAGGCAAGTGGATAATCAATTTACAGCTTTCTATTTATTGATTTACTGAGTCCTTACTTTGTGTCTAGTGTAGAGGCCCTCTTGGAATACTAAGGAAGTAGTAGACATGGATCCTCCCCTCGGTGGTTTGAAATGTCGTTCGGAACTAATGTATTACGCACCTGACAGTTTAAAGGACGGTTGTGTTCTATTGTGTGGAGAGGCAGGAAGAACCAACCAGAGCTTCGGCTCTTGAGCTCTCAGATTGCTGCCTCTTTTCCTGGGAAAAGACAAACAAGGTTAAACAATCTGTCTTCCTTGCTCCATTAACAAAAGCAGGAACAGGTTGTGAAATATTAGGATAGCATGATTCCAAATCTTCACCCATAGATTCATCATTTATTCTTTTGAAAGTCTCATGATATACATTAGAATGCCTGCTATGGGCCCAACCCTGTAGGGATTCTTGAGAATAACCCATGGTGGGAAATTGCAGAGAATTTAAACCTTATTTGAAGTGAAAAGATATGTATGTGTATGAGATATAATTAGCACTAATAACATAGATATTTCAAAGAGCATTTGAAGGGAAGTCAACAAAGCCCTCATGAAGGTGCTAGAAAATAGTTTGTTTAAGGGGTGGGTAGATTCAGAGGAGCAGATGGTAGGGAAGCACATTTTTTCAGTAGACAATTATGTTGTTGCTATGTTGCCAACAAGTCGGTTCCGACCTATAGCAACCCTTATGCACACCAGACCAAAAAACTGCATAGTCTGCACCTTCCTCACGAGTGTTCTATGTCTGAGCCCATTGTTGTAGTCACGGTGTCAATCCATCTTGTTGAGGGCCACCCTCTTTTCACTGCCGCTCCACTTTACCAAACAAGATGTCCCCCAGAGACAGGTCTCGAAGTGTGTCGACATTCATGGGGGACCTTAAAGAGCCCTGGTGGCATTGTCCAGTAAGCGTTGGACTGCTCACACGGTTGGCAGTTCAAATCCATCAGCTGCTCCAAGAGAGAAAGTGTCTAGCAAGTGGATGTAAAGAGAGGAATAAGTATGGTCAATGTGAAAACCAGGGGAAAGTGTTCAGACTGGGCTGACTGAAGGCTTGAAACCAGTTCACTAATGTACCCTTAGGATCAATTAAAAAGAACTTGCTCATAAAACTTCTCTCCTCTCTTAATTCTTAATACCAAATTTTGTCCACCGTATTATTTAAGAAATGAAAAATGGAGGAAATGTTAACTGTCATACAAATAAGATCTCAGAAATGCAACATAAATGAATTAAGAGATTAGTGAATGATACTCTGACCTGAAAAATACTCACACTGCTATTTCCAGCTTTTTGCCACATGTAGAAAATAGACACGTGAGATGAATTTCTGCTATTATTTTTGAGCTCACTCTTTAGTATCCTTTATAAGAGAAACTTCTATAATCACTTAGGAAGAGCTGCAGAAGTCTGTCAGAGACCCCTCAGTTGCACTATATTTATTTTTGCAAAACAAACATTGGCTGAACCATTTGTTTTCATTATGTATAACAGGAAACAGCTGTTGCTCTTGCTGTTGCGCATTGAGTTCCTGGGAGGGTGTAGAGTGATTCTGCTTTTTCCCTTATACCCAATAGTTCAACTGAGGATCAACGATTCGAAAATGTGAAGATTGTGTTCCTTCTTGCCCCTCTTTTCTGCCCAGTCCCTGACACAGTGTTTGACATGCAGTGGGTACTTGGTACATGCCTGTTAGATGCATGAATATTAGATGTTTAAGGGTATATTCATAATGTGGCAGGTCTTACCAGTC
The DNA here is from genome assembly GCF_000313985.2 of Echinops telfairi. Taxonomy (NCBI): domain Eukaryota; kingdom Metazoa; phylum Chordata; class Mammalia; order Afrosoricida; family Tenrecidae; genus Echinops; species Echinops telfairi. Next base: position 16,124,910 of record NW_022104341.1, read on the forward strand.
ATGAGAAAACAAGTCTTTTCAGAATGTAGTAAAAAAAAGTTTCTATTTGATACCTGTTGAAGTTTACCTAAGAAATAGGTAAAAATGGGAACATGGTAGAACTTTTCATTTTTGCTCTTTGTACTTACCAGCTACTAGAAATGAAATATTTTTTTTATTAGCTCCTAGGTAAGATATATGCCAATATTTCTCTAATTCGTGTCTCTTGTTTTCCAAGAGGAGAATTAAATCCCTTTAGGATAATCTTAGGGCAAAGCTCACGTTTGTTTTCTAATTAGTGATCTTCGTTCTTCCATTTCCATAAGAAACAGCCAGATAAAAGTATTAGGAAAGACCCTCACACCCTCCTAAAGGGGCTTTTTGGAGGCTGGGGAAGGATGCTTCCCCCAAATGCAGGTGATTGACTCCTGTATTTGAAGTTGACACAGTGGATTTTGTTTGCAATGCCTAATTCAATCTGAAGAAATATTTTTCACTTCCTACAGACATCAGAGTAAAGGAGCAGTCTTTGGAAAATCTAATCAAGTAAGTTATTATGAAATTGCTTACATCTATCTTAATTCATTAAAAAATTCTGTTAAATTCAACTTAAATGAAATGAGGTCAAATGATTATTGAGAAGCCATTTGCATTAACAGTTAAAAACTAGATACGTCTTATGAAATAAGTAGTACAGTAGGGTAAAAAAACCATAGTTGTACCTCACAGGCACTCAGCAAAGATTTGTGGATTGAATTAGTGAATGGGGAGACAGAAGAAGCTGGTTTAAACCACTAGCTCTGAGCTGCTCTTGGGCAAGCCCCTTCCATCTCCGAGTCCTACTTTCCTCGTGTGTATTATGAGAGTCTTGATCTACTTTTGCTGTGACAGCAGTGTCTACATGTGACTAATGCTACTGAGGAACTGTATTATTTAATTTGAAATAATTTAAAGTTGACTGCTTAGTTATTGGAAAACTTTTAAGTAGGTGTGCAACAACTCTGATATGGGAATATTTTTGAAACTATTTTATGAAATCTGAACACAAATCAAATATTTCCAATGAAAATTGAAGTATAAAATACACATTAGGTTTCTATATAAAATGGCTCAATAACTTTTATGCTACTAACTTTTAATATGTTGGGTTTGAAAAATAAAGTATTAAAGTTAATTTTACTTAATGTGACATCTAGAAAATTTTAAAATATTTAAATGTAAAAAGTTAATTGTGGATCATGGTATATTTCTGTAGCATAGTTCTGACTTAGAGGAGTATTTGGTGAATCAGTAAAATAATGTATGTGAACTGCAAAAGCTCAAATTTTTAATTATGATCAGTGGAAACCCCTAGTAGACTTTTAAAACATACCTCAGTCAACATATTTCACCCTGCAAAATTTTCACCTTCACAGCTTTAGTTTATTTTTCATAGAGCAAGAAGTGAAAAGAGGAACATGTGGTTTAAACATAGTAATAAAAATAAACAGTATAGAACCTGATCAGTGCGTGAGCCAAGTAGTCACTTTCATCAAATGATTTTTCCAAAAGCATCACTTGTATAGTCATTCTGATTTAGACATCTATATTTACAGTGTTGGATTTTTCTCTCAGCTAATATTTTATCGTGAAACGAGAGGGCAGTTGAAGTAGAACAATGAAAAGGTCTTAAGAACCTTAGAATAAGAACTCTACCCGTGGGTTAAAGAGGGCATCACCTGGAAGCTTCCAACAGAATGTAGGCTCTTGTGCTTGAGTGCACTTGGAGGAGTTATGCACTCAGAATACATTATGTAATCCCATGGTAAGAACAACAGTCTTGTTTTGTACTTCCAGGGGACGGAAGATCTATGAGCCTCCCAGCTATATGAGTGTGAACCAAGCAGCTCAACAGCTTCTGGAGATTGTTCAAAATCAAAGAGTTCGAGGAGAAGAACCAGGTACTCAAGACCTAGCATGAGGCCTCAGACAGTCCCCTGCTGCCCCTGGCAGCGCTGTCCCGGAAGTGTTGGGTTGTTGACCAGTTGACCATTCAAACCCTCCAGTCGTATTTGGGGAAAAGCTGAAACTTTCTGCTCCCTTGAAGGTTTATAGCCTTGGAAACCCAAAGAAGTAGCTCGAACCTGTCCTATGGACACCGCATGAGTCGGAGAACTTCACGGCAGTGACTGTGTACTGCTGTTGGTGTGTGTGCAATGTAACCACCTCAGCAGGGCCATGGAAGAGTCAGGGTAGTTTCTCATATCTTTTTTCCCACTTAACCCCGTGGAATGCAAGTCCTGCTGAAAGAAAACTAATAGAGTTCTATCTAATAAAAATGACAGTACTCCAGACAGGGAGGCATTTTCATAAATCAACTGTAAATAAGATTTGAGGTAACTTATGTTAAAGTAGAAATAATTTGGTAAAATGCAGAATTTCAGTTTTGGTGTACATGATATCTTTCCTGCAGAAATATGTGTATTCTTCTTTTATTAATTCTTATCACAAGTCAGAAATAGCTTGCTTTAGGGCAAAGATAGCATTTTTCTTCATATTTCTAATATCAAGCCACAGCAGGTATATATATTAAAGGGTCAATAAATCTTCATTGAGAGACTCTTAAATGAACCTGTCATGACACTTTATTGAAAGGTGGTGACTACCTCTGAGCACTATCCCGGATAACTTGAGTACTCATGGCTTATTTTATCTTCCTTTGTAGGCTTTGTTACAGTCCTGGTAGCAGTAGTTTACAGGGTATTTATCCCCGTCGTTTCCTAGACAGATCCTGTAAACCTGTTTATCCTTGTGTAAATCATTGGCCCATTTTGACCATTGTTCAATCAGCACTACTTTTCTACCCAAATAACAAAAGCAGGAAAGGGTCAACCCTTCGGCCACAACACCAGAGTGAGTCATACTAAAAGTTTCACAAAAGTTAGACATTTTGAACTTACAAGCATAATACCACAAAGCCTGTGATTTGTTAAGAGCTTAGCAGTTTGCTAAATACCTAATCTATTATCTCTCCTCACAATGACTTTTTAAGACAGTATTTCTGGGGTTTTTTAATAAGAAAACTGAAATTTGTCACATAGCTAGCTAGTGACCAATCAGAAGTTCAAATCTGTGCACTTACAGTCCTGTATTTTTCCAATATATCTTAGTCAATCCGAACTTATCTCAAACAATGAATGAAAACAATGAGCATGTAGGGGTATGGCGCACAGTGGGATGGGGTGGGAAGGGGGAATGGTAAAAGGGAGATGTTGTCAAGGAGTTTAGAAAGAAAAAGAATGTTTGGAAACTGATTGTGGTAGCAATTGCACAGTTCTACTTGACGTGATTCGACTATAGAATGATATGTATAAAAATAATGATTATGGTACTGTAAAAGAATAAATATATATACATGTAATATGATTATGTTCTCTTCACTGAGAGTATTTATAGACCAATGTTGTATGATTATGAAGGACAAATAAAGCAAATAGTTTTTATCAAATCTTAATAACTAGAGGAATTTTTTAAAATTCCTTATTTGTTTTTTAAACTAGGCTTTGGAACTTAAACTAACATTAGGAATTCATAAAGGATGAAGTTGAGAGTTAATACTTTATTTGGCAGGTAGTATAAAAGCCAATAGCTAGAAAAATGGTTAATTGGTTCAAAATCAGTGACTAAGGGAATTGAACATATTTTGGACACCTTTAAATGCCCTTTAGGTGCCAATGTGAGTTTGAGTGGCATACTGACTGACTATTTCAATGGCAATATCTGTTGTTTTTTAATTATGAAACAGCCATCACCGAGGAGACACTTTGTGTGGGCCTAGCCAGAGTTGGAGCTGAGGACCAGAAAATTGCAGCAGGCACGCTGCAGCAAATGCGCACTGTGGACTTGGGAGGACCACTACATTGCTTGATCATCACAGGAGGTAGCATGCATCCTCTGGAGACCGAGATGCTAAATCTCTTCTCCATCCCAGAGGATGCCTCAGAATGTCACCACAGTGATGCCCTCTGAATGTGGACGTTATCTGTTGTTATTTTCTTTCATATCTGTATGTACATATATTTGTATAATCGGACAAGTCTCTTTTTGCCTTATAAGTATAAAACAGAGCCAGGAAGAAAGACATTGACTCAACAGTGCGTGGCTTCCTGGGACCATGAGTTTCTCTGTGCCACGACATGCCGTCATCAGCTCTTGGCTGCTCTGTTGGCAGCAACTTTCCGGGACGGCCACATGGCGCAGGCCGAGCCAGAGCACGCCCCAGACAGAGTCACTTTAAAAGCAACTTTCATTTGTAAAATCCGTTTTTACAAAGTGTCACAGACCATAACTTTGAGAGATAACTGGAATGTGAATCGCTTTGAATTAAGCAAAAGTGCCAGAGTAAAAAAGGAAAAAGAAAAGCAAATAAAAAGATTGTTAACCATTCATAAACTGTTTTATAACTCTCTTTTTGTCTTTTTATTCATCTGTTCTGAGTGTAAGAGCGGTTGTCCAGGGTTCACACGCACACCGGGGTTGGGCGCGTTTATGTCCCCACTAACCAGCCTGATTGTCCCAAAGCCCAGCTGACGACCTGACACCTTGTGAATTGGCTTGTCTCATTCAGCTGGCATCTACATTATGTGGCTCATATTCTGCTGTACTGTGGAGCTTATGTAACTGATGAATTATAAATGCTCAACCATCCGTGTACATTTGTCGTTTTAAATAGCATCTTCCATACCCAACTCAGCAAATGGAGAAGTTCCAGACTAGAATACAATTTTTTTTTAAATTTAAGTTTGAAGACAACAGTGGATTTTTCAAGATGCATCATATTACTTAACCTCAGTTAATATACTATTAATATCTGAAACTAGTTTCCATACTAGTTTTAAGCAATGCCATTTATCTGTCTTATTGAGTTTGGCACTTTTTGTCAGTTGAGAACAGAAATAAATAGCTTTGGTGTAGGCTAGTTCAGGGAGCCCTGGTGGCACGGAGGGTAAGGCTCAGCTGCTAATCAAATGGTTGTTCAAACCCACCAGATCCTCCACGGGAGAAGGCTGGCACTGCTTCCACACCGGCCAGCCTGGGAAGCCCTACTCAACTTGACAGCAAATGGGGTTGGGTTCTAAGGCTAATTCCGTTACTCTGAGTATTTCCATATCCTGATGAGTTTATCTGAACCCTGTTCAGTAAATGTGTTGGAAACTGGGCAAAGACACTTGCCACATCATTTAGCTAGAGAATACAGATTTATTTAAGATGAAAGATAGTTTATATGAAACCGTCTAGTTTTAGACAGGTAAGAACTGGTTAGATTAAGTACTATCTCTGTATTGTCTTCTGAGGTGTTGCATTTAAACATTAAAAAATGAGTGCTGGTTTGCATAATGGGAGAAAATGGACAAAATATAGTTGTTGGTTTTTTTAACTTTTAAGTTTATAGAGCAAATTGGCTTTCCATTCAATACTCACTTTGATTCATGACATTGACTTTGACTGTAACACCCATAACTAACAACTCTTCCCAATTCCTCCCTTTGTTTACCCTTTTCATGATCATCCTTTTCCTTCCGGCGTCTGCGCTCTCTCCCTGGGCAAATGACTGCCCTCGTGATCTTGTGGTTGCTGGTTGATTGTTCATCCAGAAGTATGAATCTTCTTGATGTTACTACTCACGTTATAGGCTTATATCTAGCCGGCGGTTGAGCCGCAGGGTTCAGTTCCAGGTTTGAAGGGTGTCTAAGAGCCACCCTTCTGTAGGCTTAGAAACGTCATGAAGCAGTTATGTGTCCATAGAGTTGCTGTGAATTGGAACCAGCTTGGGGCACAAAGCAACAGCTTTTGACACTTGTTGATTAGTTTTTCTTCTGCAAGGGGAACGTCTTGTGGTGCTTTGCACTGTAGCTTGGACGTTTTGAGGATGACGATCTGGGTCTTGTTTCAGGAGCCCTGCTTATGCACTGGGTTGTTCTTGCACAGCTAGCAGTTCAAAGTACCAGCTGTTCCTCGGGAGAAAGACCGCTTTCTTTCCCCTTGAAGGTTTAGTCTTGGAAATCACAGGGCTGGCCCTACCCTGCCCTGTGGGTCACAGTGAGTCACAATCAACCCAATGGCAGCGGTGCTTTTTGGTTCTGCGTCTTGGGTGTCCCTTTCCGTATAGGTCTTTGTGTGCTGTGCAGCTCACTTTCCAAATCCCGTCTGCGTCAAGTTCTGCTCATGGGCTCTGGAAGCCGCCCAGTGACCAGTACTTGAATTTTGGTGTTCTTTCCTGGTCCCCCCGCTGCTTATTTACTCTTAAGTATTCAGAATAGTTGCTCTGTGCATGCTATCCAGGTTTTATTGACCCACTCAGGTGGGAGACAAAGTAAATAAAGTATGCTTATTTCCTCTCACCTAGAACCAGAAAAAAATTTGTGATGAAATTTTCCTGTAACTTAATGAGATGTTTTCTATATAGCCATAATGCTTTTGCTATCGTCTCTTGATATTATTGTATTAAAGCAGTATTGCTTTCTGGCAAAAAGTCTAATATAAAGAGCCTCAGTTTTCTTGGGGGAAAAAAGGACTGATGACACAATCTGAATGTTAGGTACAACTCAGCCTTTCAAATGTCATATTAGGTTCCAGGAAGCCACATCTTTTAAGCTAGTTTTAGAAGGTGTTGTGAGAGTGTCAAATTAGCTACTCTGTGTCTAATACTAAACACTCCGAAATAAAAGCCTCTTTTATCAATTAACGAAAAAGCCAATGGGAAGTCCTTGCTCCAACTAAGGTAACTACAAAGACAGTCATTTGAAGTTCAGTAGAAATGCACACAATCTATGCACACGTTTTTGCTTGACAGGAGATTGTGTGCCTTCCTGAAGGTGACTGCATTCCCATCTAACAAGGCATCTGCGATTTTCACAGCTCACAGCAAGGGGTCAGGGTTTTAACTGCTTTGAAACCAAATGTTTGTTTAGGTATAAATCTGAATTTTTCATACTTAGGCAATGTTGCCCTTTTAAAATACTGTTTTTTGCCTACATCTAGGAAGCACTTCTTAGACTTGCTCCTTTTCATTTTTAACCTTCCGGCTTTAGCAGTGTCTGTTTTAAAAAATATAATTCACTGTAACAATCCATAGAGAACTGTTTTTCAATAGCTCAGTTTTATTTTATGACACATAATTCATCTATGCTTTAATAATTTTGATTGCCTCCTCTGCTACACTGTTGTTCACATTACTTCTTTGGAAAATTTAGCAGATAGAATTCTATGTGTGCTTACTTGGGAGCAAGACGAAGCTGGGTGCTCCAGTAAACATTTACAACCTGTAAACCCGCAGGGGGGGCTACCCTGTCCAGTTGGGTCACTGTGAGCTGGAATCAACTCAGTAGCAGTGAGTTGTGAGTTTGGTACATTTAAATAGGGTTAGCATATGCTAAACATGAACTGAATGGTTGATTTTTATTTTATTTTTTTCCCTTTTTTAACACGAATTTCCTAAATATACTCAAGCTAGAACTTGGCATTAAAAATTAGAATTCCATAAAGTGCTGTTTTATTTATTTATTTTGAGGGGGAAGGAATGAAAATCGTATGTTGCTATCACTTGCTCTACATGTATCAGACCTGCGCAGCCCTGTGTCTCTGATGTTTTTTCTGGTCTGGGCTAATGAAAGGTTGCTTATAACACAGGGAATGAGATTGGATAAGTAGGAAAAGCACTGAGTATCCAAATTGTTCGGAGGGATTTGTCTTTAGATAGCCATTAGAAGAACTGCAAACCCAAAGGTTCAAGGTATAAATCTACCAGCAGCTCAAAGGCAAAAAGGTTTGGGGACCATTGCAGGCTGCAAAACCCCATGCAGTTTTGCTCGGTCACATGGAGTGTCTCAGTGGGAATCAATTCGGGGCCTCTTCACAACAGACGAGGCAGCCCTGGTGGTGACACGCTGGGCTGCGATGTGCTTGGTCGGCAGTTTGCAACCAGCAGCAGCTCTGCAGGAGAAAGGCTGGGCTCTCCACTCAGGTAAACAGTTCCTGTCTCGGAAACCCACAGGGGCTCACTCGGAGTCAGCAGTGACTGGGCAGTGAGTTCTCCGTCGTACTTGGAGACTGAAGGTGCAAATTGGGAAGTTGACAATCTGTCAGTATCATGCGGTGGCTTTTGAGGAAACAAAAACCCTAGATAAAGAGATTGGGTAGTGAAGGATTGCAGTAAATAACCTGCCTGAATTTGTGTAAACAGAAGGGGCAACTTTTGAAAGGCTACCTCTGGCAGATCAGAGCTAATTCCATAGAACATAGGAAAGACAAGAGGCTGCTGGCGGGGGCTCTAGATTTCCCTTATCCAAGTCCAGTAAGCAGGAGAGCTGGCAACAGGTAATCAGGAAGCCAAGGGAAAGGGGATGTTTGAAGGCAAAAACTTGATTCAGCAGAAATTCCTATTTCCTGCTCAAAGCCAGAATTACACTTTTTCAGAGGAAGGATGGGGAAGTGGGGGAGGGGCAGGGTGTGTGTGTGTGTGTGTGTGTGTGTGTGGCTAAAATGGGGATAGCTAAAGCATTGGTGGTGTCGTGGGTACATGTTGGGCTACGATCCACAAGGTCGGCCTTTTGAAACCAACAGGCTCCTCCAGAGGAAGATGGCTTTCTACTCCTGTAAACAGTTTCGGTCTCAGAAACCCACAGGGGTCACGAGGCGTCAGCATGGACTCGATGGTAGTGAGTGGGTGGGGCATGGAGTAGAAGTCCAGTGTTCCCAGAGCGATTCTGCGTACATCCACCAAGTCTTAAGAGTAGAGCACTGAGAATGAATGCTCCATTTAAACGATTTTAAATGGAGGACATTGTCATAGAGGAGAACTGGAGTGAAGAAATGGAGGTGTCAATCACAATGTTTTTTAAGACTCATCTGAAGATTTCTAACAGATGGACAGATGAGAAGACACTTGGGGGAGAGATGAATTCATCTTTTTTGAGATGCTGGTAGTTCTGCCCTGGATTAATGAAGCATGCCACGGATGGCCTTTGAACCACCTGTATAAAACGTGCGAGAAGTGGCAATGGTTCGGAAGGAAGGAGAAATGGAAGCACATGGAGACCACCCACGGAGTTTAATAGCAGGCACATTGAGGATCAACCCTTACAGTATGGTAGAAGTGGGGATTAAAGGGGTAGCAGCTTTTGTAGTTATTTTAAATATTTTTTCTGACTAGAAGAAACAATTTTTAAGAATTGACGGAGGGCCACGTCATGCTTTTGGTCTCCGTTTTACATGAGACGATCCATAAAGACTGAAGTGAGAGAACAAGTGGGGGGTAAGTGGAAGCGTCTGGAAATAAACCCTGTGGGACGTGCTGCTGAAGTGAGTGATGACCGAGCGCAGTGAGGATGAAGACTTTGCCAAACCTCCTGGCGTTCTTCTCCGGAGGAGTTCTGTTTTGGGAAGGCCCGAGAATCATTCTTCTGTCCTCTGGAAGGTTCACAGTGTTTTGTTGTCCCCCGCCCCTCCAGTTCATCAAACTGATAGAGACACAATTCAGGAAAAGATTTTCAAACAGTAATTTTATTGAAAGAATTTTGATGCAGCTTTTCATGATGCCTTTTAAATACATCTGAGCTAAATAAAACATACACACGAATGTCTTCAAGTAGATGAAAGATACATTGTGAACTTGTTTTATCCCACTCAGGCCAATTGTAATTGATGACGTTAGCATACTCAAACCAAAATACGACATAAGACTTTGAACTTTGTGACTGATAAGGTTCTGCGTCAACTGACTAGGCTGTGACTCGGTGGAAAGGCAGCTGTTATGTAATCACTATTTCGTGATCTGATGTGAGCAGCCAGTCCCTTGAGAGGGGGTTCCTTGGGGCTGTGGCCTGCATCCAATACTTATGGGTGTTCTGACAAAGTTTGTTCCCTCTCAATTCTTCATCCAACTTGACCTTTGTTTGTGAGTTAGCAGTCTGCCACCTGACCTGTAGATTCTGAGTTGGTCCTTGCAACCAAGGTGGGAGAAGCCTCTGGTCTGGATTTGGAACTTGCCAGCCCCCACAAGTGCATGATCCATTTCCTTGAAATAAATCCATGTTCACACATATATAAACTTGTGTGTGTGTGTGTATGTAACATACAAACACACACACATCGTTGCTTTTGTTCCTCTGAAGAACCCAGCCTAAGAAAAACGACAGCCTGGCCTTGTCAGCAAATGTCTGTTAGAAATGTCCTGACACCACGGTCTTCACCCAAAGAATCAAATGCACAGAAACAACCAGCCGTTGGTGTGGAAGCCAGTGAAGGCAGGGAGAGCACGTGTTGCAGGAGTGTGTAGAATACCTTAAGATGGGGTTTGGCAGCTGCTCACACAGGATTTTGCTGTGCAAGACCCCTTCTGCTTATGGACCAAGCTCACAAACACTAGGGAAAAAGAGCATCTGGACAGAAATGTTAACTGAGTTGGCTACTATTGGAAGGAGCTTTGGGGTTACCTGACAAATTCTTGACAGAATCAGTCTACTCCAAAATAGCATTTTCTTTGAGGCGGAAGACTATGTATGCATTGCGTGTGATACAGCAACATAATTCAAATACTAAACTTGAGAACCAGGTTTTTACCCAGTGGTATAAAATGTAAGTTATATAGTGGAAGCCACAAGGAAAGGGGAAAAGAGTAAGGGAAGAAATCTAGGGAGGCTATAGGAATATGGAGTATTACTAGCAAGTATTTGTATCAGTGAATGAATACATACACTCATGTTTTTATAGCAGCACCTTCAAGAAATCCCTCAGAAAGACTTCTGGATGAGACAGAGGAAAGAGGACAGACAAGTTATACAAAAGTCCTTTAAAATAATACAAATGGGGCCGTTTCCTATAGGAATGAAGGAGACAATGTGGTCTCTGACTTGGCTATAAAAACACTGAAAATCAGTAACCCAGGTTCCACAGTCCTAGGTTGCTAAATTACTGTCTAAAAATATGCAAAATGGATTGAATAATTGCTCATGTATAAAAAGAATGAGCAGCTGCTCTCAGAGCTACTGGGGGCGGGGGGGATAGGAGGAGGACCACAATGAATGCAAAATATGCAAGAAATTTGAGGTGGCTTATATAATGTAAACAATAAATTACTGGTTTGAACTATCTCTAGCTTTCACTTTTGAATCCACTTCAATCTACAAGTTACCCGAACATCTACTGAGCATGTAATTGTAAATCAAGTCTAAGTTGTGGGGCAAAATGCTGTGTGAAGCAGACATCCTTTTAAAGTATTCAGCTATCATGGCATGACTATGCACTATGGTTTCAAAGCTGTAGGAAGAGTTCAAGGTCGAATGAAACTAGGTTTAAGCATTGTTTACTACTATTTAGAAAACATTGCTCCCTTTTTAAAGGGTATGTAACATTCTGTTGTAAATCAACTCCTACTTACTGATCTACAGCACAAAATTACTTGTGCTACTTAGAAGACAATTCCCTAATAAAGTCAGTTAAGCTTTCTTGGTTAGGAATCTAGTTTCTCCACTGATACTGGCATAGGGGGCGCTACCTTTTGAGCATTAATCCCAAAAACTAAGAACTGGCTGATAGGTGCAGCGTAATCAGTCCCAACACACGGAGACTTCATGCCAGTGACGCGCAGAGCTGACCCACAGATCGCCCTTGGCAGTGACCTCTGCATCGCAGATGCCTGGTCTTTGTCCCACAGAGCCACTGGGCAGGTGTGACCCACCAACTTTGGGTTACCATCTGGGCACGTCACGGTTGAGACACCAGGGTTTCTTACTCTGTCAGTGAAATATTCTACTTTTGTTTTGAGAACAAGGCTTGAAAGTGCTTAAAGGAGTTTTGACTGTGAGTCTCCGTGGTTGAAGGTCAGTGGTTAAGGTCAGATAGTAAGCACAGAGGAAACAGTGAGTCTAGTAGTGCGTAACACTGGTGCCTCCCTCTGTTTTGTCACAGTGACTGCTCACTGACTTCAGGTGTCTATTTCGATCTCTGAAGAGTTGCTGACTGAATGCCATAAAACTGGTTTGGCAGAAAAAACCCACTGGATTTAAAGTCCACAGCCTACCACTGCTAGTCCTCCCAGATAAGTAATTTCAGTTCTCTAGCAAGTTTCTTCATCCGTAAAATGGGGATAAGAATTCTTTCCACAGAGGGGGGACAGCACAAGAATGAAGTGAAGACATGTACTTTAAAATCTGTTGATCACACAATTATGCAAAGGTTAAAAAATTCTTTCTTTACAGAAGTGGTGGTAAATATAAAAAATGGCTGCACAAAGCGCCTAGTTCATACATGCATAATAAAGCTTATTTCCCTCATGATCTGTAATGAAATGATTAATACACTCCACACACAGCCTCATCAAAAATACCCACCTCCATTTGGCCTGTAAGTAGAACTGCATCTAAGACTTCAGTTTTCATGTACTTGAGCCCGCCTTGATTCCATGATAAAGATCTGAATCATTAAAGTTTTGGATGGATCGTGATTTGAAGCAATCTTCTTGCACAGATAAAGCTCGTAATCAGCGGTTCTCACCCTTCCTAATGCCATGACCCTTTCATACAGTTCCTCGTATTGTGGTGATCCCCCAACCATAAAATTATTTTCGTTGCTACTTCATAACTGTCATTTTGCTACTGTTATGAATCAAGCGACCCCAGTGAAAGGGTCATTTGACCTCCAAAGGGGTCGCAACCCACTGGTTGAGAACTGCTGCGTTTAATGAATGTTTTCAGGGAACAAAACCCTTGTTATCTAAGTTCTAGTCAGAAAATGATTCCTATTTCGGAGCGGATCCGCAATGAAAGGAAACAAGGTGAACTTTCCCCGGGTGTGCTTTCTTTCATGAAACTGAAAGTGGTCGCTCAGCACCGGGATTCCAAGAGACCGCACATTCTTGTATTGGGGATTTGGTCTGTACACATTTAATGTTCTTGCCTCAGAATAGTAAACATGCAAAAACCTCTGAGAACTGAAAATAAAGTTGCAAGACTGGCATGATATTATCTGTGAATTAGCCTAGTTCTTATAAAAGAAACCAAGTAATCCTTAAAAATTTCCTGTAAAAGAAACCAAGTAATCCTTAAACTGGATTTAATCTGGGGCAAAGTAACAGAAAATGTAAACGTTACAATGTATAGATGTCATTTTAAAAAATCAGGAACTGGTTTCACAAGAGTGAAAAAAAACATTATATCTTCCATTAGAAAATGAGGACCTAATGCCGGGGGCATAAGTGAAGAGGAAATGTTTTGAGAATGATGAGGGCAATGAATGTACAAATGCGCTTTACACAATTGATGTATGTATGGATGTGATAACAGTTGTATGAGCCCCCAATAAAATGACTAAAAAAAAAAAAGCTAGAGCCCTGGTGCTGGAGGAACCACCTGGAGACCCACGCCAGCCCTGAGATGCTTCCACCACCACTGGATGCACAAGAATTTCCACCCACTGGCCTGTGATCTTCCTACATTTGGAGTCATTTCAAGGCTGTGTGAGTCTAAAGAGGAATTTATAGACTAGTATCGACATATGGAGTAACATCAAACTTACGGACTTGATCTGAACTGGGTTGGGCTGTTTGATTCATGTACAATTGTTCTGTGATATAGTTTTCTCTTACACACACACACAAAAAGAGTATTGTGAAAATAAGGTTCTAAACCTTGTAATTAGGCATCAGGTAATAAAACCCCAATAGAAAGTACCTTGGCGTGCCCAAAATGGAGGTCAGATGTCCTTTATCTACAAATAACTTTTATCACATTTATAAAAAGAGAAATAGTACGCTGGAGAGGCAGCACAATAAAATGGAAAGGACTCTGGACTGGGAGTCAGAGACCTGGTCTCTAAATCCACTAATTACATCTGTCACTGGAGTAAATTACTTTTTCTCATCTGTAAACAGAGGTAGAGCTAGACTACTTTTAAGGACAGTCCCCCATTAGATGTAAAATTCTTAGTTAGCAATTTCAATATTATTGTTCTTAAATCCTAGATATATAAAAGGAAGCCACCTCACATATAAGCCATCGCTATAAAAACTGATATGTTATCCTACAGTAGGTAAAACAGTAGGATTCGGATCATCTATATTTTGTGTCCATTATTTGGCTGCTTTACCAAGGTGCTTTTCCATCAGCATGAAAGTCACAATATTGTGGCCACTGGTATATATATGTCTATTCAGGAGTGCTGGTGGTAGACTGCTATGAGTTGAGCTGCTAATCACAAGGGCAGTAATTCCAAACTACCAGCCACTCCCAGGGAGAAAGACGAGGCTTTCTACTCCCATAAAAATGTAATGGCTTGGAAACCCACAGGGGCAGTTCTACCCTGTCCTGTAAGGTTGCTGTGAGTTGGATGGCACTGAGTAATTATATATGTATTTATTACTTATATACAATTATATACTTATATATATATAATTACTCTATATAAAACCAACCCACTGCCATCAAGTCAATTTGATATAGGCTTCAAATAGTGCTGAAATAGTCTGGTTGCAATGGAAGCACAAAGCCAGTAGCATCTGTCGTCACTTCTGCGATGGTGCTGCAGAGGATGGCGTCGGGTGAAGTGGGAGGACCACTGAGGATACGGAGAAGCTGCAACAGGCAGATGGGCTCCATTCCAGTGCGGCTGTCAGGACTGGTCCTGGCCTCAGTCAGACACCTCATTTTTTAACTGTCTTTTAAGATCACTATCTTTATAAATATGATCTTAGAGCATCTGTGGATGTTAATATCAGAAAATTATGCACTGCAACATCGTATTTACTACTTACTGCTAACGATGAAATGTATTAGAAACAGAAAATGACGTTATAAGTGCAGTTTCTTGTAACTCAGCTAAATCTGGAACGACCTATGTACAGCCTCTCACAGAAATGTACTTGGGAGTTAGCAAAAATGAGACACTGTCCATAAGTGAAGTCCTTCATCTTAATGTAGTCTAGACTTATAAAACAAAATTATTATGGGACTATTTTTATTTGGCAAAGTTTACTTGGCCTTTTCCTTCCATCAATAAAATCAATAAAAACACCAAGGAGAGAGGGCGATCTAGGAAACTTTTATCATACACACAGAGGCCATTAGAGAAATTTGGAATTTAGCAATGATTGAATCAGTCAACACTTTTTGTATAACAGGTGTAGGTGCATGGTTCTGAAAACAGTCTACAAAGTAATTTCATGTGATAACTCAATTTGTTTTAAAACCCAAAATAACACACTTTTATTTTTTGAAAAGATAAAACAATAAAAGGAAAGGTTGTATACATCTGAGCCTATGCTGGAAGTATTACCTCAAAAAACCATCTGTATACATCACTAGCGAGAGTCACATTTTGTACAGATTATGGAGGACCCATTTTTAAAAAGACACAAGACCTCGATGGTACATTTCTATGCTGGCAAATACATTTTCTGATGCAAAGGCACTTTGAAAACCCAATATGGTTTGGTTCATAAGTTTGCAAAGTACAAACAATTTTTACAAACATATGATTATACTGAAAAGCATCAACAATGGTGACTTGACATATAAAACAGATTTCCACATCTTTTTTTTTTTTTAAGTAACACTGGTTTTTGTGGGAACGAAAGCAGTGGTTTCAAGCAGCATCCGTGCAGACACTCCGGCAGCCCGGAGGGCCACAGTCTGAATTCCCACTGCCTGGGAAGAGCCACTGGCTGGGGGCTTGAGGGCGAGGGATGGAAACAAGCACAGCCAGCACCCTGGAACCAGATCAGAACCCTCGGACATCACACTGGTTTGAAGGGAAGACGACAAAGGACAAGACCAGAAAGTCCAGGAGATATCCTTTTAATTCTGCTCCCTCAGCTGTGAACTCCTTGCAGGTCACAGACGGCTGACTCTGTCTGGTCTACTTGCTGCTGGGGCTTGTAGTGATCGCTTTAAAAAATGTTTTCTGATTGTACAGTACCAGAAGAAAAATTGGTAAAAATAAAAGAAAAATTCCTTTGCACTCACTACATGGCTGCAAAGTCAATCTGTACATAAAGCTGTCTCACGCCGGCCTGAAAAGTTAAAAACAAATATATAAACAATAACAAAAAAATAAAAGGAAAAATCAAACAAGCCAGAAACAAACTACATAATTATGAAAAATCAAAAACTAGTTTCTGCCTTAGAGAAATCACCCTGTTATCTATCAGCTAGCATTTGAAAACCATGTGAGAACCCAGACTATTCAACCACCGCAGGGCCCATTCACCCACCCTAAAAGAAAGCCCCACACTAGTCAAATGCCCGGTGCCATGGATTTTGTACGTGCCCGAGGACTCCAGAAAGAAAATGTCTCGGAAAGGATGATGGCAACATATGTACATATGTGCTTGACACGATGGATGGATTGTGATAAGTGCTGTAAGAGCCCCCAATAAAATGATTAAAAAAAAAAAAAGCCTAACTCCACATTCTCTTTCAGCCAAACTTTTGGCTCTCACAATTTTCCCAAACCTCTGTCAGGGTCGTCCCCAAGTTAGGTACATCCATGCTCAGTTTTCAGCCTTCAGACTTGTACGAATTCTACGAACAGTAACATAGATGATCACTCCTGCCTACTGAAACCATTTCTGCCCTCTTGACGTCCACCGAATACTCATTTAATCATTCATTTACCTCACTTGCCTTTCTTTCACAATCTCCTTTGCTGGTTCTTCCTCATGTCTTGAACATCACACCCTGATGTACCTAAAGGCTCTGACCTTAGATTTTAAGGCTTAGAATATTAGATCTCATCTAGTATCCAGACTTGAAGTGCTGTCCCCACCTGCTCACACCTTCCAAATGCATTCTTTCCAGACTGGCGCTCTGTTTGGTGTCCAACACAGTCCAGCTGCACTCTGATCTTCTTCTCTCAGTTCCAGCAGGAATGTCGCTAAACCGAAAGACCTTTTACACCCACCATCCAGTCCCTCAGCAGTCTGACCACTGTTACTAACCGCACTCAAGGCAATGGCTTCTCTTCCCTGTATTTTGTCATGTCTTCCTCCCTGGTTTTACTGTTGCTGCCTTTGCTCACTGTTAGTATCAAAACTGCAACTAGAGAAGCCCCCAAAACAAAACAAAAACACTAACTGCTATCGAGTCAATTCCCACTCATAGACAGCGGAGGGCGCTCCTGGGGGTTTCTAAGGCTGCACGTCTCGCCTGGAGCAGAACGCCTCATCTTTCTTCTGTGGGTCGACGGCGGGTTTGCCTTCAGCTAGCAGCCCAGTGGGAAAGTCACACGCCACTGGGCTCCCTCAAGTTTGTATACGGGAACACAAAACCTCCTCTTGTACCTGCCGCTCGGTCTCATTTCTTACTCTGCGCACTCTGCTCCAGCTACACTACCCTTTCTGCAGGCACGCTTTTCCTGGAAATCGCCATGGGACATACTCCCTCTTGTCATATCGCCACTTAAAAGTCCAACCTGTCACCCCTCGAAAGTGTATTTACTAATTAATCCAACAAATACTCCTTGTCTATGCACCATATGCCGGATATATTCTGTGGCTAAAACAGGTCACATATTTGCATTTGAAGATACTATATTTACTGGGAACCGAGAGAAGGGTAATTGGTATATGAGACGATGTTGTTTTACACACACACACATGTATACACACATGTATACACACATATGCATACACACATGTACACACACATGTATACACACGTATGTATACACACATATGTACACACATATGTATACGCACATATGTACACACATACGTATACACACATATGTACACACACATACATGTACACATGCTTCAAAACGTTCATAGGAGATTGGAATGAAAAGACAATGGGGCTTTTCCATGAATGCACAATGGAGAAGAAAACAAACTTGTGCAACAGACGGACCACCTTTCAGTAGTCCTGACTACCTAGCACTTACTGCCTTCTGACATATAATAAAACATATATACCGTGTTTACTATTTATTATTGAGATACATTTATAACTGTCTTAGGATTTATCTTTTTCACATTGTTAATTCCCAGAACATCAAATAGAACCTAGCGTTCGTACGTACAGTAAGTATTCAAGAAAACATATGATCTGTCACAGTAAAGCCTTGTCAGTACCACAAAAGAAAGAAAAATACCAGTATTTCACAAGAAGAAGGAGAAAAATGAGAGTAGGGGACAAAATCTATCAACACTACACTATCTTATTAGTCATTTCTGGACTCGCGAAGGAAGCACTGCTTTCAACCCTATTTCCCTGAAAGTAAGACATCCCCCGAAAATAAGACCTACTTACAGCTTTGCCTCTCGCTGAAATATAAGGCATCCCCCCGAAAATAAGCCCCCCCCCCCCACCCCGAAGCTACTGTAACTCTGGACTCTGGACTGTAGCGGCAGCCACCGCCACACAGCTCACTGTTGGCCACAGTGCAGCCGGAGAAGACAGGAAGTGCGAGGTCTCTTTTAATAAAGCAATAAATGTGTACCATATTCTTCTTCATGGAAAAGTAAGACATCCTCTGAAAATAAGACCTAGCGCATCTTTGGGAGCAAACATTAATATAAGACACTGTCTTATTTTCGGGGAAACAGGGTAGCATGGCTTCTTTTCTAGCATCCGGGCAGGAGCGCTCTACCAAATACGAACAAAGTTAGGAGTTACACATGCAGTAACATGCTGGGTACATCCTAGAAAATGTTCTCTTTTCCTTGAAAACAACAAAACGGGCTTGACTTCTGTAATGAGTTACAGTCTCAGAAACCCACAGGGGCAGGTCTACCCTGTCCTATAGGGTCGCCGTGAGTTGGAATGACCAGACCGCGGGAATTTGGTTTTTGGTTATCATAAATTTAGCTCACCCACTGCCCCTATGAGCTTCCAAAACGGGAACTTTTTTTTCAACTGTAACTCTTGGCAGGAGTAGAAAGCCCTTTCTTCCTCCGGCAGAGCAGCTGGCGCTTTCCAAGCGCTGACTGCAGTTAGCTGCCCGCCTCTCGCGGCACCACTACACCGCCAGGGCTCCATTTTCATTGAAAGCTCCCTTTCATGCACATTTACAGAGAATAACACTGTAAAAAGTCCCATTTTTCTAGGGACTGAGAAGAGCTTCTAGCAGGAAAAAGAAAAATGATAGAATCTAAAAGTAAGATCGTGATCTACAAATTTAAACTAAGAAACAGGTTTAAATCCAGGTGGTTGGGCTTATGGATTTGGGGTAAAACCAGTCAAATCGCCTGCCCTTAGATGTCCTTTTGAACCTTGAGTCTTTAATGAAGGGAATGGTTTCCTAAATTCACCTTCAAGTCAAGCAAAAGCCTAGAAAGCAGCGTGGGAAGAAATCACTGTCTGTACCTGTGGCCTTCGTCTCTTGGAGAAATATCAACGGGCTGTGACCAGTTTGGAGAGGCAGTTCCTGGAGCCAAGGTTTGACTGGGAAATGGGTGGCATGGCTTTGTGACATTTTTCTCCAGTCAACTGACCTTGAACTCCACCAGGCTCTGGTGCTATCTCCTAAAGAAACAGCGTGGCAATGACCCACTGTAAGGCTTCCCTTGTCCCCTTGACAGAGTGCCTTCCAGATCACAACTGGTGGACACTTCCTGACTGGATCCGAGCAACTCATAATAAATATACCGTGTCACATAAATCTTTGGCGTTTCTCTGCACATTTAGTTGTTTGTTTGTTTTTAATAAAACCAAATCTCAGTTTTTCACAATTTAAAACAGGTTTGATTGATATCAAGCCTACTTGTGGTTAGGGGCTGTGGAATCCGTTCGGACTCACAGTCTAAGAGAACGAACCAAGGCCAGGTCCGGCACGTCCACACAGTTCATCACACTATCTGACAACTATTTCATAAACCTGGTTACTTGCAAGATACTGTTGTAGAAAGGATTGCAAATGATATAAAGGCCATCGTAAACAAATTACTATGACTGATGATATGTATCATATAATTTGATTTACTCAACCCAGATGGCCCATGAAATAACTAACTATTCAGCAAAAGTTCTGTATATCTAACTTAAGAGACAACTACTGTGGCCAAATATATTAAGATCTTAATTTCTTTTAACAAAATTGTTAAAGAAAATAAAATGAGCAACGTAAGTTGAATGTCCCTTGATTCTTTTTTGTTTCTTTCTTCTCAGCCATCTTCCAGACCCCAGCCCATTTACAGTGGAGATGGTAATAAGAAATGATGTTGCCCAAGGCAATTAAAAAAAAAGAAAAACAAAGAGACTAGGTAAATTGAACTTTGCATAATCATGAGTTAATTACTCAAGCTGATACTTTTCCCCTGAGGGACAATAGCTTTCCACAAAAGCTCAGCACAACAGCACAAAAAAAAAAAAGAGGCACTGAGCTTCATCTATCTATGGGGGCAGAATCAAGTTTCCCATTTTCCTCTTTCATTGTCCTTTCAAGTAAAAGTGCTGAATTTTCAAAGAATCCTTTGCTTAATGGTCTACTCTCTGAATGTAAGCTGTTTACTAGACACTCACAGGAGCCCTGCTGGTGTAGTGGGGCTGCTAATCTCATGGGCGGCAGTTCAAGACCACCAGGGGCTCCAGGAGAAAGACAAGGATTTCTACTCCCCAAGAATTACAGTCACAGAAACCTACGGGGCAGCTCTACCGCCTACAGGGTAGCTATGAGTTGGAATCAACTGGATGGCAGAGTGACTTTTCACTCAAACTACCAAAAGCAAACTAGAATCGCTGGCCTTGTGAATAGCAGCCAACGTGTATCCACTAAGCCAGCCGGGCTTCTGAGGACAGAGCAGTCCCTTGAAAAGGGCACCCGTCATGCTTGGTAAAGTGGAGAGGCAGCAAAACAGAGCAAGACCTTCGACAAGACGAACTGACACAGTGGCTGCCAGGATGGACTCACACCTAAAATCAATTGTGAGGAAGGCGCGGGACTGGGCAGTGTTTCGCCACGCTGTACACAGGGATGCTATTCGTCAGAGTAACGTGATGGCCCCTAACAACCACACAGCAAGATTGGAATTCTCGGAAACCCACGGGGCAGGTCTACTCAGTCCTATGGGAGCACTGAGTTCAAATCGACGCGATGGCAGAGTTTGGTTTGAGTTTTAGAATAACACCTGGAGTCAGAGGTCACCTGAGCAGTTGTCTTTAAAATGTCAAAAATATGAATCTTCGCAGTGTTTCTAGCCTCAGAATACTGCACAAATCATCAGATAATGCTCTTTTAAACGGTAAAGGCAGTCTGTTATTTTAATACATATGCCCCTAAGAAAATTAATGTTAGCCCGATGGTAGACTTAAAATAAACTCACAAATTAGACATTATTGTAGGAAAGTAAAACAAAGCAGAGTATCCAACAGAAAAGTTAGTATGAGGCATCTTACAATGACTTTTTTTTTTTAACCCGGGAAACTAAGAAACTGCTTAAACTTCAAAAGGTAGGATGGCGGAAGGTGGCAGGCGGCCAGTTGAGTTCAGTAAGATCAGTTTTCTGTCCCGTTAACATTAGTCAGTGGCTGGTCGTCTATTCTTCTCTCTACCAGCTTCTTAAGTGGCCATGTGCTCTTGTTTGAAGGGTAGGGAGGATCCAAAGAATAGTCTCCCTATATGCATACCGAGTAACTACTTTGAATAAACATAACCCTTATTTGAATTTTCTTGAGTTTTGATTATTTTCATGTGTAGGAAAAAAAGACTAAAAAACACAGAAATATTAATCACAGGAAATTATGTTAGTTTATATTCTCAACCAATAAAAACTATGGAAATTTTCTACTTTAATTGTTTACTGGGATATCATTATCTTCAGGTGATCTTAGACTATATAAAACCTATGTAATTTCTGTATTAGTGAGTGATTATGATGAAATCAAATCACAGGTCAAGAATAATAAATTGGGTTTTAATTATTTTTTATCTACAAATAAAACAACAACAACAAATTCACAGTCATCAAGTCGATTCCTCCTCATAGCGACCCCCTGTGGGTTTCTGAGACTGTAACTGTTTACGGCAGTAAAAACCCAGTCTTTCTCCCAACAGAGCTGCTGCTGGTTTCAAACTGCCAACCGTGCAGATCACAGCCCAACACAGAATTACTACAGCACCAGGGCTCCTATCTACAAATACAAGCCCCTGTTTCCGAGGTTTACTTAATGTCCCGGGCGTCCCGGGAGTCGTGGTGACACGCTGAGCTGCCCTCTGCAGAGGCAGCAGTTTGAAGGCACCAGCCACTTTCCCCAGAGAACGACAGGCTTTACTCCTGTTCACAGTTCTAGTTTCACTTCAGCCACGTGGATTGAAAATGACAAACCCAAGGACTTGCTGCCCTCACATCCTACAGGCTGGGAGACATCCAGGGCATGTGGTGGGGAAAGATACTGAAGAGACAAATGAGGGAAACTTGCCGAGCTGGCAAGCAAACGCAGTACTTGCAAATGATTTAAAAACCCTTTGAACAGGGAAAAATGACAAAAGAAAAAACTGGAAATGGCGAAAAAAATAACTGCCCATGTTAAAAAGGGGTTGATATTTTCTCCATTCTCTCCGTAAACGGACCTGACAAGATGGCATGAGGTCTTTGGTCAGACAGCTAGGGATTTTGAGCCGGTGAGGGACAGATGCCGGAGATTTTTGAAACTGGGGAGCCCATTTGGGCTTGGGAGGAGGCTGCTTGGCGCTGTGCTGGTCATCACGGTGAGCTGCTATTTTGAGGCTGCAGAATAGAGTACCGAAAGCCGAAGGAGGAAGTCCGCGCCTTAGGGCTTAGCAGGCACACAGGCATAGCGGGGTGGGTAAGAAGGGCAGAAGAGGCGTGGTACAACGTCTGTCAAGGAGTAGCTGCATTATGACTGCAAAGGAGAATACCAAACTCCACTTCTAGATTTTTCTTCAACTACAAACATTATTTCTAACAAAAGTTTATTTACAAAATAGGATTATATGTGGGAGCTTCAAAGAGTGTGTGGGAAAATGTTATCTTTTAGTTCTATTTTTCCACAAACACTCTCAAGCCCCTCATCATTATAAATAACTAACCGATGACACTGGCCAGGTGAAACAAGAAGCATACACTGTTAATTGTTTCCCTAACCCAGTGTTCTCTGTTCTCTTCCTCTTCACATACTAAACACAAAAACTAAGCGCTCCCTCTAATCATTTTCCAAACGATAACCTAACTTTTAAAAGCCAGGCCAAAGAAGGAGTCCTTAGTACCATAATGGGTTACTTGTTGGGACGCTAACCTCAAGATCAGCAGTTTGAAACTACCAGCTGATCCTCAGGAGAAAGGTGAGTTGTTCCATTCCTGTGAAGAGTTAATAGTCTCAAATCCACACAGGCAGTTCTACCCCGGCCTAATACGGTCCAAGGGGAAAAAGGAAGCGGTGGGGGCTTTTTCTATGGCAACAGAAAATCTTTCAGTTTAAAAACTGGATTACCATTTAAATAATAACAATAATGTTGTCAAAGGAATATAAACACTATACTTCTACCAGTCTACTTCTATTACTCTATATTCATGCAAAGCAAGTAATTCTTTAGCAGTTAGAAGATTGTTAGTTATGGAAAATGACGTTAAATGCTGATACTTATTTCTAGGAGCCCTGGTGTTGTAACAGGCTACACATGGGGCTCCTAACCACAATGTCAACAGTTTGAAATCACAGCGGGTCCTCGGGGGAAAGATGAGGTTTTCTACTCCCATACGAGGTCCAGTCTCGGAAACCCACAAGAGTAGTTCTACTCAACAGCTGCCATGAGTTGGAATAGACCCGAGGGCAGTGAGGTTAGTTTGGGGATATAAGTTTCTAAAATAGTCACCAATCTATGGCTTCATAAACAGAATCAGAAGTTATAATTCCCAAACTCTTTTTTTTACTCAAATTATTTTTTAAGGTTTTATTGAAATCAATCCCCAGACTTTTGATGTTGTTTTTTAAAGTTTAAAGTTATCTTCTTACCAGCTTTAACAAGAACAATTTCTTAAACACAAACTAGTATTTGAATTCTGATTAAAGATCAGCTATCAGTTTATATTCTTTGGTATTGTTCTAGCTACAATTTTGACTTCGTTATTTTGCCCTGCAACCCAACGGATATATCTCCGACTGCCGTGGCTGTAGCCACATAGCGGTGTTCCTTAGGACTTGGGATTTGAGCATGCCATTTCATTAAGATCAAAATCGTGCTGCATGCACTTACTTTCTGCAGCTTTACGAATATTTACATATTGATTTTTAGGACAATAAAGATCATCTATTTCAAAAATAATAAAACAAAAAAGATCAAACATAAGAACCAAACCAAATTCATTGCCATTGAGTCTAACCAGATGTATAGAAACTATGCATAGTGTGTCCATGGCTACAAAGCTTTATGACAGCTAGTCTCAACTGTCTGGTGGATTTGAGCTCGAATTTTAAGGAAGATGACTAAAAATAGTACAAAATAAGAATGCATAACTTATTGAGAAAATGCTCTTTTTGGTCTATTGGAACTAAGTTCACCAGTATTTCAAGTCTTTCTAGAATAAACATATTTAAGGCATAAGTGCTATGTTTTTAAAAAAAGAAATAACAATTTGAGTTTTATCATTTAAAAAGTAAAATGTTAAAATGCTACTTAAATGCTTATTCTCATAGCAGAAAGATATGCATCATTAGAGCCCAATCACAGAAGGAAAATAAACTGATAAAAAAATCCAAAATTGCTTAAGTCAGAAATAAAACAAAGATCACAAGACAACTTTAATGTTATTCAATGTCAAAATGAAAATCATTAATGGGGTAAATGTCCCTTCCACCCTGGGGAAAATATATGGAGCATTCTAAGTCTCAGACAGAGTCCTTGGTTTCTGCAAGGAATGAAATAAAGTTGGCTCAACCTGAGCTGACAAAAAGGCTTGAAGTTATTTTTCAGAGCTAACATTTTCAAAGCATTTACAGTTTCTAAAATCTAAGACGCATCTTAACAAATTTTCGACTTAAGCCATTTTAAAAATCAGGTTGTTCTCCACCTACTTAAATGATGACCTCAGTATTTTCTACAAACAATCAGCTGCTTCAACATTGCTAAACCTAGACATCGCGTTGCTTCTCCGAGGGGATTATGACTAACGTAAGTGCTGACGTTTTAGGGCTACGGTGCGTCCTACCAGCCAACAAAGCCTGCTCTGTGGCGGGGGAAGGCCATGGTACAACTAGGGGAACATGGCCGAGAATCATGACCTGGAAAGGCAGTGAAAGGTAAGGTTGCTATTGGCCTCGTTACCCTTCTCTTCCTGAAATATGCATTCAGACATGTTTTGAGGTCTTACATACTTCATTATGAAAGCAACCTAGTTGTTAAAATTCTGGATTAAATAAGTGGTACCAGCACAGTGCTTCATAATAAAGTAAATGTTGCTGCCCCCTAATTATACATACAATGATTTCATTATTTTATTCCCAAAGGAACTCACCATACATTCTCTTTATTAGAGAGGAGAGAGTGCTTAATTTATGCTAAGAACAATCTGCATATTATGATCTGTACACACACACACACACACACACACACACACACACACACACCTCAAAAGGATTTCCATTGTCTTCCAGTTCCATTTTCTCATAAACTTTATGAAGCATTTCAAGTACCATTACTCTATTTTTTGAGCTAATGGTTAAAGAAACATATGGAAATCTCAATAGTATTTTCCCATAGTTAGCATAATTAAAGATGGCTTTGGTTGTTATCACAGCTATTAACACAAGTACCGTGTCTCCCAAGAACTCCATGAGCTGTTCCAGTGAATTATGGGACCCAGAAGAGCAGAGGGAGCTGGCGAAAGTGGGAGGGAGCCCGTATTCTCCCGAGCTTGTACCAGGGCTGGTAAAAGACAACTTCAGGTTACGGGAGGTTAGTATGAAGTGGAAGAGCCCAGGTGACTCCATGGAGACACAGGTATGGCAGTTGGCTTCCATAAAGCTCCTGAAAACCATATGGGGCAGTTCTACTTTGTCCTATAAGGTTTTGTGAGTCTACTTTGTCCTATAAGGTTTTGTGCCATTGAGTTAATGGCAATGGGATGCTGATATGGAAGGGAATCGTATAGACTCCCAAGTTGGTGGCTGATAACTTCTGGTTCCAACCTAGGTAGCTAGGGATGTAAGAAAGACGACTGTGTGCACAGCTGAGATTTATAGAGTAGGCCCGTTGACCTAACACATGACTGGGCATCGGCAGAGGGTGATCTTAGCTTGCTTAGACTGTGAGGAACAACTGGTATCGTTGGCAGAACCCCTTAAAGCAGTATTTCCCAAAATAAGGAATACTGCACTTTGTGGGGCGTGGAATAAACCAGGGGGCCTGCAAAAGTAGACACCTCCACTTTATCCCTGGATTATGGGCCAAAGTACAAAAGCTTTTAATTGCCTGTGGGATATTGAATGGTCTATATATTTATTGGTTTATTTTCTGAAAGGGGGGTTGGTAGGCCAAGGAAGTTTGGGAGCCTTTGCTCAAAGTGGGCCCTATGTACACACAAACGCTTCTAAGAACTGGAGAGAGTTGTAACCAATATGTACAATAAGATACATCATAGGAAAGAGTACTTCTTCTCCGAGGGCTCTCTAGGGCTTTGGAGGAAACGTAGTAACTGAGTTGAACCTCTGAAGTAAAGTACCAGTTTTATCCCACTCAGAGACATTAACTGCCCAGTGGGGTCAGAACGCAAAGGGACTGGTAGATCAATTGCAAGGAAAGGTGTGAAACTAATTAGGCCATGCCAGAATGCTTGGGGATGATCCTGGTGGCCGTGAGGCATCACCAAGGGTTGGATTTTTCAACTTTTCATGGTGTGAAAATTTATAATCACTAATTGTGGTAACAATTGTACAATACTGCTTGATGTGACTGAACTATGGAATGGTATGATGCTTGGATTAGCTCCTAACAAAATGGTTTTGGGAAAAATCTGCATCCTAGACTCACGAATTTTAATACTTTGCCACATTTATTTTTAATTTTTGTTAATCATTTTATTGGGAGCTCTTATAGATAGTATAACAATCCATAATTCAGTTAGATCAAGTATAATTTTACAACTGTTACCATCATCAGTTGCAAAACATTTTCTTCCTTCTTTAACTCTTTGATATCTGCTCCTCTTTATTCCCTCCCTCTCCCACCTTATCCCCAGGAACCATTATTATATAATATTATACATATACATATATAAACGTATCTCAAACCATCCAATGCATCCATTCACCTGCAATTCTGTTATATGTCAAGTGGGTTATACAATTATCATTGCTACCAGTTCCCCCTTCCCCTTTTCCCCACCTTCCTGAACCCTTAGAGAATCATTACTACTGTTACTGTTTCGGATGGGTTATCTCTCTTGCTTTCATGCATCCAATATTCTTAACTATACAAAAGAACATATGCAGGGTTAACAAGATTAATGAGGTAAAACAAAGACCATAATAGTAAGGGGAGGAAATATTAAAGACCTATAGGATAGTTATGTGTCTTATCAGACTTTCTTTTTAATGTCTCTACATACACATGCATTTATAATCTTTTCGGTTTTTTAAAACATTTGAATATTAGCTAGATATCCTGATACCTTACCACTAAATCCTTCCACGTGTGTTCTCAGAATATCATATAGCCACAACTATTGTCACACCCAAGAAATTTAGAACCTAGACAGTTATATGCAGTCTATATTTTAATTTCTCTGATTACCCAATCCTTTGCAGCTACTTTCCCTCAATTTAATTCAAAGTCCTCTTTAATACAGAATAAGTCCTCAGTCTTCACTCCTCTCATATGACACCACCATTCCTTTCTAATTCAGGCTAATGATCTTTCAGAAAACCCTAAATCTGATGTGTCTGGCTGTTTGCTCACAATCAGATTCACACTGAATATTCAAGTAGAATACACAGGTTACGCTGTGTACTTCACACTGTATCCCACCAGGAAACATGTAACATCAGTTTAAACCACCTATATTTAAGGCAGGGAACTAGTTTCCTCACTAGAGGCATATATTACATAGTCTTGGCAGTATGTGCTTGGCTACATTTTAACCAAATGTTCCTAGTAAACGAGACCACATCCTCCTCCCAAACTGATTGTGTATCTCTCTCTTCTTAGATATCATTAATATGACCTTAGTCTATTATAGTATATGTAATGTCCTAATATCCACTCTTTCACTGATTACCATTCACACAATTCCACAATCCCTAACAAAAATAATTTGGCTAATTGCTTAATTCATAATTCCAAATACAGAATTAAGAAAAAGCCAGTCACATATTTATGCTATAAATCACACAATAGGAAAACTAACATTTTGCTATAACATGTAAAAAATAAACATGGCTAAAGCCACTGAAGGCTACAATTCTTAATCTCAATGCTATAATTCTTGGCTTCAAATAGAATCTAATATCTTATAACTACTATATAGCAAAAGAGAATCTACTTGCACTTTAAATAATTCAAATCAGTACAATCATAAATCAAACAGGACTATCTTCCTTACAAGTGAATATTTCTAAAATTAACATATACAGTAACTATCAAGACCCTTAAAAGAAGTTACTAAAAGAGCCGTACCTGAGTAAAAATATTATGTGTTTGGCTTAAAATCCACCTTGCATCAGCATCAGGGGCTACAACTAATTTCAAGGTCCCAACATAAACATCAGAACATAAAGTCCAGAAATGCTGCTCTTGTAAATTGTAAACTCCTTGTAACTGCTGCACCTAAAATATAAAGTACAGATATTAACACCATCAAGTATAAATGCCCACTCTCTTTTAAATTATTGTTCAATAATTCAGCAAACAGATTGTACTCCTGAGTTTAAAACAAACAGCTGGGATTGTGCAGTGGACTACTCATTGAGCTGCTAACTGCTAGGTCAGTGGTTCAACACCACCAGTTGCTCTGCAGGAGAAAGATGATGCTGTCTGTTCCCATAAAGATTTATTGTTCCCACAAAGATTTGTAGTTTTGTAAACCATAAAGAAGAGTTCTAGTCTGTCTTGCAGGTGTTTCAATGGGTTCAAGTCAACAGGTTGTACGTGAAGTAAAAAATAGGCAGTAATATTTGAATTAATTTACAAATATGTAATCAGGATTTGTGGGGCATAAGTGAGGAAATACACAGTTTCAAATGCATCAAAGAACAAGAATAAACACAAATGAGTTAAGATGCTAGAAAAAGACTAAAAGAGTAAGCCCAAAGAAATAAAGGGCTAACTCTCGCCCCAATTCAATAACAGATAGTTCTGATAACATGGCCCTGCTAGATACTCAAATTCATGATGCAATCACTGAATATAAGGGTGCTACAGCAAAGTGTGGTGAAGAAAGTACATGGTGCTCTTCTATCATTCAGAACAGTGTCTGGAGTCCTAAAGGTTTGTATTCAAACCAGCAGCCATCTAAGTGAGGAATCAAGTAAGTCCACGCAGAGAAAGCACACCAGCTTGTGTGAGCCAACGATGACAAGAACAAAATTTGAATGTGGTGAAAAGAAAAGTATCAGAGGTAAAATTATGGACACCAAATTTGTAGATGGCTGTGGAGGACAGGGGGACTCCAAAAAAAGCCCATCTACAGAGTGTTTTGGGACTGAGCCAATGGCAGATCCACGTAGCCACAAGCAAGAGTCTCAAACAGCCTTGCTATCAGGCAGAGACCAATGTAATCTTGATTTTGCTGGATCTAACTCGATACTTGGCCAGTTGACCTCCCTATAGACCCAACCTGAAGTTGTTCATGGTGCAAGTATCATATTGCTCCACAAAAGATGTTGATGGGGGTCTTTTCTTTCTTACACATTATTTGTATTTATACTATTATGATTTTATCCTTAACACCTTCGTACAATTTTTGTTTTGTTCTGTTTTCTGTTGGGTTTCCCAGCTGTAAAACACAGGAAGAGTGGATGTTAATGATATTAACTGATTAAAAGGGTTTATCGGGGATGCAGGGGTGGAAAGGGGGTGATAGGGAGTGAAGGGGGATCTTGGGAGTAAATAATGAAGGTGGGAGAGGGGTGGGAGCACTAGAAAGGATTATGATTGCACAACTCATTTTAAAGGTGATTAACCATGGGGGCCAGGGGTGGGTAGGCACTAAAATTGAAGCGGTGATAACTGTACAATTCTACCTGATATACTTGAATGACTGAACTACAGAACTGTATGAGATGTAAATTATGTGCCAATAAAACTGTTGGGGGACGGGAAGGAAATATAGGGCAGAAATCAATGATGTAGACACTTGAAAATAATAGATTTCATAATATCCCCAAACTGGTTTTCTTTCTCCTCAGAAGTTGATCTCTACATTGCAGACAGACTAATCTTATAAAAACATAAACTGATGATACTTCCCATCGAGTTAGAATTCAATTTAAACCTCTTTATATGACCCAAACCTCTACTGATCTAGTCCCTGCCACTCTCTCCAATCTTTCGAGCCACTCTTCCTTTTATTTATTATCTTTCAACCACAGAAGGTGCCTGCTGGCCCCCACTTCACCCTCAAATAGACTAAATTAGGTCCACCCATAAGACTTTCTCCTTAGCATTTCCCTTTGCTTGGAGTACTCTTTGCCAAACTTTCCTATGGCGGGCTCCTTCTCGTCATCAACATTTCAACTTAAATAGCCTCCTCAGTGAATCTATCATATCACCCCATTTTACTTCTATTGTCATAATCATCCTTGATATTTTCTCATTTGCTAATATTTGTTGTATCCCCACTGGACTCTATGTGCACTGAGAATAGACGTGCTCTTTATCCTGTGACTATGGCACCTCCCGAACCTCACGAGCACCGGGCACAAAGTACCGGCGGAGCTCAAAAAATAGATGTGTGCTAACTAAATGCTATCGCATTCTCTATTTTAAAATAAAACTTAAATTTCTAGATGTGGATAATCTTCACCACGTTTTCTCTAGTAAAGTTCAATATCTTGCAATGGTTTTGTTTTGGTTCACATAAATGGCATTCCTGGATAGCATTCAATCTGAGAAGAAATACTAAATTTTACACCCAAAGCATTCATATTTGTAACAGTTAAAAACTTTTTTCAGAGCTTAAAAACAATATAAAATCCAATCATTTTGGAAGCTTTGAAACTTACCCTCTGATAACACTGAGGCAGAGAATTTTCCAACAGGGGAGGAGTTCGCTGCATCAATATTCCAACAGATTCTCTTAAAAGAGGAATAACACTAAGAAACGGGCAGAAAATAAATAAATAAAAGTCAAGTCCACAATCTGCACGAAAATAATATGCCTCCCTATATAGTAACATATAATAAACCATCAAATTAGGGAAGATAATCCAGTCCCCGTCCTACGTTTTCAATGTGGTCAGTAAGCCATTATCTAAAGTAAGGAAACTAGAGATAATATAGTATTCCTGTAGAACAGATGAGCCTCATGATTCTGATTGGCATGAACCTTACGAAAATCTAAGCATAGCAGCTGTTCAACTGTGATTTAAACTGTGGCTCCAAAGGCTGGAACCTTCCAAGATAACTTCTAAGGCTTATCTTTAATATCTACCAAATATACAACTAAATAGAACTGCCGAGGAAGACAAAACAAATTAATACGGTATTCCAATCCAGTCATATACAACATCGCTAACCTGGTAATATATGTTTTATTTCGTTAATTCAAACACAGAAAAGCCTGGATATAGCCACAATCTAGTAACTGGGAGAGGCTCAAAGTCTCTGTGTCCTTATGTGGCTACTCCTTAGTCAGTATTTAGAAACTCCAGATTTACGGTCTCTTATTCCCATTGAAGTAGAATTCAATTTAAACCTCTTTGTAAGACCAAAACCCTTATTTGATCTGACCCCTGCCACTCTCTCCAATCTTTTAAGCCACTCTTCCTTTTATTTATTGTCGTTCAATAAATTGCACAAAGCAACAAAGCAATTACTGACAGGTGACCCCAAGGCAGTCTCTTCTAAGCCAAGGACACATCGGATTTATCTCAGAGCTGCGTCTCGATTCGATTTCTGATATACTGAACCACAATCTTCCAGTAAGGTACAGATAGGTTTTAAATAGTTCTCCAGCTGATTATAATGAGTCACTGCTCTAAGGGCTTGAAGTTGACTAAAAGGGACAGTCCAATATAGATTGATTACATTTAATCGCTTAAGTCGTGCTCTCTTTTAAAATTACAGAAGCTACACATTCCCAAAACTAAAACCTCTCCTGATTATAGCCGTAAAAAAAAAGAGATACAAAGAGCATGTACCTTCACGGAAGGTCTCATAGGAAGAACAGAAACTGATGGTATCTTAAAGGGTTCCTAGTATTTCTCATGACAGGAAAGAGAAATGCTACTGGGGATAAAAGGACTAGAGTAAAGGCTTGTCTTGTTGCCTCTGGTATACCCAAGGCCTAATCAATGACTGACACAAAGTGGGCCCTCAATCAGTACTTGTTGGTGGAACAATAGAAATAGAGCCCAAGTGTCATGGCTTCATCTGAGTGCATCCCCAGCATTCTTTGCCATCCGTTTTTGTTCTGAGAAATGAAGACAAAAGAAAATGGTTTGGTAGTTGTAATTTATTTTTAAATAGGTACTGGTTGAATTGCACCTTGCTCGCTCATGGACGTATGTGTTTCTTTTTCTGGTTTTGATAAATGCGGGGGACTGTCTCCTTATTTCTTCCTTGTGGCTTTTTCCCTAATCCAGATCTTCTATTGTTCCACCAACAAGTTGAGAAGCACTGTTTTAGGACAGCAGTTGTCTCATTTATAAAAAGTAGTGGATTAAGAAGGTACATTCTTCAATCATGAAAAATACAGAAAAACAGTCCACTGGAATCAACTTGATGGCAGTGTGATGATTTAGTGGTCTACGAACTACTGGCATACTTGGAAAAGAAGGAGACCCATTCTAATACAAAGCTTAAAATGTGCTTCACAAAACAATTTACTTGATCACAAATGAAGGGATCTTATAAAGTTTCATAAATAAATTTTATTTAAAAATCAGCAGGGAAATAGAGGAAAGAGCTGGAAGGCAAAGGGCATTTATAGAGCTCTAGATAAAGACATGTACATATGCAAATATA